>NC_135494.1:23034523-23369523 GCF_052094955.1 Ictidomys tridecemlineatus
CAAGCTTTGGTGGATTGACTAATTGGAATAATTTTTGTGAGCTCTGGGATGGTCCTAGTTGTCAAGTGCCTGACCCCACAGTGATTAGAGGGGATACATGTGAAAGTCCATTAAAGGAAATGGGTAGGATGTGGACTTCATTAACTGTTCAAGAAGGGGAACTGACTTGCCTATAGCCAGAATCTTAAAACTGGGTCAAAAACAGCATTTTTAAAAAATATCATATTGCGACAACTTTCCCCACATTTTACTACCTGAAATAATGAGCAACTATTTTCTGTTCATGCAGCTGTGGTTTGACTGGAATATTTTTGCTGACCTTGGTTGCTGAATTCTGCTGGGTTTCACTCCATTCTACCCGTCTTCTTTATATCTAGTCTAAATGTTTTTTATTTATTGAGACCTTGGAAAATAGTTGAGACACATTCCTCTCCTGGCATCAGCAGAAGCACAAGAGCATAGGCCCAAGAAGCATTTCTAAACCACTTGCATCATAACTGTTGACATCCTGTTCATGGCCAAGCCCAAAGTCAATGGGTAGAAGTGGGCACATCTTGCAACTAGTGGGAAGAATTTAAACATTACATGGTAAAGGGTGTGGATATGGGGTGGGGGGAGAGGGGTGAGGAATTGGAAAACATAATTGGATCTATCATAGATTTTTTAAAAAGGAAAAAAATGGAGAAGAATTTTTTTATAAAAAGAAAAGGATGGAAAGATTAAAGATAGACTTACAAGGACAAGGGAAGGAGTATGTAGATACAAAAGTTCTCCAGATGAGGTACATGCCCATGAGGGACTCCAGAGTCCCGTGAGGAGAGGACAAAGTATTCCCAAGTCATTGTGTGCCCTGCGTGACCTCCCAGATTCAGGCTTCCCGATGTCTTTCTACACTTGAGACTTGGCATTATTATTTTTCTTATGCAGTCTGAGGAATACTATCAAGCACCAAACTTTCTGTTTGTACATTTCCAAATGTATCTTTTCCTGTTAGAGATTGTGGGTGATGCAATGCTCAGATTCTATATTTGATCTTGAATTTCAGTTCTTCTTTTGTGTGAAGATTGTGAAGAAAAAGAGAAAAGAATTGCCCACTTCCTCTTTCACTTCTTTTTCCTGTGTCTTGCTTTTTTTCTCTCTTCATTTCTTTATTTCTCACAAAATTTCCACCTCTTTATTTTTCCAAGCTATTCTTTACCTTTTTGCTTATATTTTCCCCTTCACCCCTTGTTCATCACTTACTTCCCACTATTGTTTCCACCTCATTTATCATACACTTTCTCCTCTCCTTCCTCTCAAAGGGCTTCCTAAAAAGTTTAGTGAATGGGAGAAAATCATTAGAATCGCATTTAATTTGGCTATTTCTCATTATTACAAGAACTTAAAGGGTTTTCAGGGGGACAATTTTCTCCACAGCTACTAGGAAGAACATTTTAAATCAGAGCACGCTTTGAAGTATGCAGCAAGGGAGAAAGGGTCAAAACAATCCTAATTTCCCAGGTGAGCATTGGCATTAAAAACAAAGCAAAACAAAAAAGATCAAACAAAAGTGATTATGACCTAAAGTAGTCCCTGGGGCCAGGTTACAGAGGATCACCTTATCTTCAGAAAAACTTGAACCTTCAACACCCCTGTGTATTTTCCAGGAAGAAACTACTTCTTCCTGTTCCTGGCTGTCCTTGCAGAAAGAAAAGCTTTTATTACTCCCTTGGACCTGGAACCTTTCATATTCAATCTCAAAGGCAAGCTACAGAATTTTTCTACTATTACAGAGCCCTATAATTACTGTTATTAATCTTAACATCACGGGCTTTAACTTCAAAGGGTTCTTGTAACCTGAAAGTCTTTCAAAATATAATGGTGCAAAAAATAAATCACCCTTTCCAAGTGGCATCTTTGCTTGGTAAATGCCAGCACTAAGAAGGGTATGAACATATTCCCCAAATGAGTACCATAAACTGGGAAGTGACACAGTGTCAACCATAAACATGTCTTTGCCACAGTCTTGCTTAAAAATGTCCTCACTCATGAACTTTGAGAGAAGCCTTTCAAATAGTATTTCAAAAAGAAAATCAATAAACCTGCAGAAACTCTATTTGGCCCCAAAAGTTTGAGCCCTATCTGCTGCATTTCCCCATGGCATTTCCTTCCCTCCTTTATCAATCTCTTTCTCTCCAGTCACAGCTGAATCACTGAGATGAGACAAATACCTCTCAGTACCCATTAGCAGAAGATGGGCATTCACTGGAGAAGAGCAAACCTTTTTTCCTAAAGTATTTCACTTCCTGCCTGCCTGCCTGCCTGCCTGCTCGAGACAAATGCACTGTGGTCCTGTACATACATAGGTGCAATGTGAGTGTGCACATGTGAGGTGTGTTACAAATGCACTCTGTTAGGAAGAGGCAGTGAGTTAGCTTCAACCACTGATGTTGCTTAGTAAATTAACTGATCTAATTACTAGTGTCAAAGAATATGATTGCTAAGGGAATAGGGCAAGGAACTGGCAAATATGTAAGTAGAAGAAGCAAGGAAGAAATCTGAATCATGGGAGGTGGCCTTGACATGGACGGAGAGAATAAAATAGGGATGCAAAGAAGCATGGGAGCCCAGGAATCTGCTCACACTTGCTTTTCTCTCATCTCTGCCTCCCTGACTAGTCAGCCTGCTTACCTGTTCCTCCGATGTCACTAAGAGCCCATCTGCCTTAACTATTTTGAGTGTGATTCTTTGCTGGTGTATATTCTGTTCCAAATTGTCATTAATATTTTTTCAGAAACTTTTCTATACTATGGGATATGCCCATTGCTCAACCTATCACACTATTTTCTTCTCCTATAGCTTTACATCATTCACACTATGTTGGGATAGTGTGCATCACACCTTGACTAAACAAGTGGTGATGAAAAGGTATTAGGACTTTACCATTGTAAATGACAAACTCTTCAAAGCCAACATGCTGTACACTCGTTGCCTGTACTACACTGCCTTCCTTCCAGTGTTTACTGAAAAATGATAAAATGCAGAAACACTCCATTATGTGTGTATTTGGAAGTGTGAGAGATGAGAGAAAGTAGGAAAATCAGATTGATCAAATGTTTCAGAATTTGGTGGATGTCTTGAGAGTTTAAAATCTTGATCCAAACTAATTTAGAAAAAAAAAATCTTAAGATTTTATTTTTAATTGTTTAATATTGATAAAGACTACAATCACTGCCTATCCCTTATCTGAGAGCTTACTTTAAAATAAAGAAGGGAATCTTTTACTGAAGCAAATATAGCCCCTGGCAACAGTATAATTGTTTTAGCCAGTTTTTTTTTTTTTTTTTTTTTTTTTTTTTTTTTTTTTTTTTTTTTTTTTTTTTACTGTTGTGACCAAAAGACCTAACAAGAACATATAGAGGAAGAAAAATTATTTGGGGGCTCATGGGGTCAGAGGCCCTAGTCCATAGACAGCTGACTCCATTCTCTGGGACCTGAGGTGATTCAGAAGAGAGTGATGGAAAAAAACAGCAGGAACACAGGAACATAACTAGGAAGGGGGAGGGGGAGGGGAAAGGAGGGAGTTGGGGAGAGAAAGGAAGAGAGAAAGGGTAAGAGGGGTGTCTGGTCAACAATGATAAAATATATACACCAAAGGCATGCCCCCAGGAGCACACCTCCTCCAGCCACCCCTACCTGCCCACAGTTACCACCCAATTAATCCCTATTTGAGAATTAAGGCTCTCATGACCCAAATCATTTCACCTCAAAACTTTCTTGCATCGTCTCACACATGTGCTTTTTGGGGACACCTAATATTTAAATAATAATAAGGTCCAACTACTTGAAGTATCCACATTGTTAGTAGAAGAAAGAACTTGACACTAGCCAGAAATCAGGAACGTAGTTAATAATTTGATAATGCATGAAAACTAATTATTCCATGCTTAGATTTAATCTTGGTGTATTTCAGTGAATAATACATTAAGAACATAAGAAATGGAGTGATTATGGTATTTCTTTGAGGAACTTTTTTTTCACAGAATATATGAAAACAAAATGTAATAAATAGATTTGCAGATGGAGAAAGTTTAATGATATTTTGGAATAATTTTGTCTATATGCTAAATAACAGGCATAAGGTTTAGTTTGGACTTGTCGGATTTCTTTTTTCACCTGCAACAAATCTTAGCTAACTGGATATATTGATTTAGTATTTGCATTTATATTGTAATTCAGTTTAATAAAATTTTCACTTATAGTTCCACAAATTGAATTTATCTCCTCTCATTCATTTTTTTTCCTTTTTTCCCATTTTCTGCACTTAATTTCCTTTTGAGAAATATTTTTAAAGGGAATTGGCTACTTTGTTTTATTTTTAATTGTTGATAAACTTTTATTTATTCATATGTGGTGCTGAGAATCGAACCCAGTGCCTCAGACACACAAGGCGAGCCCTCTACCACTGAGCCACAGCCTCAGTCTCAGCACTGAGAAATGTTTTTAATCCTTTAATGAGAGTAACAGAATTCTATGTTTACTCAGTGTTTATTTGCTCTAGTGAATGTCATCTCTTTCTATGTCTACAAATTTAGCATCTTGTTTTATTCTCCTAAAATTTAAATTCCTTTTCCTCTTTGGTAAAGGCTCGTTTGTAGACTGGTTTTGTTTATTTGTTTGTTGTTTTTGTTGTTGTTGTTTCTCTAACTGAATATTGTAGACTAACTTACTGGAGAATCAAGTTTTATTCAACTCACAATTCTAAAGACCAGAAAGTTCAAGCCTAGGTGGCTGCATTGGGAAGGTCTTTCTTGCATGGTGAGGACTCTGCAGATAGCCAAGGCATCACACACACACAAGAAAACAGAGTATCCTAGTTCAAGAATCCTATTCTTACAAAACTGCAGTGCTATTGGGCTAGTGGTTAAATCTGTTGACTTCATTTAACCCTAATTATCTCCCATCTTCAAATACCACAGATTACTCTTCCATGCTCAATACCACAGAGATTAAATTTAACATAAATCATTGTGGGGGCAATTAAATCAAAGAAGATTTTATATAAATTTGGCAAGGGCTTAAATGACAATGCTTGTTCAAAATATTCTTCTAGTATCCCCAAAGAAGGAATATCATGTAGTTTGTAAAGAGCAGGGTTTAATATCTGAAGAACTTCAACTATGAGTCTGAGCTTTGCTTCTCATTCAATGTACGATTTTAGATATTACACCATCATTGTATTTTATTTTTAGTTTTTGTAAAACTGAACAGATGTAATGCTTTCCATTCTAATTTAACAAAATTTATGACAATCCACAAATGTGAAATATTAAAGATGTGACAGTTTGTCACAAATAGTCAAGTGCACTACACATGGACATATACACATTAAATATCAGCTATAAATTTTAAATTTTCAAATCATTTTGATTAATATATATGCATATATATGTGATTAAAATATTTATTGACTCAGAAAGCATTTGAAGATTTCAGTTTTCATTACCACTATTGTGATCACCAGAAGTCAATCTATTGAATATGTTCAAAATCCAATTTTTTCCAACAGGGTTTTTTTTATACAATGGGAAACAAGGTTGATATAATCATCACATTCCTCAAGAATGTGAGACCATATGAATCCTAAACACCCAGGTTTTTTGTAGAGAATAAAACTAAAAACTTCTAACTGAAGTCTAGAAAGTCAATAAATGGATTGTAAATTAGTACAATCACAGTGGAAATCAGTGTGGAGGTTCTCAAAACACTAAGAATAGAATTGGCACTTTTCCCAGCTATATCATTCCTAGGTATTTATTCAAAAGCACTGAAGTCAGAACACTATAGTGATACATACATACCCATGTTTATGACAGTGAAATTGACAATAGCCATGTTATGATACCAACTTAGGTGTCCATCAACAAAAAAAATGAATAAACAAAGTGGAATATTATATATGTATATATATATGTATATATGTATATGTGTATGTGTGTGTGTGTATATATATATATATATATATATATATATATATATATATATATATATATATATATATGAATGAAATGGACATTTATATAGTGTGTTGGTCAGCTTTTCAATGTTTTGACCAAAATACCTGGAAAAACAACTTAAGAGGAGGAAAAGTTAATTTGGGGATCATACGTTCAATCTATCGTTGGTTGGCCAACTCCACTGCTCTCAACCTGAGATAAGACAGAACATCATGCAGGAAGAACATGGTAGAAGAGAGCTACTGAGTTCATGGCAGTGAGGAAACAGAACAACAAAATAGAACAAAATATAGTCCAAGGGCATATCCCAAGTGTATTTCCTTTAGTCACACCCCACAGCCTAGTGGTGCATTCAGATTATGAATCTGTGAAATAGACTAATCCAATGAAGTGGTTACAGCTCCCATAATCTAATCATCTCACTTCTGAACATTCCAACATTGCCTACCACATGAGGTTGTTTTTTTTTTTTTTTTGGAGGGGGTGGGGTGTTGAATATCCCAACAGCAACACCCAGTCATAAAGAAGCACAAAATTATATAATTTTGTGGAAAATGGACTGAACTGGAGAATATTATGTCAAGTCAAATAAGCCAGATTCAGAAGGTAAAGGGCATGTGTTTTATCTCATATGTAGACAATAGAAAAAAAGGGGGAAAAAGACTTTCATGAATAAAGAAGGGAGACCAACCAGTATAGTAAAAGATGGGGACTGGAAAACAGAGGAGAGAAGGGAAAGGGGAATTGACAGGCAACGAAATTAACCAAATAATTTTATGTGGCTATAAGAATGTATCAATACTTCCCACTATTTTGTATAAGTATAAAAATGCACCAATAAAACAAAACAAAATCACCAAAGCTAATTGTTATGGGCTAAAGAACCTAACCTCCATAAATTCACATGTGGAAGTGCTCTCCCCCAACTACCTCAAAATGATGATATTTGGAAGTAAGCTTATTAGAAAGGTAATTAAGTTAAAATGAGCTAACTAGGATCATTAAATCATGAGAGTAGTCCTTCATCAAATATCATGATGTCTTTACAAGAAGATAAAATTAGGACAGAGTGAATACATGGAGGGAAAACACCCACCTACAAATTAAGGAAAGAGCTGTCAAAAAACTAACCCTGTCAACACCTTGATCTTAAACTTCTAACCTCCAGAATTGTGAAAACTTTCTTTTGTTTAAACTATCCAATCTAAAGTACTTTATTATGGAATCCCCAGCAAACTAATACACTAAAGCAGATGCAAACTAAATCTCAGGTATACCCAATCTTTATTGAAAACTTTCTACTACCTTATAATTCTCCCCAATTTTATTTTTTTTAAAAAAGATTCTCTAATTAAGAGAATAATTACTTGAGTGGAAAAACAAATAGAAAATCACTTAGCAATGACATGATAAAGAACATATACTGAAATAGTTATTACTTTAGGATGACATAAAATTAGATGACACAGTTAGCCAATGTAGACATCAATTAACAATTGTAAATGCCCATAACCAATCTAGGTTAGTACAAATAAGAATGTTCTTTATAAGAATGGTTATATCCTAGATTCTCTCCTTGTTTTACTATACTGAAATACTTTTCCATTCTTACATGCCACAGTGACTTTGCCTCATACTGTACCAGGTTATTTTGGTCATCTTGAATAACAGATTATTAGATGCTGTGTTAGCTTTTCATCAGTATGACCAAAATACCTGACAAGAAATTATTTAGACAAGGAAAATTTTATTTTGGGGTCATAGTTTCATAGGTTCAGTCCATCATCAGTTGGCTTCATTGCTGTGGGACCAAAGTAAGGCATTACATCTTGGATGAAGGTTGTGTGAAAGGAAAGATTCCCAGCTCATGGCAGCCAGGAAACAGAGAGTGAATAGGTAAGAAGCCACGTTGCAAGATATAATCCCAGCATGCCCCCAGTGATCTACTTCCTTCAGCCACACTCTATCTGTCTAGACTTAGCACACAGAATTCCACTTAAATTATTAAGCCATAAGTATATTAATATACTGATTCAATTCTTATAATCTAATCATTTCACCTCTGACAATTCATACATTGTCTAACATGAGCTTTCTTGAAAAATACCTCATATCCAAACCATCACAGATGCTGAATAAATGTTATTTTTTAGTGTATGTAGAAAAGACCAGTTGCCTATTCTAACTATGCTCATGGAAGGCACCATCATCAGAACCCAAAGAAAAAGGAAAGAAACAGAAAACCCTGTGCTGGCAATGAGGAACACAAATCCCAAAGAATATAGAAACCAAGAAGAGATAAGAAAGCCATCATTGACTCCTATGAAACAGCCAATCCCAAGGAGTCAAATCAAAATGATGAATACAGTTGCAGTGGATTTCTTATAAAATATAAGTGATGAAACTTGGGCCAACTTGTGCTTCCACATTCATAGCTACTATTCAACTCTCTCAGTACACTTCTGCAGACAAATTGTCATTTATACTCTTTCCATGACCTTAATACTTAATAATTAAAATTAACTCTTCTTATATCTTATTTTTCTGGCTTAAAATGCCATTCAGCTTAAATAAACCAAATATTTTTAAAATGCCTTTCTTTCATAAGCAGCTACCATCACTTATCGACTAATGGTATTCTCCTGAAAGAATTTATTTGGTTTTTTTAATGTATGTAAGTACTGCAGCTAATGACTACAAAATTTTTCTTGGATTAAAAAAATATATGTATTATTATTACAGATTCTTTAATAAACAGCATATAAATGACAAAAATTTTCATTAAAATCCATAGAAACAGTTACAAAAGACAGTTTGAGACTTTGCTTAAGCTATGCATTTTTTTTTCAGTCTTGATTCTTAAAAGTAAGCTGTAGAATTTGGTACAATAGTGAGATTTGCTTTCCATGTTGATAAATATTGAAATTCCAATTCTCAGCATTTCCTATATATTTTTCCTATAGGCTCTGATTCAGCAACCTGTATTTCTGCTGAAACTTCCACATTTTAAACTGCTTTATTTTGCAAAGGTTGTCAGCGTACAGGGCAGTGGCAGGAAGTAGGCAGACAGCACTGTGGCTCTTCCCAGTCCCGCGCACCTTACCACGATCGCTGGCCATCCCCCGATGCACGGCGGCCTTTCTGAACTGTCTGAGAGCAGGGTATGCACCTGGGACCCTCCTGCCTGCTCACACTTCACGGGTGGAAGGACATTCACTCGTTACTAAGGAGTCACGGTCACTGCAGCCCTTGGCCATCCCCAGGTGCCGTCCTCGGGTGTCCCTGCTCTGGGCACCCACTCCGGGTCACATGTTACATCCAGTTCCGTGTCTTTTTTGTCTCCATCCTGGTCACAGCTCTCTGTCACAGCACCGACATTTCTGAGGGATTTAGGCTAGTGACCCTCCAGGGGTGGCCAGTCTGCATTAGGGTTTGGATGTGAATTGTGATCAAAGGCCCTTAGGCCCAGGGCTTGTGGCCAGGCTGGATCATCTGGCACCGTCAGGGGTGGAGCCACTACAGGGTGGGGCTTAGCGGGAGGCTGTGAGGTCACTGGGGGCGTGGCCTGGAGCTGTGTTGGGCTCCACCCCTTCCTCTTCTCTTCCTGGCCACCTAGAGGTGAGCAGCTTCTCTATGCCAGCTCCCACCGTGGTGTGCCCTCCTCCCCAGGCCAAAGCAATGGCAGGAGGCTGTGGAGCAGGACCAACCCCTCCTCTATAAGTTGGCTTCCTCAAGTATCTGCCCCAGGGACAGAGCTGACAGTCTGGGCTTGCCTGGTGCTGCCTCACGCTCAGATTCAGGCCATGCCCACGGCCCCCAGCCTCCCTCCTCACAGGGCCAGCTCAGGCCACCTGCCCCCCGTGCCCAGCTTCTCCTCTGTGGAGAAACACTCTGAGACCACCCCCACCCCTGTTAAGCCGGAAGCGATGACTCTTGCCCAAGCCGATCTTTCCACTGCTGCAAAATAGGAATCTCCCCCCGACTCTCCAAATCTATTAGCTAACATTTGGCTATAGATGTAGCACCCCCATCTAAGAATCCCAAACCTACACCTCTGTGAGCGCCAGCGTGACCCCCCAGGTGGGAAACTTCACACTTGGTCTCATGTGATGGTCAAAACACACTTGCACTGAAAATATCATAGAAAACCACCTTCCGGCTGTGCATAGAAGGTGTGTGTGAAAGGAACGTGAATTCCACGCTCAGACGCGGGTTCCTCCCCAGGGTGTCTCAGTATGTACACGCAAATACTCCAAAATCTGGAGGAACGGGAGATCTGAGCACTTCCAGCCAGAGCACTTGAGATCAGGGACGCTGACCTTGCCTGGGGAGGGGCAGCCTGTCTCCCTCTGGCCACATTTACTGACTGTTATTATCAGTGTGAATTAGAATCCACTGCGGCCCTCGCTGTCCCAGGAGGAGCCCCGTGTCCTTGTCACCTGCCCCTCGTGTCGTGAAGCACGTCCTGCCAGCTGTCATGATGAGCCCCATGGGTGCCCACGCCAGCCTCTTGCGTCCTCGGTGGGTCCTGCCTCTTGGCTCAGCATATTTATTCTGCAGGACGACTCTACCCATAAACAGCTTCAAGGTTGCTGCCTTCCCAGAGACCCCAAACAACTGCAGGAATGCTGGCTGCCCTTCCCTGGGGCAAGGGTGTGCTGCTGGCCCCTCACAGGAGGGACCTCTTGAGACCCCCAGTGGACACCTGAGGCCCCCAGTAGCACCTGCCGTGATGGGTCGATTCATACACCAGGCACAGGAAGAGCCTCACAAGTCACTGATAACGAGACACCAGTGGTAACGAGGGCCCTGCAGAGGTGTGGGGACCCTCCTACACTCTGCTTGGTCCTCCCCCACAATGTCTACTGCCCTGTGCCCCCCTTCCTGCTCTTGACCTTGGGAAACGGAAGCTGCAGAAAGTGACACTGGGTGACAGGGTGCCGTGGGAGCACAGCTCTGTGGCGGCTCCTGCTGGCTCTCATCTTGGTCTCCCGTGGGTGTGGCTGGCGTTCCTGGCGATGCTGTTGGAACCACGTTTCCCTGGCATTCAGTTTGAGGTCCCCTGCTTCTGCTCCAACTGTATGTCAGTCTTACCTCCTGCTACCTTCCTGCCCAACTGTTTAAAAAAAAATGACACACTGTAGTCCTAACACCCAGCACCTCAGTGGGAGAGCATGCTGGAAACCGTCACAGAGACACACGGAATCAAGATGAGGTCACACGGGACTGGGGGCAGCCCTATCCAACTCGGCTGGCATCCCGAAGGAAGGAGAGAGAGAGAGAGAGAGAGAGAGAGAGAGAGAGAGAGAGAGGGATGGGAGGGAGGAACTTGCACACAGATCGTGCAGAGATGGGCAGGGGCCTTCCACACAGCAGGGTCACAGGGTAGCTGCAGCCTGTCGCGATCTGGGGGCGCCATGGGCAGTCTGTCCTTGGCTCTCTCAGGAGGGACCAGCCCTGTGCGGCCTCCAGAACCCGGGGAGACGCACGCTGTGTGGCTGGAGTCGACGCATCTGAGGAGCCGCACTTAGGCCGCCCGCCCAAGTAATGGACGCTCTCCCTGACCCTTCCCTGGGCTTGCGCTCTCTATCTCCAGCCCGAGGCCCTGCGGAGACGCCCGGTGCCACCTGAACAGAGGTGGCGACCCCTTCCACTCTGAGTGCCCTCTCTTGCCTGACTGCAGGCCTTGACACCACGGAGGAGCATGAGCGGGTGGCGGGCACATAGGCACCTCCCTTGGGCCAGGCTCTGAACACTCTCCTCTGTGGATTTCCACACTCCACGGTGACCCTTTGGATCAAGGGACACATTCCACGCGTTCCTTCCCTGGTTACTGGAGTTTGCTCTGCTGAGTTTTTCTGTCCTGGTCCTCCTGTCCCCTGCCACACTGGTGCACATGTTGCCCTTGGCCCCAGGGTGTAACCTGCGTCCCATCTCAACACCCAGAAGGTGCCTCTGGGCTTCTGAGGAGGTGGCAGCACCTGACCACCAGATGGGCAGTCCGGGTGCCCTTGGTCTACAGCCTGCTGATGTATGGTACTGTCAGAGGTGTGCAGCCACAGCCCGCGGGGCACCCCTGCCACCACTGAGCCCGTGTCCTGGTCACCACGGAGAGGTACGTTCACCGAGGGAGGCCTCTGTCTAGGAGATGGGCTCCGGGCTTGCTTCCCATGACCTGGCCAGAGCCTTGGTCACTTTCTCCTTAGAAACGTCCTCCCCCAGCCGGGCCTCCCTGCGGGCCGAGTCCCAGGGGCTGAATCTTCCCCTGAGTGCGTCTTAACTTCCACGGGGCCACTCATCAGTACCCCCTTTATAGCCACCCCCAATCTGTATATATCAAGAAATTCCTCCCTATGCTGAGCGCATAGGAAACTTTCTCTTTTGTTCTCCTAAAAGTTTCATTGGTTTTCCAACAAATTTGAAAGAAAACAAACAATTTTCAATGAAAAAAATTAACAAAACTGATAGAAAATCGGGATAAGCCAATATCCATAGAGAATTAAATCGATTGTCAGAGATCACTCCCTTCTCCACAGGCACCAGGGAGAGACGCTCCCAGGCGATTCTGAACAAATCAAGCCAGGTTTAAAAACATAGTGACAAAGGAGTTTCAGAGACTGTAACCGGGAGGACAGTTACGGGAGTCACTGTACAAAACCAGGACAGACTCACCACAAAACAGACAAAAACAGTATTTAAAAAAGCTCTAGATCAACATTAAATATAAATACAGATATAAAAACTTTTTAAGTGTGTCTGCTAACCAAGCAAAGCAGGGTATTTCTTTAAAAAAATGATTGTATTTCATGACAAAGAAAAACTCACTGGGCTATGAGACTTTGGCCTCCCAAGTCCTTGAGTGCAATTAGTATTGACATTTAAAGAAGAAAACGCATCGCATCGTGGCTGGCACCTGCGTCCATGCGTAGCCTCACTGTGGTCCAAAGAACGCACATTGCATACCACACACTACACACTACACACCGCACACCGCACGCTACACACCGCACACCGCCCACTGCACACCACACACCGCACACTACATACCGCACACCGCAGCAAGAAGCAAGGTCTCCCACCTCTGGGCTCAGCAGAGATCCTAACTAAGTAGCGACAGTTTTATTAGGTGACAACTGTGAAGTGGTTGAAATAAATAGGAAACCGTCTCTGTATCAAGGTGGTCAAATCTTGAAAAACCTCATGTTCAGTAAAGAAAATGAAGCTTTGGGTGACACGTGCTGCCGCTGCGGTCAGCCTTGCAGGTCCAGGGCACTGGGCACTCAGCAGGGGCTGGGTTAGAAGACAAGGTGGGGCGGGGCCTGCTAGTAACTGCCAACGGGACACGGCTATTGGCACTTGTCCTCTGCACTCAGGTGAGGTCACGGTAGCTCAGAATGGGGACAGGGTTGGTTTGGGCGGGCCGTGGTGATGGCTGCACGGGGTGCCTGGTCACTCCATGGACTGGCACCCTTCCATGCAGTCAGTGGTCGGCACCATTCAGTGTGTATTTCTACCAGGATTACCAAGGGACAACCCCTGTGATCCACAGTGTCAGGGTGGCCGTGGGCCCTGCCATGTTCTCATGGAAGCCCCAGGGCGGCCGCTGACACATGGTGCCTGGGGATCAGCTCGGGCCTGGCTGTTCTGGGGTCACTGCCCTGCAGGGAAATGGGGAGTCTGATGGTGCAGAGCACAGGGTACCCTGGCCATCCAGGGAGGTGACAGCCAGCACAGGGCTCAGTGGAGGGACCCAGGCTGCCAGCCTCCTGGAGCTGGGGCAGAAACTAAAGATGCCACCTGGGGCGTCAGCTTGAGGGGCCACAGTGTCTCCTGTGGGAACCAGGCCCTTCAGTGGCCGCCAGACGCAGGCCGTGGCTCCCACCTGTAGCATCTCTAGGAGATCCCTGGCTTCCCAGTGCCACTTCCATGGGACCAAGAGGAGGGAGCTGGGGTTGCACATCGGAATCCATCCTTTCCCTGTCAGGTTGCCCAGTGGCCAGCCTCCCACAGTCCCTGGCTGCGTCCACAGCACCCGACAGAGGCTGACAGCTCTGTGCTGGACATTGGGGTCATGTTTAAGCATAATGCTTTTCAGCCGAGACTCTCGGCTAGGGGTCACTTGCAGGGAGGAAGGCTGAGCTGGACATGGACACCTCTCTCCAGGGCACAGCAGACGGGAAGGTGACCAGTCAAGCCCTTGCCAGTTCCTTCTCGGGGCTCCCCTGGCTTCCCAGGGACCAGCACCTGCCACCTCCTGCTCTTGGGCCCCCCAGGGGTGTCCCAGTGCTGCTTGGCGGGGGGAAGGAAGCTTTAGTTGAAAGATGCCGGTCTTGCAAGTTCAGCTTAGCGAGCACAGTGACCCCGAGTGTGTGTCTGTGAACAGACAAGCTCCATCTCCTCACGACATACGCTCACAACCAGAAACCAGATGAGCAAGTGACAGGCTGCCAAAATCCAAGGCGTGTTCCCTGCCAGACGTGATCACAGGCGGGTTCTGGCAGCTGCTGTGGCTTTGCAGAGCCCTGATGGAGAGACCTATGGTTCTGCTGCGTTGGCCTGGGGTCCTCCAGGGTCCCCTGCTCGTCTTCATTCATTAACTTCCAACCTCAAGGCCACGTCTGCACTCAGTTCTCAGTGGTCGTCCTTCCTATCCTCATTTGTGGGGGAAGAGACTAAAAACTGTCAGGCCTCTTTCACCCGGACGCCTGGTCTCCTGGGAGGGCTTTGGGCAGTGCTGAACTCCGCGACCGCGGCTGCACACGTGGCCCTTGGCCTGGAGAAACAGCTCCGCCCCTCCGCGGCCTCTCAGCCCCTGCAGAGCGGGAGATGGCGAATCAGACGCACACGGATCCATCTCAGGAAAGGGAAGCCGTGTGTGTCTCCCATGGCCACCGCAACCCACTGCCCAGGCCTCTCAGCTGGCGGCTCTGGGCGTCGGAGGTGGTTCTCAGCTGGCGGCTCTGGGCATCGGAGGTCTGAGTTGGGCCCTGCAGGGTTGCCGTGGAGGTGGGGCAGGCTGGGCCCGGGCAGTCCCCATCCTCGTCTGTGGTGAGCCGTGTCAGCGGACCGTGGACGCCATTACAAGATGGCGCTGATAAGCGCCGTGGCCTGTGATAAACAACTCCTTGTTTTGGGAGAGTTGGCACATAGCTGTAAAACACCCTATGAGAAAGGTCCACGTGGCAGTTGTGCATTGGGGCTTGATGTGCTTTATCAAGGCTGGGGCGCTCGGGTGAAGGAGTAGAAGCAGAAGTAGAGGTAGTAGTAGTAGTAGTAGTAGTAGTAGTAGTAGTAGTAAGAGAAGCTTCCAGAGACACATAATTAAAGGCCTGAATAAACTGCTGAAAGAAGAATCCTGTGTCGTGTCCTCCTTGCTGGCGAGGGGTCGCGACACTCGTCAGCCTCTGCTGCCCGCCTGCCCTTGGCTCCTGGCCTCTCCGTCTTCCAGGAGCATCCATGGCCTCCACATCCAGCCTTGTGCCTCTGAGGACAGATGGCTGACTCTGGCCCTCTGGGCTCCCTCTTGCAAGGTCCTTGTCTTGGGCAGAGCCCACCTGGACCATCCAGGATGCCTCCCCACCTCAAGGTCCCTGTGTCCAGCCACAACACCCTTTTGCCAACGAAGCCCAACGTTCCAGTCAGAAGCCAGGGACAGAGCTTCAGAGACCAGCTTGCCATCCTTCCCACCCCCAGGCTGACACCAGGCCTGGACGCCATGCGGGACGGGCACCATTCTCCTACCACACAGGGCCAGGCGCTGCCCTCACCTGGGGGACAGAAGTGGCATGGGCTCTGTGTCCACGAATCTGCCCCAGCGGGCTGGACATCTCCAGGGGCAAGAGACCCCAGCATGTCCCTGTGTGGCACAACGGATGTGTTTCTTACCCACCACAGCCAGCTGCAGCCCCAGGACACTGTCCTCCAGGAAGCCCACAGGGACGCTGAGCTCCGGGGGAGGGAGGAGGGAGCTCTAAGCCTGCTCGCTCGCCTTGGCCTCGCCAGCGGCAGAGCTGCCTCTACATGAGAAGCAGAAAGAGCTCTCCCCAGAGCAAGGCGGGGGAGGCGGGCGCTGGGTCCTGGGGAGCTGGACCTGGAGGTCAGCCGCCACCTGCAGCAGCGGGAAGAGCGCCTCTCCACTAGAACGGGGGCCAGGGGAGGCGCCACTATCTTCCGCCAGCACATGGGTCGCTCTGCACACCCACAGACTCTTTGTCCTCTGTTATCTGCTCCCTGCGCAAAGGCGCTGAGGCTGTGTGTGAAGTCTGGGCGCAGGCTGGCCGGCTCCTCTTTGAGGTTGTCAAGAACGGAGGACAAGGACGGCGGCGGGACGCTGGCTCTCCCTGGGGCACTGCCCAGGCTGATCCAGATGCTCTCCACGGCAGCAGTCGGGCAGGGAGCCTCGGAGAGAGGCTCTGCCAGGGCACCCACCATCCCTCTTCTCGCCCGGGGGCTCTAGGGAGATAAGCCGCCAAAACAAAACCGCTCACGCTCAGGTCAGCACGCCCCAAGCCCTGGCTCATCACAGGCGCACGGCGGGCAGCAGTGGCGGGCAGCAGTGCCTCGGACTGGCCTGAGCTCGCCGGGCTCTTGGACCCCACCAGCAGTGGCCAGAGCCAGAGCTCAATCAGCCTGTCCTCGCTGCTCTGGCTCCTGAGAGCTCGGGACCCCAGGTCAGCAGCCTGGCCACGGGTGGGCTCCGGTTTCCTCTTCCAGTCCACCCAGCCCCCAGGTCTTGCGAGGCCATTGTTGGGGCCACACGTTGGGTACAGAGGGGAGCTTAGGGTCCTGGCTGGTGGCAGAGCCACATCTCTGCAGGGGAACCCTTCCAGGGGTCACTGCACCCAGAGGTCATGCTGACTCTATCTGTCCTGCAAAGTGCGGTGGCCGCTCAAGCCCGTGGCTCTTCTGGCAGGCACAGCGCCCATGGGCACCTCACGGCCTCTGCTGCCCAAGCGGAGCTCAGAGCTGCTTCCCAGAGCCAGAGGGCAGCGTTGGAGGCCTACCACCACCACACACTCCGTTGTCACTGCTTCCAGAGACACGTCCCCTGTGGGGCAGTGAGGCAAGTTTCTCGTGGGGTTGTGTGTTTAATTCTGTTCCCAAAAACAGTACGTTGACTGCCCCACCCCTGTACCCAGGAATGTGACCTTATCTGGAAATAGGTCTGTGCAGGTGTGACATCTAGAACAAGGTCATGCCTGGTCTCGGTGGCCCCAAGCCAATGACAGGTGTGTTTCTGAGACACTCAGGTACATGAAGGAAGCCCACCAGTGACCGAGGTGACCTGGTCCTGATGCAGCTGCAAGTCGGGGACTGACAGTCACCAGGAGCTTTAGGAGGACACAGCTCAGCACCATCTTGATTTGGGACCTGTCCCCTCCGGAGCTGTGACAAAGCAAGTATCTTGTGTAAGGCCCCCGGTTTGTAGAGACTGTTACTCTGCACCCCAGAGGCTCTCAGGAGCAGCGTGAAGTGCTGGGCGCCCTCGGCCCCCAGGAAACCTGTGTCTGTCCAGCAGGTTGACCCTGGACAAGCCCTCCATGCTCAGACCCATCCCCTCACTGCACCATGAGGTCAGCACTAGAACCACGCGGTACGAGGGTGAGGCTGTGGCGGGGCCAGCCAGCAGCAGTGCAGACTCAGGCAGACGTGCAACAGGCGCAGCGACAGCGGCTCTTTATGGCTCTTGATTCTTCAAAGGCGGTTGGGACGTCCGATCACCTGTGCCGCGGACTCTCCCGCTCCCGCCGGAAGCGTCACGGACTCTCCCGCTCCCGCCGGAAGCAGCACGATGCTCCTTTTCAACAGCACAGCGACTTACAGGGGACCTTTGCCTAAGAACCAGAGGAATTCGCCGTGGCCCAGTCCTGGGCTGGGACCAGCCTCAGGGTCGTCCTCCCTCCTCCTGGGTCAGGCTTGTCCATCTGCTCATCAGCCCTACTGTCCACAAGACCCACGTGGGAAGAGGACCGGAACTTGAAATCTACCAAGGTCACCTTCACCATGTGGCATGGAAAGGGTGCTCTCATGAAGTCGTCCCCACGTGGCACATCAAGGGTGGCTTAACCAGATCCAGAGAGGCGTGGCCGCTGCATCCAGGTCAACATCAGGTGGTCCTGCAGGAAGGGAGCCTGCAGCCTCCCAGCGCTGCCAAGTGAAGCATCAGGAATACAAAGGGAGGCTCGGCCTCGTCTTGCTGCCTCTCATCCCTCCGCTCTCCATCTTCAGAGTGAAGCACCCAGCGACAAGAGCAGGCGTGAACTCTAAATGGCATCTCAGCATCGGCTTCCAGAGTCACCTTATCCCAGCCCTGGAAACACTGCTGAGGTTCTCAGGATGCTCCCACTAACCCCGCGCTGAGTTTGGAAATTCCTCCCTGATGAACAGACTTTCTGCAGATACGTCAGCTCCTAATCAGCACAGGGCACAGCCCCCTCTGTGTGGTAGCTCACCGCTGATGTGGCCTTTCCAAATGATGTGGGGAGAGGATCGTGCAGCCACTGAGGGAGAAAATGAAGTCCCCTCCTCTGAAGGACACCCAGCCACACACGATGTGCTGACCCCAAGGGCAGCTTCAGAGGGCAGCGAGGCAGCGGTCTGCAGCTGCTCACACCTGCCCCACCAGGTCCCAATGAGCAAGCCCAAGTCTGCTGGATCTGCTGCTGCCAGAGAGCGGGTCTGAGTTCAAGTCCTCAGTGTGCCTGTCGTCACAGGCCACGTGGGTTCAGCCACACCACTCTAGAGACCAGAAGTCTGAGTTAAGGTGTCAGCAGGGCCACACTCCCCTGGGGACCCTGGGGGAGAGTCCGTGCCTCCTCCATCCCAGATCTGGTGGTTTCTTCTCTCGTGGCTGCAAAACTCCCATCTGCACACACGGTGCTTCGTCTCTGTGCCTGAGTCTAAATTCCCCCTTTCACAAGGACCCCTAGTCCCTTTACAAGGACCCGGCCACCCTGCTGCAAATGACCTACTCGCCTTAACTAATTGCATCCTACAAGTCCTGACCCAGAGGTCACACCTGGGCTCTGGGGATCAGGATTTTACCATACGCGCTGGGGAAAGGGACACATTTCAATCCACAAGCAGGTGGAGGAATTCCTGCACCACCCCGTATAATCACTAAGAAGAAGCCAGTCTCCCCACCATCCTCAGCCCTTGCCAGTCCTGAGGGTCAGTCTATGCAAAGCCAGGTGAGTTTCTGGATTGAATTAACTCCCCACCAACCAATTCCAAAGGTTGCATGAAATCGCTTGCTACAACGGGCCAGCTATCGGTTCCTCAGACTGAGTGGGGCCAGGACTGGGCGGGGTGACAAGGGCAGCTCACTCTTCGGAGGTTCCTGGTTTCAAGGCCATGTAAGTTCAGGGTCAGCTCTTGTTCAGACTCACCAGTGAGACGCTCCTTAAAATTGAGGCAGGGAACCTGAATGGCCTCTCTGGGGCTTGCTCACCTGAGCCCTTGACCTGAGAGGCACAAACCATCCCAGACTGATGGACTGGTGTGGGTTCTTTCTGAGATCTGCATTGGACCCACACTTGAATCTCAGTCAAAAGTAAGCAAACAGAATCACCCAGCTCTGGAAGTCGGTTCCGCCAGGCCTCCTACGTGAGGAACAGAACAACGTAATTACTGGTGCCGGACCAGAAAACAGCCCCGGTATTGTGGGCATATTCCATTTCTTCCTAATTTGTGGCAAGCCACCCTCAGCAAAGAGAGCACAAAGCTTGTCTTCTCTCTTGTGCAGGCTTTGATTTAAATCCATCTGTAAAAAGACTGCAGGCAAAGAAGCCGGCCACGCCGCGGGCAGAAGTCACTTTCCATGTATAATGAGGAAACGGAATGGGCCTCGTGCCACACGCCCTTTATTAAAAGTTTTCCCCAGAAACTTCTTGCAAACAAGTCTTTCTTGGAGACAGCTACTTCTAAGGGCCGCGATACATGTGTCCCTAGAGGTCAGCTTAACTGGGCAAATAAAAAGGCGTGCAGAACCGTTATTTTTCTCCCCCTTTGGTTTTGTACAAAGCAACAACATTGATTCAGATAAAAACAATAAAGCTCCCTTTAGTTCCAGCAACTCTCGCCTTTAATCATGGCAAGAACACAAGGAGGAAAGCCCCCGTTGCCCTAACAGAGAATGATCAATAGAAAGTTTGTGGTGGAGGCCGCAGCTGCGCCAGCCCTCGGAGCAAGCAAGCTGTGACAAGCCTTCCCCAGGCCATGTCTCCAAGGGCCAGGCTCCGGAAACCGTGTCTGGCTTTCAGGGCAGGAGGAAATGGCGTTTTCTGCCCTCTCAGCCCCCTCCGCTCCACGCTGAGCCAAAGCCGCTCCCTCCCTGGGACTGCAGCACCCGGGGAGACGCACCCAGCCACAGTGCTCCATGATCCAGGGTCCCGGATGAGGCTTGCCTCTAGGGACACCACCAGCCCCTGTGGAGGCCCCGAGGACCCCTGGGGTGCGCAGAGCAGAGAGGCTCTCTCCAGGACCCAGGGCCACTTCACTGGGCAGGAACTGCTCTGTGGCGAGAGGGGCACAGACCCTGTGAGTTCAAGTGGGGGAGGCTTAACGTGGAGCTGGGGACCCAGTCCCCCCAACCCTGGTGAAGAGAGAACCCCGAGAGGGAGATGGGTCAGCAGGGCAGCATAGGCAGGGCTCAGGAACCAGGGAGAAGGGGTGTGTCCTCCTCCCTGGCCGTGAGCCCACACGACCCATAAACTGCTGTCCACCCATCCCGGGATCGGGGGCTCAGCCGTCTCGTGCTGGTTAGGGCAGGAGGTCCTCCTTCACCAACCGTGTGTGACCAGAGCCCCATCCAGGGCCAGGAGCTTACAGCACAGAAGCTGGTGGCCCACAGAGCCAGGCACAGCAGGACGGCCCCAGGGCTCCACACAAGAACCTCTCTCTGACCTTGTGCTCTGGGCCCAGCACAACTCCCAGGAGGACCCTGGATCTGGGCTGTTCTTTCCTGGGCCTCTTTAACAATAGGTAAATTTCTAGAGAGTTTAGGATATTCAAGAAAATCTGTTCTTCTGAGAAAAGGGTGTGGCGCTGAGTTTACAGGACGGGCCTGAGGCGAGGAGATGCAGGGAACCCAGAACGGGGAGTGAGCGGCACAGACCTTGGGGTGGCAGCGCTGAGGACAGAGAGGACAGTTGCATCCTGCCCTGCTCCGAGGTGTTTCCTCTGCCACTCCAGAGACTGCAGCAGGATGACAGGCGGAGCAGCTCAGAGGGAGGACGCGGTGGCTCTGGGGCCACCCTACAGGCCCCACGTGACCCTGAGGCAGCATGGCCGCCAGAGGAGCCCTTGCCAATCTCCCTAAGGAACCGCCCTCCCAGCGTCAGGCCACCTGGTCTGTCTCCTCCACGGCCTTCCTCTGGCTGCCACTACCACCTCACATGTCCCATGGGCACGCCAGCCCCCCGAGGACAGGGACCTGGTCTGCCCACCTGTCTGCCCGTGCCTGGTGAGGAGCCCTGGATCATCCTCCATGAGCCCACAGGAGCGGAGGTCCTCCAGCTCCCCTGACTGGGGGTGAGCACAGAAGCCGGAAGCTTCCCAAAGAGGAGGAGCCCACACTGACTCCCAGGTGACAAGCGGAAGTCACATGTCCACACACTTTCCCACTCCTGCGGTCCACGCCTTCGAGAGAGTGTGGGGGTGGGGTTCTGCCACCTGCTTCTGACCCGCAGGATGCCAGAGACGGTGGGATGGCCCACTGTGACCAAGTTACTCCAGAGAGCGTCCCTAGCAACTGAGTGCCAAGGGTGCCCTGGCAGGTTGGTGACGCAGGAAGCCAAACTGAGGCTGCCCACCTGCAGGGAGCTTCAGGCCACCTCCAGGTCCGACAGGTGACTCCCAAGAAATCCAGGAAAACTGAGCCCTCAGTACTGTGGGCACCAGGAATGGATGTACAATACCTGCCCGCATCTAGGGACAGACCCCTCCCCGGTCAGCCCCCAGTGGAAACAGCCAGCAATGGGGAACCACAGCCTCCCGAGACCCTCCACAAACTTCTGGTCAAGCTGTGCCCGCTCCTGCCCACTCCTGCCCTCACGCTCGAATGGAACAAATCTCGTGACGAGTTAGTGACAAGGGAAGGAAGATGACGCCCAGGCACCTGTAGAGCCAAGCAGGCCCCGCGTCAGGGCTGGGCTGGGGTCTGCACACGGCTGCAGGTGGAGGTGAGCCTTCCGGGCAGTGGGGCGTGGGAGGACAAGCAGCCCCAGGGCGGTCCCCAGGGCCACTGCCAGCAGGCACTGGGACATTCACCCCAGACACGTGGTGCCCAGAGCAGGCCAGCTCTTCAGCAAATGAGGCAGACCACAGTCAACCTTCCTCCCTTAAGGGACTCCAGGGGGTTGTGTCCTCCAAACCCCAAGGCCAGCGTCACCCATGTCCCTCGCCTGGTCACCTGAAAGTGTGGAACAAGCAGCGGAGCAGCCGAGCCTCGAGTCTTGTGCAGAGCTGAGTACACACCTCACTGACGGGTCACTGGAAACCCGCATCCAGGCAAAGCCCACAGACTGCAAGTCCATGGACAGGAGCAGCCAGTACCACTTTAAAGAGCAAAGAAATAAGCCATGTGAGCAGCAGGAGGCAAGTGAGCACCACAAGAATTAGAGCAACAGGACACTAGAAAGTAGCCCTGGAGGGTCTGGAACTAGCTAGCCAGTGTGGAGTCAGGACTAGTTAACATCCTGCAGGGATCCATTCCACTGGGAAGGCCTGCAATGGACATGAACCTCGTAGTGTCCAGATCTTCGACCAACAAACAAAAAACAGCAAATCAAATGTAAGTACAAAAAGACAGGAACTCCACTCTTGGAGCTCCACTGCTATTAAACTTTGCAGTAGAGGGTCTAGCTGTGGCAATCAACAGAGAATAATAATAAGCTCATCCAGATTGCAAAAGAAAAAGTAAGACTGTCTCTATGTGATGATGGTATGGTTTTTGCCTATTGAAAATCCTGAGAAATACACAAAGCACACAGAAGTGAACAATTAGAATTAAAGCGAAATCAACAAGGTAGAAGGATACAAGGCCAAAAATCACTGTATTGTAATTGATAAGCAAAAGTCAATTGTATTGCTACATACCAGCAATGAATTATCCAAAATGAGATTAAGAAATCAATTCCATTAACAACATCAAAATAATAAAATACTTTGGAATAAATTTAATAAAAGAAATGTACAAATTTCATACTGAAAACTATAAAACATCATTGAAAAAAGTGAAATAATGAAGTCATCTCATGTTTATGAATCCAAGAACTAAATATTATTAAGATGCTAATAATCTCTCAATGGATATATAGATGCAACCCCTATAAAAATCTAATTTACCACTTTGTTAAAAATTAAAGGGTGAAACTAACATTTGTATGAAAATTCAGGGAACATGAAGAGCCAAAACAATATTTTTTAAAAAAGGAAAAATCCTGTAAGACTTTCCAATTTCAAAACTTACTATAATCTAGAGTAATCAAGATAGTGAGGCATTGGCATAGTATAGAGAGATAAATCAATGGGTCAGAATTGAAAGTCCAGATATAATCTACTTATTTTGAGTTAGTTGATTTCAACAATAAAAACAAGACCATTTAATTGGGGAAAGATTTCTTTTTTTCAACAAATGTTTCTAGAAAAACTGGATATTCATATGCAAGAAAATAATAAAATTTAACCTGTACCTCATGTTGCTTGCAAAAGTTAACTTTAATAAATCAGAGACATAAATGTCAGAAATGAAACTGTATTTCTCCTAGAAGAAAATATGTGATGAATCTTAAGTCTATCTTCCAACAACAACAACAACAACAACAAAAAAAAAACTGTGAGGCTTTCTAAAAGTCAGACAAACAATTTGACAAGACAGAGCAACATTAGAACCAGACTCAGATATGGCAGGGGTTTTGAAATTAAGAGATTGGGTTTAAACAACTGTGTTTATTATGCTAAGGACCCTGATAGAAAAAGTAGATAACATTTAAGAACAGATGGGTAACATAAACAGAGAGGTGAAAATTCTAAGAAAAAAAATTAAAAATAAATGCTAACAATCAAAAACACAGTAACAGAAATGGAAGAATATATTTGATGGGCTCATTAGTGTACTGAATATGATGAGGAAAGAATCAACAAGCTTGAGAATATGCCAATAGAAATTTCAGAAACTGAAAATCAAAGAGAAAAACTTGTTGTTGTTTTTTTAATGGAAGAACAAAAAATCCAAGAACTGATGGGAAACCACAAAAACCTAAGGTATACCTAATGGCAACAGCAGAAAGAGCAAAACAAATGAAGAAGTATTGGAAGTAACAATGACTGAGAATTTCCCCAAAATTCATATCAGACACCAAACGACAGATCCTATCATCTCAAAGAACACCATGCAGGATAAAGCCAAAGGACTACCCCAATGCCTATCAGACCCAAACTTCACAAAATCAAAGGTGAAAAAGCAATCTTGAAAAAGTTTGGGGCGAAGGAAACTCTTACCTAGAGGAGAAAAGAATCACACTTAACTTCTCAGAAAACAGGCAAGCCAAGAGTTGAGTGAATTATTTAGTGTTGAGAGAAGGAAAATAACACAGTCTGGAATTCTTGTTCTATAAAATTATTCTTCAAAATTGAATAAGAAATAAAGCTTTTTCTCATACATACAAAGACGGAGGGACTCTGTTGCCAAGAGACCTATCTTGCAAGAAATGTCAAAAGAGGTTCTTTGTAGGGGAAAAATATGAGTAGGTCAGAAGCTCAGGTCTCCATAAATGAAGAGCATCACAGAAAGAATAAGTGAAGGTAAAATAAAAGTGCTTCTTTTCCATATTCCTAAAACACTTTCAAATAATACACAGGTCAAAAAAGGACTCTCGAGAGAAATTGGAAAGTATTTTGAAGCAAATGAAAGTACAACTTCTTAAAATGTCTAGAATGAAGGGAATGTATGGGTGAGAGGGCAGTTCATGGCACCACGTGCTAATAGGAGAATAGAAGGAGGATGTTAAATAAGTGTTCTATGAAAGGGAAGAACAATCAGCTTCAAATTAAGTAAATGGAAAAAAATCGTCAAAATGAGAGCAGATATCAATGAAACTGAAAACAGGAAGTTCATAGAGAAAATCAATGCAATGAGAAGCTGGCCCTTATCAAAGACTAATAACATCAATCTGCCTCCAGTCAGGCATCTAAACGGAAAAGAAGGCACAAATTATGCACATCAGAAATAAAAGAGGGACATCGCTGCAGAACCATCACTGTGGACGCTCAAGACGGGTGGTAAATGAATACCATGAACAATTAACTCTGTACCCACTGACCTGAGAATTTGATGAAATGCACCACTTCCTTAAAAGACGTGGTCTGCCAAAACTCACACAAGAGGAAGTAGACAACTGAAAGAGGCCTGCACCTACTAAAGAAATTGAATCAACAATGGATACCTTTCAAAACAGAAGGCACTAGGCCCAGATGGGTTCACAAGTAAGTTCTGTCAAACATTTAAGGAAAGAATGATAGCAATTCTTTATATTGTCCTCTAGAAAATAAAAAGGGGGATCACTTCCTAACTCATTAAGTATACCCCATGACCTCTTGGGACTTATCCTAGGTATGCAAGACTGGGTCACCATTTGAAAATCAATTAACGTAATGTAGCACATTAATAGGCTAAAAAGAAAAATCATGTGTTCGTATCGGTAGATGTGGGGAAGCATTTGACAAAACTGATACCCATGTATAATTTTTTAAACTCAGAAAACTATGAATGGAAGTGAACCACTTCAACTTGATAAAGACCATCTACAAAGCTTGCAGACTTACAGATAACATATATTTAGTGGTGGGAACTGGAAGATTTCCTGTTATGATCAGGAAGGCAGAGACAGCCCCTCTCAGCACTCCTTCCAATACCCTTGGAAGTTCTAGCTAATGCAAAGGGACAAGAAAATGAAATAAAAGGTATGCTGGCTGGGAAGGGAAAACCAAATATGCCTTTGCTTTTATATAGAATTATTTTTAAAAAATCAACAATAGAATCCTCTGGAATAAGCAATGATAGCAAGGTTGCAGGATACAAGGTAAATATACACAAGCCAATAGCTTTCCTATGTATGAGCAAAAAACAAGTAGAATTCAAATTAAAGACAAGATTCCATTTATAGTAGCACCCCTAAAGAATGAGATACTTAGGTATAATTCTAACAAAACATGTTTAATGTCTGAAACCATAAAATTCGAGCAAAATAAATCAAAGAGCAAAGTAAATGAAAACTATCCCATGTTGTTTTAGTTAACTTTTTTGCCACTGTGACCAAAGAATCTGACAAGAACAATTTAAAGGAAAAAAAGTTTATTTGGGGGCTCACAGTTTCAGAAGTCTTAGTTCATAAGTGGCCAACTCCATTCCTCAGGGAGGAAGGACATGGAGATGGAAGAGTGTGGCAGAGTCTGGGCATGGCTACCAAGAAGCAGGCAGCTCTGCTGAACGAGGACTAAAACATAAACCCCCAAAATACAGGGACCCACCTCCTCCAGCCACAGCCACCCCACTGCCTCCATCTAGGGATTAGCGCACTGATAAGATTAGGGCTCTCATTTGCCTTTGAACTTTCTTGCATGGCCTCACACGTGAGCATTTGGAAGACACCTGAGATCTAAGCCATAACACATGTCCATAGGATGACTCTATATTGTCAAGACACCGATTCTTTCCAACTTTCCCTAGAGGTCAATGCAATTCCAGTCAAAATCCCCGTTATTCTATGGGTATCAACAAACTGACTCTAATACTTACATGCAGATGCCAAAACCCCAGAAGAGCCAACTCAGTACTGAAGAAGAACAGTCAGAGAGGAGCCCGTCTGACCTCAGGGCTGTCTAACCACCTACAGTAATTAAGACAGCGGGTTTGGTGAGGGTAGTGAGGAGATGATGGGATACAACAGAGGGTCAGAAAGGGACCCTCAGAAACACAGTCAAGCCATTTTATCTTTCTCCCTGCATTTTTTTTGGAACTCTACAGTTGTAAATACTGGTGGGATTTATTATGACGTATTCTTTATGCACACTCTACTCAACATAACAGTATAATTTGGCCAATTTCACTCCCCAGCACCTTATCCACAGTCAACCCATCTTTGACAAAGGAACTCAGGTAATATGAAGATCAAAGTTCATCTTTTCCACAAATGTGCTAGAACACGAGGACCTCCACATTAAAAAAAAATGAATATAGACATCAACTTGGCAGCCTTTACAAAATTAATTTAAAGATGGATCACACACCAAATGAAAACTATTGAACTCTAAAGGAAATAATGCAACAAAGTCAGAATCCTTGATGGAATTGACAAACTAGACTTTATTAAAATTGGAACTTCTCCTCTGCAAAACACACTGTCATGAACAGGAAAAGACGGGTATGTGAAGAGGTGCCTGATCCCCTAGCCATCAGAGAAGCAAGCCACAGGGAGATGTGGACTTAGGCCCATCAGGGCAGCTATGTTGCAAAAGCCAAGAGACCCCAAGTGTGAGTGAGGAGTGGAGAGGGGGAGCCCCGGGAGCCCTCGGTGGGGATGCAGCCTATCATAGCCACCGTGGATGAGGGAGGAGGCTCCTAAAAACCTTAATAAAACCAGCACACAATCCACAAGCCCTCCTTGGGTGCAGACAGAGAAGGGAGCTGGGAGAGCTGTCTGCACCACATGTTCCCCACAGTGTTACCTACAAAGCCAGGACGGGAGAACAGCACCAGTGTCCACGACTTGTGACGTGCCAGCCATGGAATATTGTTCAGTCTGGAGAAGAGGAAGACACGGCCATCTGCAGCAGCCAGCGTGAACCTGGAGGGCACTGTGCCAAGCGAAATGAGCCAGACACAGAAAGAAAGATGCTGTGCGATCTCACTCACCTGCAGGACCCACCGTGCAAAGCCACAGACAGAGAACGTGGCATGGTGGCTGTGAGGGGCAGGGAGGGGTGGGATTACGAAGAAAGAGGTCCAGGGGTACAGGTTTGCAGTTGTGGGTGACGAAGCAGGCTACCATTAGTGACCTCATCCTGCATACAGAGCATGCACAAAGGAACAGGTAGGTCTCAGGTGCTCTTGCCAGGCACAAAGAAAGTGACCCACGGAAGGTCAGAGATGCGTTCCTTAAAGTAACTCTGGGAGGCGGTTCACTAGACACGTGCTTACCAAAATGTCAAATGTCACACCTCAAATATATATGTATATAAATTGAATTTGAAAGAATAAAATGCAAGTTTAAAAGAAAACAAACCCTACTGTGGACTGTAGGCCTGGCCTTTGGACGTGTCTGCGCAGGTCCGTCAGTTGGGAGCTATGAGCTGCTCTGGAGGGGGCTGTGCTGTGTGGGAAAAGGGGACATGTGGGGACCCCCTGGGCTTTCCACTCCATTCTTCAGGGAACTAAACTGCTGTAAAATATAAAATATGTCTTTTTTTTAATGGGCAAAGAATTGAATAAGTTTTCTCCAAAGAAGATGCACGCATGGACGGCCAATAAGCTCATGACAAGATGCTCAACATCACTGTTGCCAGGGAAACGCAAGTCGAACTTTGAGATACCATCTCAGACCCACACCCAGAAACCCCGTGAAGGCAGGTGGGCTGCACTGATCCATCTCAAAACTCAGATTAGCTGGTCCAGTAGCATGAGTGGACGGAGGGTCAGAGGTGGTGCCAGCCGCCACTCTAGACTGCTGGTGACTGTCCTCTGCAGATGGTCAGAAGTGTGGGGCGTCCCACGTGTGTGCCTCTGTTCCCAAGGACAGGCCGCTGACATTCTAGGACCTGGATCTCCACACAGTGGACATGGCTCCTACTGATCTGGGATCCTGTTTTGTGCATTCGTCATTAGTAAACTTGGCCCGGCCTGGCCCCTCCTGGGCGAGGCTGATCCTCCCTGGCTCTGCACAAGGTGTGACCCTGGGCCTTCCGACTCCTGAGCCCTTGTCAGTAGTTGCACTTGGCTCTTGTTCCCGGTGACTCCAACATGTCATTTTCAGCTGCAAAGTGGCAGGTCCCTGGTGGCAAAGTACAGCTAATTAAAGGCTGGCACTGCCGAGACATTTGCAAGCCCGAGCACACACAAGTTGTTTCTGAAAGACTCCACCTCTCGTGACAAACGGAAGCTCCCTGCCAGGGGGCCAGGTAGCCAGCACCACCATGCACCCCAAGCCTCAGAGCCAGCACAGCCTCCGTGCTGGGCCCACGCTGCCTCCAGCCCCCTCACAGTTTCTGCTCTGGAGTTTGGAAGCTTCCCGCCCAGACAGAGGTGAACACGCCAGCTCAGCCCTGGAAACAAGCCATCACCCAGGGGCTCATCGGCACACCCATCAGCCTGCTGTCAAGAACCCGAGAACCCATCACAGCACAGAAATATTTGGTATTGATTTGATGGTCACCATGAAATATGGGAATGACTTGAGGATGGGCAGGGACACTGAGGCAGGGTGCCCAGCTTCCCGGCGGCCTGATGGAAGCTCCCTGCAAGATTTCGATCCCTGCAAGGGAGAAAATCAAAGCCATTTTGATGTCATCTCAGCCCTTGGGAAAGGGACTTTTATCAGCAACATCTGCCTATTTGGGTTAATTTATATTCTGCAGGTGCTGCCCAGTGGGAGAATTATACCCGTCGACTCACTTCTGAGAGGTGCAGAATTGATCTCACATTCAGTTTGTCAGCAAGATAAATCCTTTGATTGGGGCCGTTTGCTGCCTCCAGCAGGACCACACTCCATTCATAGCGACAGCTCTTATCGATCTGCCTGCCTTCTGCTCGGCCGTCCCACCAGAGGAGAACGCGGTCCATGCCCATCCGGTTCCTGGCTGCAGACTCAGGGGGACACAGACTCCCCAGGCAGGAGGCGAGGAGCATGACCAAGAGGTCAGGAAAATGAGTCTCCTGGGAGGCAGGCCCTGGGTCCTCAGGAGGTGTCACCTCAGTGGCTTGCTGGACCGTCCTCTCCCTCTCCAGGGCACTGAATGCGCAGGTCGCAGCACACGCAGACGTGCCAAGCTGCCCAGCTGAGGGAAGGACACAGCACGGAGATGGTCTCTCTGTGTTGTGGTTTGGATGTGAGGTGCCCCCAGAGCTCCTGTCTAATGCAGGAACGTCCAGGGGTGAGGTGACCGGACCGAGAGCTGCTGCCTGACCGTCCAGCCTGGTTAGAATGTGCTGCTGGGCGGGAGCTGCAGGCAGTGGGCCCGGCTGGAGGAGGAGGCCCCGGGCTGCCTCAGGTGGTGCATCTTCCCTGTGCTCCTTCCCCTCTCTCCTTCCTGGTGCCCGCAGGTGAGCCGCTGTCCTCCGCCACGCCCTTCCCGTGATGTCCTGCCTCACGTGGGGTCCAAAGCGACAGAACTGACCAACCGTGGACTGGACCTCTGAAACCTGAGCCCAAATGACCCTTTCCCCCTGCGTTGCTCTTGTCGGGTTTCTGGGCACACTGGGCTGGTGGCCACAGAAGCCACTGTTCTGAAGGTAGTCACTTGTCACCTCCTGGTGACAAGGGCCACAGCTTGACGGGTGCCCAACACTAGCCACCTGCCCGTGGAGGCACAGCACCTAGTCCCACACAAAGGAGGAGAAAATTCTCCCTGGGGGGCAAACCTGGAACAAACTTCCACAACCCCCCTCCAAAGTCTTTGACGCTGATGTCGGCTGTCTGTCTCCAGGATGGGGGCTCCGAGAGGCTGGCACCTCGCCCTGGGTCCCAGGCCACGCCTCTCGCTGGGCCTTCCCTCTACTGGTGCTCCCCAGTGGAGCCTGGAACCCTGCCCCACAGGGGTGGCCTCCACCGCTGCTGGGCTGGCTGGAGAGAGCAGCGTGGAGGGACCGGGGAGGGGCACCCTGTCCAGTCCATCTCCCTTAGCTCCGTCCTCCATGACTAAGAGTGACCCTCGACCAGCAGGACTTGGAGAAGGCAAGTGGGACATGAGGCTTGTGGGACATGTGGCTCTAAGGAGTCCAGCCTCTGCGCACCCCGCACCACCCTCCTGGGTTTATGTGCCGACCCTTCACCTGACCCTCATGCTGCCAGGAGCGGGGCCTAGAGCAGGAGGACCAAGGCCAGGGAGAAACCGCTGCAGCCCCTGCGACGGGGAGGGTAGGGCGGGAGGTCACGTGAAGAAGAGCCCGGAGTCCTGAGAGCCCCAGGCCCACCAGAGGGGAGCAGGCTCCGGCACTGCGGGAGGCGGGAGGCTGGTGGGGGGTCTGTGACAGGCAGAGCTGCCAGAGGCTCTGGGGTGGAGGGCTCCCTCCCGTGGGCCTGGCAGCCTGGGCTGGATCATCATGGGGACGCAGAGCTGCGTGACCCGGACAGCCACTCCTGTCCCAAGGCCTGGCCCTCCCTCTGCAAGACAAAGGACACATACAGGTTCTGGGGGGTGAGCTGATGCAGGCTCAGGCCACGTGAAGAGGCTCCTGCCACCGCAGGGAGGGTGTCCTCGGGAAGAGGGCTGGGGGGAGGGTTGGGGGAGGGCTGGGGGGAGGGCCTGGGGGAAGACTGGGAGGAGGGCTGGGGGGAGTGCTGGGGGGAGGGCTGGGGGAGGGCCAGGGGGAGGGCTGGGAGGCATCTGGGGGCCCTGGAGGCTGATCCCTCAGGGGTGAGGGAAGCGAGGTGCAGAGCTCTGATGGGGACTGGCGACAGGGCTGGGGCCTGTGCAGGAAGAAGTGAAGGAGCAGGTGAGCCGGGTTCTGGACGGCTGGTGTGAGGGTCTGCAGGCCCAGGGGCAGCACACAGAGGGACACAGTGGCTCTTGATAGAGAGACGTGCTCCCACCCCAGCCCTCCAGTGGAAGCTCCTGCCTGCAGTCTGGACTTGAAGTCTGGAGGCACCCGGAAGCTCAGGGGGCTGATGAGGGCCACTTCTCCCAGAGGCTGAGGGACAGGAAGGAGAGCAGATGGGGGAGACCACTGCCTCTGCCATGCTGGCCTGGCCTCCGGGTCTTCCCTGGGCCTTCTGCCAGCTCAGTAAGGTCATGGGACACAGAGGAGCTCATGAGGGGCCTCAGGGCCTCCGCTGCAGCCTTCAGCTTAGAGATTTCCAGGATATGAGCAAGATAGAGCAGGACCCAGGGGGTGGGAGGCCACACCTGCCTCCTTGCTCTGCGCTCGTCTCTGCGAAGGCGGCAGGGCGGCCATCGAAACGTCAGGCCCTGCTAAGAGGAGATGCCGAGGGCACCAAGGGTGACCTGAATCCCAGGAGCAGCTGGCCTCGGACCCAGGGCTCCCAGCTCCAATCCAGGGGCTCCTGTTGCAACCACAGACTGGGTGAAGGGGGACGGTCTGCAGGTCCCCAGCAGGCCCTTCCCCAGGCCCCCGCTGTCCTCGGGTTTCCGGCAGGTTCTCTGTGGCCCCCTCCCCACTGCCGCTCCCACTGGCAAATGACTAGAAATTGGGACAAATTATCACCGATAGGATGCGCATCGGGAAAACAGATCAAGTCTAACATTTGTGCAGTGACAGCTGACCTTTGCATGATTAACACGAATGGCTGCGAAGTGAGCAGATTAAAGGTGTCCCGATTAATGGAGTGACGTCAGTGCCAGAGAGCATCTGAGAGACTCGCTCACCTGAAGGAGAGAGGACAGTGGGCCCCCACAGCCTGGTCACCACCAGGGGAGGGCGCTGACCTCTCGCTGGCCGGCCTCTGCTCACGCCTGCTCACGGGCCCAGGCCAGGGCTCTGTGGTCAGGGGCTCAGCTGCTCTCCGCCCCTGGCAGCCTGTCTGCGCCCACACAGGGCCTTGGGAACGTGGGAGGAAGGTGAGAAGCTGCCGAAGGACTGGTGTGTTCCACCTGCCCTGAACTGGGCGGGGGTGATGCCAGGATCAGGCAGAATCAGCTTCTTCCCACAGCAAGCTCTTCCCCCAGGGCCTCGTCCTAGCGGGCAGATGAGCCCTGTGGCAGGACGGGCTCCATGCACATCGCCAGGGGGGACATGTGTGCTCCTCCTCCATGAGCAAGGCGTCCCTGCTGGCCACTGATCTGCTTTCTCCCATGAGCAGTACGGAAGCCCACAGCTGTCCCACACACGATTCCAGCAGGGCGACTGACCCTTACGGGACAGAAGAGAGCACAGACTTGGCTGCCCATGCGGGGAGGGGCCGGGCAGCTGGGTCAGGTGGAAGGAGCCCCTGCCCCTGCCCAGAGCAAAGCCCCGTACTTGCTGTCACAGCTGGCCCCAGCTGCAGGCAGAGACGAGCATCTCTCATCCTGGTTCACCAGATTCCTGTCCAGCAGCCTGGGGACAAGGGCTTGTTATGGAGTGACCTGTCTCCCCAGAAAGGACATGCGGAAGCCTTCGCCCCCAGGACCTGTCCAGGGCCGTATTTGCAGCCAGGGTCTTGCAGGCATGGCTAGATGAGATCTTTGGGTGACCTCGTAAGAAGAGGACAAGGACACACAGGGAGGGGCCGGGTGAAGACAGGCAGAGCCTGCAGTGATGGGCCACCAGCCACGGGCACCTAGATGTGGGAGCTGGAGAGCAGGGGACCTGACTTCAGACTGCTGGCCTCCACTCCTGTTTTAAACCCCCAGCTCGTGGTGTGTCAGAGTGACAGCCCCATCATTTCAGTTTTACTGTCAAAAAACCAGGCTTAGAGAGGGTAGGGAAGTGACCGAAGGTCACAGAGCTAGTGGGTCCAAGCACAGATGCAGAAGCATGTTGATCAGGAGCAGGTGGCTTCCTCATGTGGGAGACCTATCTGTCCACTCTCAGAGCCCCAAACTGCCCATCCTGGGCAGACAGGGACCCCGTGGTAGTGATTCTTTCTGCGCCTGGTACAGCGCACAGCCTGTGTAACCCCCCTGGGCTGGGGTCCCTCACCAGGCATAGGCAGTCTTTAAAGGGTTGGCTGAGAGAAAATGCGCACTGGACCAGAACTTGAAGAAAGCTTCAGAAAGGGCAGAGAGCCCTGCCTGGACCTCCCAGGGCAGTTTTGCCAGGGCAACCTTGCCAGACCACCGCCCCATGGATGAAAGCTATTTGCATGAATAATTAACCAAAATTTCAAGGCGGCCTGGTGTGGGCTCTTCCCTGACCTGGTGCTGATCTGTCCTGAAACTTACGAAAGACAAAGTGCTGACTCCTGCAGAAACGGGAGGGTGCTCCACCTGCGGCCTGAGCAGACACAGCTGGTGCCCAAGTGCTCATCTCTGGAAATGCGGGTGGGGAGGCAGGGCCACAGTCTGCGTCACTGAGGAGGCCGGAGTCAGGAGCCAGGCGCTCGGAGGCTGATCTGACCCCAGGACACTGAAAGGGCTTCTTCTTGTTCACAGAAATAAGCTGACTCGGCAAGTCTGGGTTTCGCCTCACTCTCAGGTTTCAAAAGGAAGTTTCTAGACTCAGGACCTGCAGGTCCGTGGCTCCTCGAGGGAATGCAGAGGGGGGGCTGGGAGACATTCCGCGCATGTGGCTGCCCTTCAGAGCCTGGCGGCCCCTCCACCCACAAGGGACCTCTGGAGACCTCCTGGGTCTGGCCCCAAGCTGCCCCAGGTGTGGGGGACCCTCAAGGCTGGGCTGGGCTGGGTGGGCCAGCAGCCTGAGGGGGCAACCAGGGGCAGGACGCTGCTGTCTGCAAAGCTCAGAGGAGTGCGCCTCCTGGACTTGGGGGTCCAGGTGGACAGTCTAGGGGGCAGCCTCGGTCATAGACAGGGTGAGGATAAAAGGGGGTGAAAGGGCACCCCAGGTGCAGAACTTGGGCAAGAGGGGATGCCTGCCGCAGTCTGGCTGGGCACAATTCAGGAGCCACTTGTCAAAAGAAATGACTTTATTTTTAGAACTACAAACGCCAAACAAAACAGCTCCTCAGGACAAACCCTCAGAGCCCAACTGCCACCACCCGCTTCCACAAGCCTCTCACCCACACCCCAGCCTCTCCACCTCCCACAATCCTCCTGTTCTTGAGGCCGATTGGCTGGGTCATGTGGGCGGAGCCAAAGAAGTCCCCCAATGAGCAGTTCTGCAGAGGAGCCAATCAGCTAGATGTTGCTGGGGCCGCTGTGAGCCAATCATCAGCTGGCAGCTGGAAGTTTGCTGGAAGCTGGGAGTTTGCTGGGGCCCCTTTGGCTGTGGCTCTCAACAGATGCCTGAGGGTGGGGTTGGGCAGAGAGATCTGGCGTGTCAGCTCAGGGCAGAGGCCTGTGGTGGCCTGTGGGGCCACTCGTAGGGTGGGGACTGCCTTGGGGGCCTGGGCAGAGCCTGCAGGGAGGGACATTCTGGGCAGGGCCGGGAGCTGGGGCCAAGCACCACCCTGTGCAGGGTCTGCCCTGTGACAGGCAGCAGGACTTTCTCGTGGGGCCAGAATCACGGCAGTGGAGTCCAGCAGGCTACGGCTGACAGCATGTGTCCTGTGGAGGGCCACCATGGCTGCCCATAAAGAAAGGCTTCGGGAAGGAGTCGAGAAAGCAAGGCATCTCAAGCCCAGGAGGTGGGGTGGGGAGGGCCAGGAGGAGTGGGGGTGGGGGCAGTGCTGGGGCCGAGGAAGGCTGGACCCAGGGCCTCCGGGGACTGTCCCTGAGCTGGGGAGCCACAGGCATAGGAGGAAAGCGCCAGCTGGGAAGGACAGGTCATCTCCAAGGTAGGCCACTGGGCGAGGGACGTGGCTTCCAAATGTACAGAGAAAGCAGCAGAGGACACGGGCGCAGCTGCACAGGCCCAGTACCTGTGGGGACCCCTGTGATGGACGCGGCATTCAGGGCTCCAACGAGGGTCAGCTCCTCTATCACCAGGAGGCCAGGAAGCCCAGGCTGCTGAGAAGCACCCGGCCAGCGGGGGAACCAGAGGCCACAGAGCCCAGATCTGTCTCTACAGAGGCCAGAGCAGCCCTTGGTGTTCGGCTCGGGGTCACCAGGCTGCACGCACCCCTGCTCTCGGCGGGCGGTACTGAGGGGAAAACAGTGAAACCAGAAAGGAAAGCCACAGTTTTCTTTCTCTCACAAGGTAAAAGTGACAGAGGAGCACTGCCGGGTACCAGAGGTTCCCCGCCCACCTCAGCACCTCCAGGCACCTCCCACCTGGGCAGGAGCTCTGTCCTCTCAGAGGCCACAGCACAGCCCCCTCCCCCACGGCAACCCATCAAGCAACTGTGTCCCTCCCTGACCTCTGGCTGGACCAACCTCCCTGGCTGTGCCCTGCCCCTGGGCAGTCGCCCTCTCCTCCCCAGCCACTGCGCTGTGACAGCCACGCTCTCAAAGTGTCCCCACTGGGCCTTGGCTGAGAGCCCCACCCCTGGAGCCCAGGCCCACTCTGCAGAAGGACCACACGGTGGCCTCTCCCAGGAGCCTCCTTCCACCCCTTCCCCATCCCTGGTGCTCCTTCACCTGCCCAGGACCCTCGTGTGGCTGGGGCCCACCCAGGCAGACCAGGGTCACCCCCCATACAGGACCCTTCACATAGTCCCATCTTTGTGTAGATTCGGGGAATTAAGATGGACATCTTGGGGTTCATCATCCCGCTGACCACAGGACACAGTGAGGTCACTAGAGAGGGACAGTCAGAGAAGGAGGCTGAGCTGGAGGCCCAGGTGAGCTGGGCTGAAGCAGGGGGAGCTGTCAGGGAGGGGAGGCCTCAGGAGGTGGGGCCTGGGGGCCTCCCTGTGAGGCCAAAGTGCAGGCCCGGGGCTCAGCAGCTCAGCTGGCCCCTTGGGAGCAGCCTGTGGAGGGCGGGAGACAGCAGGGCTGGACGGATGGAAGTGGGGGCCGAGGCCCGAGGTTGAGGCCCCCCTTGGGAGGACCCTGTGGTGCCAGGAGACGGAGGTGCTGGCGGGCTCAGCTTTCTTCAGGGCCTCCCGTCCATCAACCTGCACCGAAGACTGTTGCTGGCCTCAGCCCCCCGGAAGGACCTGTGAACCCCCAGCGTTCTCCCCCGCCTCAGCTGGGACCCACAGAAGCACGTCTCCAGGACAGAGGGGCCAGTGAGCAGAGTGGCCTCACGGGCCTCCAGCAGACCAGGGGCCACAGTGGACAGAGGCCTGGCCAGGCCCAAGAAATGCTGAGAGGCAGGTGGGGCTCCGTGCACCCAAGCCACAGGGTGTTGCAGTCCTGGGGTCTCGTCTGGTCCTTCTCCCGTGGGTGGTGACCACAGGAAGCTGTCCCCTGTGGCGTGTTCCGAGTCAAGCAGCTCAGGTGGCTCCAAGGTGCCCGGCCTGCTCTCAGAAGCCAGGTCCCGGTCCCCTGCTCACCAGGCCCGAGACGCGAGCTGCCTTCACAGCAGGGCCCAGAGAGTCACGTGCGTTTTGTTCCAGCACGTGCCCCAGAGACCATTCAGTAAACAGGACGCAGGTCGCAGAATACAGACATTCTAAACATACCACTCTGATGGGGAGCGGCACTGCGAGATGACAATCCCAGACAGCCCGGGAAATCTGTAGGACCTGAGTCTTTCCTAAGTCGTTAGCTTGATTCTCCTTGATGGCTTGTGAGGCCGAACCTGTGACTAAGGTCCCACAGTCATGTCAAATGAACCACGAGTGACAAGACAATGATGTCCATTCTGAATAGACACAGCTGGACAAGCCCAGGCAGCATCCGGGGGGGAGATGTGACACAAGTCATCATTTCCTTCCGAGGGAGAGATTGTGTCTGGTTTTCAAGTAGGATCCTGGGGCTTTGTACACGGGGAAGAGGACCTTGGCCACGGAGCCCAGTGCCTGCTGGGCCAGCCCCTTTCCACAGTGCTGTGGCCCCAGAGGGTGGTTCTGGGGCAGGGGAAAGAAGGAAGGAGGAGTCCAGTGGTCAGGATGTACAGCTGGCCTCCTGTGGCCTCATGCCAGCTTGGGGGGGCTGACATGGGCACCCTGAGTGCCCTCCTCCTGCAGCCCCCAAGGACCCTGCTTTACAGGTGTCTTATACCCACCCTCCTGGGAGGCAGGCACTAGCTCCTGGGGCCCTCAGCTCGGCCTCACCCATGGCCCAGTGTCTCCACTGGGAGAGGCTTGTTAACCTGGCGCTGACCTGGGCTTTCCCGGCATCTCAGGGGCAGTGGCACCGAGCAGCTCAGAGGAGGTCTTCAGCCTCCAGTTTGAGGTCCACTCTGAAGGAGGGCGCAGGTGTTGAGAGAGCAGGGCTGGTGATGCCAGGCACTCGGGGGCAGGACCGGAGTCCGGCGGGTGTTTCCGAGCACAGCCTGGGAGCAGGCCTGAGAGGCTCAATGTAAAGGGAGGGGATCATGGGCGGAGGCCCCTAGGTTCCCTCGGGCATGGCAGCAACCAAGCAGAGGAAGACCCTGCTGACCACGGCCTCCCCAGCAGGGGACGGGAGGGCTGACTGCCAGGGGGTGGCCCGGGCCTTTCCCCCTCCCTGACCAGCCCTCAGGGCTCCGCTGCCCCCCAGAGGGAGAGGTGAGCCCACGTGGACATGGCTGAACCTGTGACTCCACCCTCCCCAGCGTCCCAGGTGCCACATACACAGCGTTCCCCAGGGAAGCACCATCTCAGGGGCCCCAGGGGGACCTTCAGCAGAAAACCTCTGCTGCAGCTTCTGACCAGGGGATGCGGCCTGGAGTGAGCAGAGCCCCAACAGGCCAGGCAGGGGGGCTGTGGCTACCTCGAGCGCGAGACCATGTGGGAATGCTCAGGGTGAAATGACGCAGCTAGAGCTGGGACTGACCAGCAGGTTGACCCATCTGATGGACTGATTTAAAAGGACTTCTTACGAGGTGGTGACGGCAGGCAGGTGGGGGATGGCCGGAGGAGGTGGGTCACCGGGGGCGTGGCATTGGGGCTGTAACCGGTTCTCTCTCTTCCACCATGATGGGCTGCCTCACCTCAGGCTTGGAGCAACGGAGCAAGCCTACCATGGACGAGCCTCTGAACCACGCCCCCCCCTCCCCTAAGTTGCTCTTCCTGAGTCTTTCTGTCACAGCCGCACGGTTAACAGAAGGCTTCCACAGGACAGGTATGAAGGGAGGTGAGTCGTGAGTGGGCCAGGCCTCTTCTGGGGCCTTGACAAGGTCTAAAGCTACCGACAGCTGGGTCCCCACAGCATGGCAGACGCCTGGCCTGGCACGGAGCTGCAGGCGTCAGGGGGCAGCGCGCATGTTGGCGGCTTGATTAGCAACTGTGCGCAATGCACGTCCATCAAGACATCACGTCCCACACCCTTTCATGGCTCAACTGGGAAAGCAATTAACTTTTGGATTTGGTGGAAGAGTTGATGGATGTTATTCAAATTCTACTTCATGGAGAGATGAAGAGGAAAGTCGAGGGTCGACCCAAGCCCCTAGGACGAACAGCAGTGACCCTCTCAGAGAGGACCTTGTGTGTCGGAGCCCAGGACACCTGGGTTAGTGTGAGTACCTGTGGACACCCAGGTGAGGGTGGCCAGCTCTTCCGGCTGGCCGCTGAGTCCCCATTCCTGGAGGCTGGAGGTGGGGTATACTGTCAAGGACAATTAGGGAATTTGGAGGGAAAGGAGAAAGACCAGAGAGAACCCGCCCTGGCCAGGCCTGAGGAGGGAGACCACCATGAGGCCACTGGACCGCTGACGCCCTGCCCCCAAGAGCAGGGACCCAGCAGGAGAGCGCAGCAGAGAGGACCAGCTGAGGACAGTCAGAGCCAGAGGGGCGACTGCTGGAGCATCCCTCTCTCAGTGAGGCAGAGGCGGCTAGTGTCCCCGCAGTGGCAGGGAGAGTGTGTGTTGGGAGCTCCCCAGACCACCTGGACACCCAGGAAGGAGCCTCCTCTCCTCCCTGCAGGCTCTGCTGAGCTCCATGTGGCTGCTCCGGGCCACTGCTCCAAGTTAGAGCGCTCACCTCTCTCCAGAGGAGAAGCATGATTATCATTTATAATAAAAAAGGAGACTCAAAATAAAATGTCTATAATTATGCCCAATCAACCTTTATGGGAAGCCAACTGCCCAGAGGCTCAGCTGTGGTCACATCTCTGGGGCCCTTGGGTTTCTGAGTTAGGCTGTGTCTGATCACCTCCCATCAAGTGCGTGATGCTCTGGGCCTGGGTAGATGGCCACCAAGCCCACCCTGGCTTCCAGCCCGTGCCCCGCTTTCTCAGTGCTGGGACCCGAAGGCAGGTTTGGATAAATGCCCACGGCTCACTCGGAGACACATGCAGGGGGGTGGGTGCAGGCGCACACAGAGGCCCACACATCTTCCCGGGAGCTCCATCTCACACACAAACACACGCATCCCTCAAGGCTACACAGAGCACGACTCTGACACGCTCCCACTGCGGGCCTTCCGCCCTCCCCCAAGGCTACCCCCTGCCTCTGCCATCGCTGCTGCACATGGAATTTCATGAAAAGCAAACCAGTTGCTTCTCCCTGATTACATTTCCTGATTTCTTAGAAAGCAAAATTGTAGTAATTGGTTTACATTAAGCATCATGCTATTTGAGAGAGGGAAATTAAATAGAATATCGTTAGATCTGATTCGTAGGCAAAACAGCTAAATAAAAGCAGAGGCAGGCATTTGGAAATGCTCCTCGAACACTAATCTTTGCAGGGCAGATTCAGCTCAAGGAACTGGCTACAGCGGAAGTCATCCCTGCTGGGGGGTACAGGATGGTGTTGGGAGCTCCGGGTCCAGCAGATATTCCTGTGAGGCCTGGGGCTGCCCTGGAGTCAGTCCTCCTGCTGCTGGGCGTGAGCTGGGCCAAGGCCACTCCCTCCACCCCCACCACGCTGCAGGCTCGGCTCAGTGGTGCTGTTCTGGAAGGAACACCGTCCAAACCCTCGTGGGAGTACAAGACTTTAAAATTCACCCACTCATCTGCTTCCAGGGCTGGAACCCCAGACCCACAAGCACTCATGGCCAGTGGCTGTTCCCCTGGGAAGCACTCAGAAGACCCCTCCTCCAGCAGCAGGGAGACTCTGGTGGCACCCTCACCTGGCGGGCTCCACGACAGCCACGCCCAGCGTGGGGCACAAGGCAGGGTTCTGGTGGGGTCTAAAGAGGTCACTCCCTGGCAGAAGCCTGTACGGACTCCACGAAGGGCGTTTAACGTGGAGTCCGCTGAGCGTCCCGAGGCTCCATCAGCACCTGCCTATCACCGTGAGCTCTGCCACAGTGACTAGGGACAGGGACGTGGAGCCCAGGGGTGGACTGACGCTCTTCTTCCCTGGGGAAGGCCACTGTTCTGTAACAATCCTCGCTCTAGAGACGTTGGCAAGTGCAATCCCAGGGGAGTGCCAGTCCAGACCCAGGTAGCAGCCAGCTCCACCGGGCTCTTCCCTTGGCCTTTCACCCTGGGCTGCCCTGCCTGGCACGTGGTGGCCTCTTCCTGGACACCATGGGAGCTGACTCTGCCTCCCTGAAGCTACGTGACCTTGGGAAAATCCCCGCCCTCTCTCGGGTCTTCTGAACACCCCAATTCTGGAGAGGCTGCTCCCTCCCCTGGGGACATCTTGGTCGTTTTAGGATCAAGTCAAGCGGTGACGGGGAGCTCTGTTGGAAGGAGGAGCTCTGCCCGTCCAGCTCTGTTGGAAGGAGGAGCTCTGCCCGTCCAGTGAGGAGCGGGGATTGTAGGGAAGAGGCCCCCGATGTGTGGGGAATGGGAAGAGGGAGGCGTGACTCTGGGCAGCTTCGGGTGTGACGCAGGGGATCTGGTGTCTCTTGAACCGCCTTGTAGTACTGAATATTTCAGTGCAAGATCAGCTCTAAGGTGGCCCACAGAAAGGTTAGGCCGGATCAAGTTCACACACAGCAGGGTCTCCCAGCCCACCCCTGCCCTCCCTGGTCCACTCCGTGCCTCCCAGCACCCTCCTCTGGTCCCATGGGCCTCGGGCTGTGCTGGGCAGCTCAGCCTCTGCACGAGGCACCCTCCTCTGGTCCCATGGGCCTCGGGCTGTGCTGGGCAGCTCAGCCTCTGCACTCACCACTACCCCAGGTTCCGCTGTGCCCAAGATTTCCCTAGTCTTGACCCCAAGTCCCTGCATTCCAGGAACCCCCTGCCCTGGGGACATCCCTATCCACTCCCAGTAGACACTACAGAGCTGCCCGGCTGCCACTGCACACTGCCTTTGCGGCTATGCGGCCTGGGCCCGGTGGACGGGCCTCTCTGGGCAGCTGCATTTTCCTACTGAAGGGGCACCCCTTTCTCCACAGAAAAGCCCTCTTCACCAGGGCTGATTTAGGACTGTCAGCAAGAGAGTCCAATGTAGATAAGCTTCCTATTTCCGTGTCGCCCTGCTTACTTGGCCACTGGCCGGGAAGATACCAGCCCTCCAGGTGCTGGACACCCCTCACCAGTTTTTCACAAACGTATCCGGTATAGTACTTTGTAGAAGTGTGCAAACCAGGCCTCTGGCCTTGAGCTGGGCTTCACAGGGATGTCTACATTTTTAAGGTAAGTTACAACTGGGCTCCATGGTAACAGCTGGCAGGGGGAGGAAAGAAAGGGGAGAAGCAGCTCTCCCTTCTCAGGTGTGGTCCTTGAAGGGTTAACTTGCCCAGAACAGTGAGAGAAAAAGCTGCTTTATGTGAACTTCTGCAGACTGTGAACCTCTGAGCCCCTCCCCTTACACCTGGGTATGAAACTCTGAAACTCCCTGAACTCGGGGTTCAGGGGATGGATTGATGACAGCAAAGGCTGTACCCTCTGGACCTCGCTGCAGCCAAATAACACTGTGTCCTGCCGTCTTTGGTGGCCTGCCTCGTCTGTCCCCACAACACTGTCAGCCGGGGAGGACGAGGAGGAACCACTCTGGAGGGGGACAGGTTGAGGGGAGACTCCACGCGGCCCCTCCCAGCTGTCCTCTCTGGGCAGCAGGTGCAGCAGGAGGCCAGGTGGCCCCTGTGTTCTCCGGCACACGTGGTGACACTGAGGCGTCACCCCACCATCCGTCACCCCTGGAGGTTCATCTCTCCCTTCTCCTTTCCTTCCTCTCTGGGTCCCCCTCTGCCCTCCTCTGCCCAGGTTCTAATTATCTCTTCAGAGCTCCATGAAAGGGGCTTTGGAAACCAGCAGCTCGATGCTCTCCCCAGGGGCCTGAGGCTGGGACAGAAGCTGGAGTGATAAACCTTCTCCATTGAAGTCCTTTGTTTAGGAGCATCAGCTCCGCCTCACAGCGCAGCCTCACAGAGAACGAGGTGCCCTGGCCCGGAGGGGAAGCGTCTTCAATCAGCTACTAATTTCTTAAAATCTGACCAGATGAAAGGTGTTCGCATCCTTCTTGTGTCCATTCATTAAAAGTGAGTTTCTGCTTACAGCTTGGGGCAGAGCTCAGCAGGAGCCTGGCGGGATGTGTCCACGGAACCCACCAAGTACGGGGGCTGCTTCAGGTGCGGGCGCTGAGCTGGGCCCAGAGATGCAGGATGGATGCCAGGAGGCTGGACCCAGGGGCAGTCAGGACATCTGGAGCGGAGAGATTGGTCCCAAGTAGGTGACATCCAGCAGAAGGGACACTGCAGAGCAAAAATCTAGAGGCAGCCTCCAGAATACAAGGCTCCTGAGATTCTCAGGCATGTGGTTTCCACTGCGGAGACATCTATGTGTTTTCCAAATGAAGAATCACATTGGTTAAATGAATTTGGTTGCCACACGGTCGGTGTAGGGGATTAGGCTGCGTTCCCACGCTTCAGTTTCATGCCTCTCCCCACCCCCACAGGGAATCTGGGCACAGACCAGCTCTTGTGACCTCCTGGGGGGACACAGCTGTCCCCATCCCACCTGCTAACACCGGCCCTCCTAACAGGCCTGGCTCTTGCAAAGGTCTAAGAGTCATCCTCCCACCCTGTGAGCCTCACACCCACCCAGTGAGCACTACCCTTCCCAGACCCGGCCCTGGCTCCCCAGCCTGCCCCCCACCCCCTTCCTCTCTTCCTCCCTTCCCACCCCCACCCTAAGCTGCTCCATTTCATCTGCTACTTCTGTGCGATTTTCTTCTGAGAAGCTCCATGTCATCTCGGTCTGCTGTTTTCTTGGAATCAGGCGTCTGATTGTATAATTCCAAATGTTTTCACAGAGCTGGTGCCTTTTTCCAATTATCAAACACAGCATGTTCCCATCCTGTTTGGATAATGTAAAACCCTAAAATGCAGAAGCGAGAAGCGATTGGAAATAGAGCTTCAGGAACCGTGCCTGGCGATCACTGGCAACAATGTTTCTTTCCTAGCAGTGAGGCAGGAAGGATGGAGAAGAACGTGTGACCTTCTGCAGCAGCCAGAGGTGCGCTGTGAACAGTCGAAGGTCCCGCCAGGTGGAGAGCCCTGGACCTGCAGCCAGTGACATCCAGTACTGGAGAATCCTGACCACTCCCCCCCCGGACCCCACCCAGCCTTTGATCACCAGCTGGGTACCTTGTGTGGAGCACCAGGAAACCTGGACCAGGCAGAGAGGAAAATCTCACATGTCAAGAAATATCTGCGAGAGTTCTAGTCAGAATGAACTTGAACACACCCTCCTGCCTCTGGTGGGAAAGGGTGTGTGAATGCCAGAGTGAACCCTGGGGAGACCACTCCTCCCCAGCGAGGGGACGGGGCTTCCATAAACGGTGGCTCTGAGTTGAAATATCATTAGCAAGATGGTTGGCTCTGTTGAAATAGGAGTTCTTATTTTAATTTATATTGTAATGAAAGCTAACTGTACCGTACCATAAACACAAACAGCCCAATCTTATAAAAATTTCATCTTTATCTATTTTGGGGAGAAATCATCCTGTCTGCCTAATTGAAGCATCTGTCATTCTGACATTAAATAGTGCCTCTCTGGTCTTTTTATTATATCGTGGTACATTTCTCACGGGCTGTCAAGTTGAAATAACGCTGCCCGCTTGCAGATCAAGGGGATAATAGGTGTTTTATAACGAGGGGGAGGGGTAATCGAGGAACAGGGCCAGCACACACGTGCCACAGGGCTGGCAGGAGTGCAGGGAGGGTGCGCCCAGGACAGCGGCACCCAGACGGCAGTGTGCTTCCTGGCTGGCCATGCTGAGAGTTGGGACGCCTGGAAATAAGAAGAGGGACCTCCCCGCTCATTCCTGAAAGCACCAGACGTATGCACACACACATACTCACAAGAGGGCACATGTGCATTCCAGTGCTCACGTGTGAATATTTGTGTGCAAAATGTGCACAAAAATGCAAACATGCGATCACATGAGTGATTTTTGACACACAGTGTTTGCATGAATGTGTACACATAGCCACATGCACAGGCATGTTTGCTTAAGCACAAGTGTGTATGCACACTTACTCAGATGAACATGCCTGGGCACATACATGCTGTGCTCACATACATCTCATACGTGTGTACACAGGCACAATGTTCACCTGAATGGCCACACAGACACACATATTTGTACATATGTATGCTCCAGTGAGCACATGCTCACAAGGACATGTGTGTGCATATGTGCTGGTGTTTGCACACGTGTGTGGATGTATACATGCAAGCATTCGTGTGCACACATGTCATGTTCACACGGTGTGTGTACATGTAAGTGCTGGTGCTTACAGATGTAGGCTCACACGTATGCAAAGGCACACCTGTGTGTGACTGCACATAGGCATATACACACGCGTATACACCCACACCCTGCACGTGATGAGCACGCCTGGCGCTCTGCTGTTTTGTCTACACCATCCTCAGCCGCAGGAGGCTGTGGCCGCCTTTCCCTACTGTCATTTCGAGAGCTCTGCCAGCAACTTTATTCTCCCTGGGGACCAACGGCCTGAAGCCCTTGGGAGCTAGCTACGGGGCTGTCCCTTGAGATGGGACCTGGTGGCACCTAGGTCAACCAGGCCTATTCCCTGCCAGAGCAAGGGTCTCTCAGTCGCCTGGCAAAGCTACAGGGTAGCATCCCTGCTGCCCATCTGATCAGGACCCAGGATTTAGTCTTGGATACAAGAAGTGCTCCAAGAAACATCAGCGAATGCCCTGCCAGGGGTGTCCTGGGGAGGTCCTGACACTGGACACGCACTCGTGGCTCTGCCGAGACAGCACCTCAAGCTCAGCAGCCGGCAGTGGTGCAGATTCATCCCCCGGCGGTGCTGCAGGTCAGAACGAGCTACTCGGGTTAACACAGGTGCTGCCCGCCCAGACCCGGGGGGCTCTGCTGTCTGCCCCAGCGGCTGCTGCTCCTGCTCTGCCCAGTGTGGGGACGGACCTGGGCCTGAGCACCCCAGGCAAGTGCTCTGCCACTGTACTGCCCCTCCGGCCCTTCTTCAGCTCTGAGGTGGCCCCGTCCCTCACTGACCGCCCTGCTTCCCCTTCAGGGCACCGCCCTCCAGCTCCTCTCCACGGCCGCCTTGAGCTGACTCCAACTCCTGCTTCTCCTGGTCTGGACTCCTGGGATGGCACTCGGCCCACCAGCTGGTCCAGGCTGCTCCCATTCAAGACCCTTCGTCTAATCACATCCACAAAACCCCCTTTGCCATGAAAGTGGTGAATGATGTTTGCAGGCCCAGGGCTCCTGCTGTGCCCAGGGCCACGCAGCCTGGGCAGCGTTCTGTGTGCAGAGCCTCTGCCCACCACCTGCAGAGCGTCTCCATGGCTGGCGGGGGCATAAGGAGGGGATGGCTGGGGTATGAGGTGGGCAAGGCCCACACAGATGGGAACAGGCTGAGGGTGGCAGGAGAGCTGACAGAACCCCAGAGCATGGCTGCAGGAGGGGTCTCCAGAGCCTTGGGGACAATGGCCCCAGATCCTGGGGTGGTGGGACCCAGAGCAGGGATTCAGTCTTGCTCCAGGCTTCCCCAAGAGGAGGCTGTCTGCCCACAGGACACTGTCCTTGAGGCTCTGGGTTTCCGTCCACCTGCTGTAGAAGATCCCTTTCCCCAAAAAATATCTGTACAGGAGGCAGCTGGGGGTCTTGGGAACCCAGTTAGAGGCAGCCAGGAAAGAAGGGGGCCCTGGACGGGGGACACACGCTCAGAAGGCCCAGCCCACGGAACCTAGGGAGCCCCTAAGCCACAGGGGAGGACTCAGCTGTGGACCACGAGAGGGGACCGTGCCCCCCCACAGCCTGCTCCCAGGCCCCACCAGGTGACAAGGCCAACTGTGTGCAAGGTCCCAATCATCCCTGCGCCCCTAGTCCCCAGGCCATGCAAGGCTGGCACAGAATCAATGGGAGCTGGGGCCCTGCCCCATGCCCCCACTCAGACATCCCAGGAGTAGGGTGGTGTGGCAGGAGGTGCCCAAAGGCCCCTCCACAAAGGGAGCTTTGCTGGGCTCTGAGGGGCCCTTCCTGGCTGGGGAGACCCAGGACTCTGCCAGGAGAAAGCCCCAGCCCAGCACACAGTGCCTCTGGGCTCAGGCTGAGCCAACGGCGGGGAGGAGGGTGGCCTCGGAGCGGGGAGAGCGGAGCTGCCTCTCCTGACTGCCCGTGGCCAGCACCCGGTGTCTCCCTGGAAACCCGACACCTGGTTGGTCTCCAAGGGGGCCTCCTGCGAGGGCAGCAGCAAGGACCCCAGACCTCCTGGGACCCGTCTTTCAGCCCAGCCCCCCAGGGCCAGCTCTGGGCAGTGGGGCCTCTCAGGCCGGGGCCATTGGCAGGCTTCAGGTGGTGAAGGCAGGTGAGACCTGGAGAGAACAGGGTGAGGTCAGGAGCCAGGCTCCCTCTGGCCCCCCTGGCCCTGGCTGTGTGTGGAGCAGGTTCACCCCAGAGGTCCCCATTTCCCAGCAGGTAAAGCAGGCCATACGAAGCCTGTGGCCAAGGCAGCTCCAGGACCCAGTGGATGTGTGGACACCTGCCCCACCCCACCATGCTCACAAACAGGACGGTAAGGGTTCCACGGAGACAAGCTGCGGAGAGAAGCTGTCCTCATCCTGACAACCTGGGTGGCAGCTCCAGCCTGGAGACAGCTGGGAGGGAGGGAGGAGGGGCCGAGAGCTCGGAGCAACTACCGGGGCAGGCGTGTGCATCTGCAGCCGGCCCTCCTTCTGCACCTTCCGGTGGAGATGAGGCCCAGCCAGTGTCCTAGATTCCAGGCTCCCATCCTGGCCCCAGGCAAGGGCCGTAGGCGTTGCTGGTGAAACTTGAAACAAACCCAGACCCAGACAACTCCGCGCTCCCATGATTGTGATGACCTGGGAGGGACTAAGGGAGAAGAGGTGCCACCCGGAACCCAGAGCCCTGCCACCGTCCCCTCCCCTCTACTGCAAGTCCTGGAGGACAGACGTGCCTGCAGGGTGACGTGTCTTCCTCATTCCCCAGGGCATAACTCCTGGCTCTAAGACCACAGCACTGCTGACATTGATGGATCTCCTGTGAACACCAGCTCCTTTGCAGCAACGGTGTCCTTGGCTCCTCCTTGGGAAGAGAGCACGCACCCAAGGGGCAGTGCCCCGGGTCCTCGGGTCCTCGAGGAGCTAACACAGAATGCCTGCTTCAACCTGGGGACATCACCCTTGCGGTCTTGCTGATCCATGTTGAAACACTAAAGATCCTGCCTTCTACATTACTCTCTTCCCATTCCTCCTTATTACAGTTGGAGCAATATACTGATTTTTTAAAATAGTGCTCGAAGGTAGGTGCCGTGGACTGAACTGCAATGGTGTAGGAGGTGGGGCCTCTGGGACTCCAGAGGCCCACCAGGGTATGGGATGGCGCCCTACAGAGGCCCCACAGACTTTCTACCACGTGAGGCACCACATGGAAACCACCTGTCAGAGAAGTCTGAGGACGTTGGAGCTGGCGGCTCTTGCTCTCGGGGTGTTTCAGGGAAGGCTGTGCACGTCCGTGCAGCCCTGAGAAGGCACCTGGTGTGGGACCCCGCACGGGCCAGCCCAGGGCCATGCGTGCCCCAGGTCCCCGGGAGCACTGGGCTCTGCCAGACTTCTCTCTCCGTCCACCCACTCCCCCAGCCCTCAGTCTTCTCCCGTTTGGGGCATCTTTGGGCCTTTCCCGGTTTTGCTTTTTTGTTGGCTTGTTGAACACGGCGAGTGTGTCTTCTGTTCTGATTTGTGCTTTTTGTCTCTTGTGAAGAAATCTCTCCTGAAAAGCCACACCCCGTCCTCGAGTCTGCAAGAAATGCCGCTGTGGCCTGCAGGTCTGTGCCCCCCCTCGAGCTGAAGCCTGACCCCCAGGGCAGCGGTGCTGGGAGGCAGGGCCTGGGGGGGCAGTGTCCCGGTGAAGCGCCCGGGGCCTTCCCTGCGCCACGGGAAGACGGGGCGGGAGGAAGCCCTGTGAAGCGGAGCCCTCGCCAGACACCAGACCTGCTGGGCCTGCGTCTTGGGTGACTCCAGATCTGGGAGCCAGGTGAGCCTGCTGTTTATCCGTGACCCCATCCAAGGAATCCTAGGACAGCAGCCCGAGCTCCCGGAGATGAAGTCAGATCAGGCAAACCCCTGGACAAGCGTGTCCATGTAGAAGTGACAGGAGAGATGGAGGGTGACCGCTGATGGGCGGGTGATTTCCTTGGAGGTGCTGTCAGTGGATCGCGGTGAAAGTCACATGGCTCTGAGTCTACACTGTGCGCCAGTGAACTGCTCTTCAGGTGGGCGGATCGTGTGGCTCTCCAGTGAGATCACGATAAAGCTGCCAAGTAAACTAAAAAGGAAAGGAGTCACTGCGTCCAGCCCACTCGTTGCCAGGCTCCTGCTGGCGTCCCTCTGCTGCCCACAGGGCTCTCCTGGATCCACCACATCCTCCTGTTCCATTTATTCCCAGCACCTCCCACCCCAAGCCCTCATTTCCCTCCAACAGAATCCTCCCCACCCGGCTCCCTGGGGCCCACGGGCTTTTCCCCTTCCCAGGAGGAAGGCTCTGCCACGCTGCCCGTCTGGGGCACGGAGAGGCACTTCAAGGGCAGGGTGCTGCTCAGGGCCCATCCCAGCCAGGGAGGAGCAGGCAGTGGTCCTCATCTCCACACGTGGGGAAGCACAGTGACCCTCTGAAGCACCATGGCCCTCGAGGCTGGGGGCAGCATCAGCAGGGGGCCGCCGTGCTGTCCCCCCAGACCAGGGTCTCCGTGCGGCTCCTCCCTAGACATTCCTGCCATCCCACTGCCTGTGCCAGGAAGGAGAAGGAAGGTGCTGTTAGCCTGCTGGGAGAAGGTCACCTTTGGGGGAGACTTTGTCCAGGCAGTGACAAGGACCATCTCTTCCAAATAGACCTCTGTCTACTCTCAAAAGTGGGGTCTCCTGAGCTTCTCAAGCGGCAGGAGGGTGACCAGAGCTGGGTAGGAGCCTGAGGGTTTTCAGAAAGAAGAAGCCCCGCAGGGAGACCAAACATCCTGGGTCGGAAGGCCCTCCAGGAAGGGAATGTGGGCCTGGCCTGCGGGGGGCTGCACAAGGAGAAGGCCCCACCCTGCCCGCTGCCCGGCCTCTCTGCGTCCTGCCCTCTGCCCTCTGGTCGCTCTGCATACATTCCTTCCAGCTCTCGAGAGGCCCACCTCCGGCTGCAGCCCCAACCTGATGCCAGCCCCCAGGTCAGACCTGAGCTCAGAGGCCCACCCCCAGGGTGCAGAATGGGGGCTGGGAGGAGATCAGAACCTGTCTGCTCTGCAGATATACGTTCTGGCCCACGGACGCCTTCGGCTCTAGCAGAGCCATGACAAAACAAAACCTCACACTCCCCACGTGGACCTGGGCCACGGCTCCAGGAAGTGGCTGTCACGTGGGCGTCTCCCTAGGTCTGCCTCCTCTTTCAGCTGCCCTGAGCCCAGGAGCAGGAGAGGAGCTCATCTGCCCCTGTCCCCAGGGCCCTTAGCGAGGAGGGCTGGCTGTGCGGACAGAGGCTGCCCTGTCTGCTGAAGCAACCTGATGGTTCCAACCTCCATCTGGTCTGCTCCCTGGTTTCTCCCAGGAGAGCCCTACACCCACATCCGGCCCAGGCCAGTCCTGTGGGCATCTCTGAGTGCACAAGTTCTGAGAGCTCGGTGATTGTGGGAAAGGTTGGCACCAATCAGAAACAAGTTTCCCGCTGCTCCTTCTTCCTGTCCTCCAGGACAGCATGAAGGGCAAGGAGAGGCAGGACTGAGACTGCTAGAATGTTCCATGGCCAGCTGTCCAGGGGGTGGAGTGTATCTCCAAGGTCAAAACCAGACACACAGCCCTGAGACTCAACTTGGAGGGCAGGAAGAGGTTCACCACGCAGACAACGGCCGAGGTTGGGGCAGAAGGGCCCGAAAGATCCCAGTGGGGGGCTCTGGGACCAGGCCCAGGCCCAGGCTCCGGGAAGTGCTGGTGGAAGGGGGCAGCAGGGGCAGCACAGCAGGCCTGGAGCAGAGGGGCTAGGGGAGAGGCTGCAGGCCAGGAGGGCAGCAGGTAGAGCGTAGGAGGGTGGGCCACGGCGGGTCTGAGACCAGACCTGGGATGGTTCTCTGGAGAGAAGCAGGAGATCAGGGGCTGAGCCCGTGGGAGGGAGGGAGGCAGGAAGTGCTGAGGCTGGCCAGAACATGAGGACAAGGAGTGGGAAGGAGGGTCCCAGAGCTGGGACAAGTCAGGTCCTTCTCACTTCTGCAGGATGGAAGCTATCTGGCCCTGACCTCTCCTCAGCCACCGCTGGGACCCGCAGGGTCTCCAGGTCACTCTGGGCCCAGCCTGCTCCGCTGTGCTCTGAAGAGGCCTCTACTGCAGGACCAGGCCAGGGCTGGGCTCTGTCCGTTGCTGGCTCTGTCACCTTCTCATGTCAGGCAGCAGCAGCAAAAACAGCCACCACAACATCCCAGATCTCCTGGGCTTCCCATCACTTCAGCTTCTTCCTGGGACTCCAAGACCAGACAGTGAGGTTAAAGCCACAGGGGTCAGCAGGAAGGAGGTCCCCAGGCCCAACCACAGTGAGCACGGTGCCCAGAGCACGGCCTGCAGCGGCTCCCAGCCACACGTGTCCGTCACGCTGGCCCAGCATGGCTGCCGACACCACACGCCCGCCCAACAGGTGCAGACTGCCACGGGAGCTGTTCCGTGGGGAGAAGTCGCACTCTCCCAGTGCCCCATGTTCCCGAGGGAGTGGGCTACAGGCCGACATCAGAGACCCCGGGTGTGCGGGGCCTTGGCCGCTGTCTTCAGGAGGGAGGTGCAGGAGGGCAGCATCCACCTGGACACTGGGAAGGAAAGGAGCGCACTGTCCCCCTCTGTCCCTTCCACAGTGTTTGTGGATGACCACTGTGTGGCTGGCCCTGTGCTTGGGGACTGAGGGGCACAGGACTCGGTGAACAGCTCTCCGTAGGGAGAGGACCAGCAGCCCCAAGGTCCCCCGGGATGTACCCTCTCTCCTCCTGTGGAATGGGGTCCAGTCTGTTCCAATTAGACCTCGTCCCCACATCCACGACACAGCAGCCCTTCCCAAGCCACCAGAGCTTTGAGCTGCCACACTGCCGGTCCCTGTCCTCCGCCTTTGGGACAAATGTGGTTCCAGTTGCTCTCTGGTGGCCACGAACAAGCCTCTTGGATGAAGAAGCCACCTTCCCTGGACTTTGGGAGCCGCGAGTCCCTGTGGGTGATTGAGTTCCCACCGCCTCAGAGTCACGGGATCCCGACTTCAGGCACAGCTCCCAATCCCCCGTGGCTTTAATCTTTTAAATAAGGGATCCGTCATGAGGATGGCTAAATCTGGACTCTCGTAAGACCACTTGTACCATAAATTCAACTTCAGGGAGAACAGAGTCAGATATGAGCTTTGGTGTTCAGCTTTTTAAAGAAAAGGATGCTCTCGGTACCCGGATGACCTCATCCTCCAGAGGAGGAGCCTGCCATGTCAACACTGACTGGACGGTTCACCACCTCTGGCAGAACTGGACACCCCCGTGGCAGCAGGAAATGAAGCTGGTGGAAGGGGGCAGCAGGGGCAGTACAGCAGGCCTCTCGGGAGCCGTCTCTCGGGAGCCAGCTGATTGGTAACTCAAGTGGGTCCTGGGTGGGGGGCACTGGACAGTGGGATAAGAGCTCTTCATCCTCAGGACCACACCGTGGACACAATGGAGAGCGAATGCTCAGAAAAGAGAGACCGGCTGCCCCCGCTCACCACGGCGGAGCCTGATGGATGTTGCCCTTCAGAACCCCCAGGAAACTCTATTTAGAGATGGGGGGGGGCGTGCAAACAAACATTCCCCCAGCTGGCGTCCCTTACGCCGAGGTCAGTAAATAATATTGTGCAATAACAGAAGTTATGAACCAACGGTTCTTACGGAGAGGAGAAGATATTGGCAAATAAAAACACTCAGTGCTGGAACATAAACCATCATTCCTCCCGAGACTGACAAATGGAGAAACCACCTCGTCCACGGGAGGGGGAAGCCATCGCGGACAGAGCTGGGCATGGGGCAGGGGGAACAGGGGCTGCCCAGCCCCCACCGCCTGTCAGCTGGGCTGCCACAGGCTCACAGGAGGGCACACAGTTGCTCATCAGAGTGATTTGCTAGGCGTGGGGTTTTTTAATAAATGATAGGGGGTGGGGAGAAGGTGGGATTCCATAGAGCTTTGGCTTTTTACCTTTCAAATTAATAAAAAGAGCCACAGAAAGGAGGGAGAGCCAGGCAGGAGTGGGAGGGTGGGAAAGCGGGTGAGGGGGCCCTTCTCTGAGCACGCTCTCTGCTCTCCGCTGGTGGGGGACGGTCCTGTGCCTGGGTCAGCATCTGCCCCTCGATGACCAAGTTTTGCTTCTTTTTGTTCCCAAAGCCACACCTACTTTCAATCTGTCTACCCAGGCCACTGGTCCCCAGATGACCTGTCCATGTGGCCGTCTGACTTCTGCCTGCCTGTTGGGAGTGAGGAAGCCTATCACTAAGGTGCCCACAGGAGGGCCAGGTGGGGGCTGCAGACGCCCCCTGAACCCGCCCTCCTCCCAGGAATAGGAGGGTCCCATGGTGAGGTTCGAGGGTCCGCAGGCAAGGCCCCCCTGTGCTGCCCACGACCCCCTCCCCCGGACTTCCTGGGTAGTAGTCACCCAGGAAGCAGCCAGTGCCCTGGAGGGGAGTCGTAGAAAACACTGTCCATCTCTAGGCCACCACCTACGAGTGCCCCCCATGCACCCAGATCTCCCACGCCCACAGGCTCGATTCCTGAGGAGGGACCTGCCAAGGGGAACCACGTGGGAACCCGCCGTGGCCTCTCCATCCTCGTGCAGGACCCAGGTCGAGCAGCCCCTGGACAGAAGTGTCAGCTCCCAAATCACAGGCCTACGTCACCAGCCACCCCAATTAGCGCACTCTGTGGAGCTGAGGATGGGTTGATGATAAACAGGAGGCGAGGGTCATGAGTCAGGTGACGCGGTCGCTCCCCGCCCCCACCCTCGCCAGCTGCTCTCCGTGGAGCAGCAACCCGGGGCGGGCGATGACATTTAGTTACATCAAGTGGCAAGCATGCCGTTCTTCCTGGCCGTTCTCCCCACATAAGATACAGACTGAGGTCCCTACAGCAGCTCCGAGCCCTGGCTCAGCCTCGGCAAAGGACTCAGGGCCCCTGGGTGGCCTTAGTTAATTCACGAAGCACCGTCCATCTGGGGCCCCAGAGGCCACATGTGGGCAGAGAGGGGCTCCACAGGCTGCTCTGAGCCACGCTGTGGACAAGGAGGAAATGCTCCCGCGAAGGTGGGTGCTGCTCGAGATCCGAGGACAGGGGACGGCCCTGCACTCCCCTTGGTGGTGGATGCCACCTTCTCAGGGCCCTTTAGGCTGACTCCCAGGGGGACAGGCCAGGGCAGGCAGGGAGCAGCCCTGGGACACTGGAGGCAGGCTGTGAAGCCCGTGATGCTGACTTGGCGGCGCCAGCCCCTCTCAGGCCCCGGAAAGCCCTGCTCTGGGGGCGTCTGGACACCCGTGTTCTGTACCGTTTGCCTTCGTCCCCAGGTGCCACCTGCTCGTCGAGAGTCCCCCAGGAAGAGCCTCCCTCTCCAGGAATGAAGCTCAGTCGCCTGCCCTGAGCCCCAGGGAGCTGAGCAGAGCCACATAGAAGCCCTCTGAACCTCCGAGGCCAGCAGCGGGCAGTGCGGCGGAATCCCCACAGGAGTGACCCCGGTACCTGCGGGCCCCTCCGGGAGGCAGGGAGGCAGGCAGGAGGTGGCATGCAGAAGGCTCCTGGGGGCCAGTCTCTGCTCTGCTGCTGATGGGGCCCTGTGGCCTGCCTGAGGGGACACCAGGCAGGACGCAGGCCCAGACCCGGCTCACGGGGTGCATTATCCACAGCCCCTCACTGTCCCCCCTGCGCCTCCTCCACACTGAGACTGCCGGGCACCAAGACCCTCTGCTTCCACAGAAGGCCTCCCAGGAGCCTGCCCTCTGAAGGTCCCCTCCAGCGGTTCAACGACCCCGCGCTCATTGTAGACCCCCGTGGGCAGGTGCCCAAGCCTGGGCAGTCAGTGGAGAGTGTGCTCACAGGATAGCACAGAGACAGCGCTGCCTGGCGTAGGGCACAGCCGGCTCCTAGGCCGCGGTGGGGGCAATCTTGGTGGACAGTCACTCACCACGCTACAAACACTACCGTAAGGCTCATCAGGCAGCCTTACGGTGTGACGGGGACAGGAGGGCTTCAGGGACATACAGCTGACCCTCTCACAAAGAGGAGTAAACCAAGGTCCAGAAGGAAGTAGAGGTGTCCCCAAGGTCACTCTCTCAGAGGTGGGCAGAAGGAGGGGTGGCCTTGGTGGGCGCCAGGTGAGTGGACCATGAGTGAGAAGGCGAGGCCTCCGGACAGCAGGGCTTCCCTCTGGGGAGAGGCTGGACCCTCCAGGCAAGCCTTCGAGGTCAGCAGAGCCCGTTTTCCTCCTGGGCTGAGCTGGGAGGAGAGCCACGCCCCAGGTCCCCTCATCTTCCTGGCACTCCCTGCCCCCCATCCTCGAGGCCCCCCGGGAGACAAAGTCCAGCTTCTAACTGCGGTTTCATCAAAACCATTCAGAAATCATTAACGTGCCTTTTAAATTTTTAAAATAATTGAGAATATTGGACTAAATGGCTCCATTAGAGTCTGAGTGGCATTGAAGTGGCCTGGAACAGTCACGGGAGCTGTGATCGACAGAACAGTGAGTGGAGGATTAAAGACTCCTGCTCCGAGCCGCTCCAGAATCCTCCCGGGGGCCCTGGGGGCCGGGGCCCCTGGTAGGGCTCTCCCAGCTGCCCCTGCAGGAGGTTCCCAGGGCCCACAGCTGCCCACACCAGGGAGAGGGGCGACTGTGATGAAAACTAAAGCACCCCTCTGTGCACGCTTGGCGTCCACCGTGACCGCTGCTTTCCCAGGCTGGGGGGGACTGCACTGCTCTCTGCCCGTTGCTCTGTGGGCTTCCTTTCCATGCAGCGACGAGACAGGTGCAGGTCAGCACTCACATGCCCAGGCCCCACATCCGTCCACAGATCCAACCAACCTCAGGCCAAAACTACTCAAAACATTTTTTCCAAAATTTTCAGAAGCGAAACCTCAGTTGATCACACGCCGAGCACGGCCCTGAGCCCGCTGGAGTGCAGCCCACTCACCCGCCACAGCCCCCCACGGCTCCCTGGGCCACGGCTTCATCCCATGCTGTTAGCCCAAGATGATTGTGTCTACACCAAGACAGAGATTGCTCCTTGTCCTTAGTCCCTAAACAGTGTATCACGACCCCTGTTTACCTGGTCACCTGGAGTCAACGTATTCAGGGGCACGTGTGCAGGGTGCATGTAAATCCCACCCCAATTATAGAGGGACTTGAGGGTCCGTGGACGCTGGTATCCACATCAGTCCTGGAGCTCCACAGATACTGAGGGACGATAATATCCTTTCTGCAACTGAGGAGGCCAAGGCTCAGAGGAGCTGACCCCAAGTCCCTCCCGGGCCTGCGAGACCATGAGACCAGGTCTCTTCTGTGGCCTGGAGGTGTGAGCCTGGCCACGTCATCCGCTCCGCTCCCTTTGCCGTCTCAGACGAGCAGGATGTGGGGACACACAGTCAGGATGGCACTCACCAGCTGCCAACAGGTACCCGTGAGCCTGGGGCCCCCTGTCCAGGACTCTACTATCTCAGGGCCTTCCCTTCCCTCCACGTCCACCTCCCACTGGCCACGCTCAGTCACAGGGTCCCAGCTTGCAGAAAGGGAGGCTAGGAGATGCAACCGTCCTGCACAAATGGCCACAGCCTGTGCTCTGGCCCCGAGTACTCTCTTCCTTCTTTGTCCCTCACAGAGAACACCCAAGGCCCCATCCTTCCACCTCCAGCAGCTCAAAGGCTGAGCTCTCCTGAAGGTTCCGGCTCCCCTCCAGCAGGCCTGGGTAGTGAACTCTGAACGAGAAGGATGATTATCTCACACACCCAAAAATCGCCCCTGGGAGCAAGGTCAAGGTGGACCCATTCTGAGAAGCAGAGATCCAGAGAGGAGCAGCGCCACCCAGTGGCCGAGAGGTGCTCTTGAGCGCCCTCAGATCAAGGATCCCCAGGAACCCTCCAAAGGCTCTGGCACCCCTCAGGGGACATCCCAGCTCCAACCACACACAAGACACCCAGAAGTCGTCTCTGACCTGTCACCTGCTCCTGCCCCCTCTGTGGCAAGCTCTGGAACAGCCACCCTGTGCCTCTTGCCTCCCAGGCGTTTGTACCCACTGGCCCTGCAGGAACAGGACCACCCTCTCTGATCCTCCCGGCCAGAGAGCAGGCTCTGCAGCCTCCCTGGCAGCTCCTGCCGCTTCCCACAGTCATTTCCCAGCAGCTCTCATCAACCCGACACAGCGGCTGATGCGTGGGGCTCACCCTCTGCCGAGGAGGCCCTGGAGGGGAGCCTTGGAGACTCTCTGCTGAGGGAGGGAATGAGAAACCACAGGGGGCTTGGCCGGAGCAGCACCCGACTCTGCCCAACGTCTCAGCATCTTCCAAAAGGATTCTGCCGCCTCCTCTCAACAGGAGACTCCAGTGGGTGAGGGGAGGGCTCAGCTTCCTTGGAATCCAGCTCCTCTAGGGTGTTCCACCGTCTAGCACAGGCCACTCTGGGGACACTAGAATAGCCGCCCCACCACCCCTACAGCCACTTCCGGCCTCAACATTTCCCTAAGCACCTAACACTGGGGCCACCTCTGGGGATGTCACCACGGGGCACTCTGAATAGGGAGGCTTGTGGTACCCCGGTCAGGTGCAGGGCCCTCTTCTCTGTTTTCACAAGTGTAGAGGGGTGACCTGGGTGTTCTGGCCCCCCACCATTCCCACACCTGGAGCAGGAGCCCCACCTCACACCTGCAGCAGAGGCCCACAGTCACTACACCAGTGTAAACAAAGACAGTGGACGGTGGGCTCCATTTCTCCCCTCAACATCATCCCCTCAAGCTCGTGGCCACGCTGGGCTCAGCACTGTCCAGCAAGAGCCGTAAAGACCTGCTCTTGTCAACAGGTGTCAGCCCATGGGGCCAGCCAGCTTCACACGGTGTGAGGTCCCAGGCCAGCCAGGCAGCAGAGGAGGGAAGAGGGACCCAAGCCGCCGCTGGCCTGCGCCCAGGCCAGCTCCCTCACACTCAGCCTGTGCCGACACTCAGCCTTGGAATCCCTGGCCACCACAAGTGGCAGTGAGGCTGCCTGCAGCTTCCCCTTCCTAACAGCCAGAAGCTTCCTGGGAGCTGGGGAAGGGCTTGGGCAGGGCTGGCCCAGTTCTGGCGACTCCCTCCTCCCTCGCTGCAGGAGGCCAGGCTTCCCCAGGCCCCTCTGGAAGGCAAATCTGATTCTTCGGTACGTTGGCTTTGACCAGGGGTGACTCGTGTTTCCCCGGTGCCACAAATGACAATCCCAGCAATGCCAACGAGAGCGGCCACTGAAGGTCGGAGAGTGGACGCTTGGCCCAGGAGAGTTTTGAGCCCTAAGAGGTCAGGCCTCCTGCCTGTCCTGTGACGGCTGAGGCTGGAGCCTGGCACAAAGAAGGCTGCCCACAGCGTTTGCAGAAGCAAGCTCAGGGACCCATCTCCCTTGGTGACCAGGGGCCTGAGCCCTGGCTACCTTCGCTTTCCCTGGGCTGGGCTTGACTCTGCTCTGCTGCTGAGTCTTGGCTTCTCCAGAGAACTAACATTTCCTCCAAGACACAGGCTACTGGTCACAACAGAGACACAGAAGCAGAGGACACACTCCAGTGGCCCCCACCACTCACCTTCTGCATCCCAGGCACCCTGCTCTTTCCCGTGGGCTGCAGGACCCCAGGGAAGGGACAGCAGTTGGTGCTGCACCCGCATCTCCCAGATGATGGAGTGGGGTCCTGGGGAGGGGACTGGTTTGCCTGAGGTCACCCAGCCAATCGGGGAGAGCCAGCTGGATGCTGGATCCTTTCCGGTCCACCCAGAGCTCCTAAGGGCCACTTCTGCTGGGAGATAAACCCGAAGTTCTGAGTCACTCTCAGTCTGAGAAGCTGGAGCTGCCTTCCAGAACAGTCCAGCAGAAGTTGCCTGCTCTGGGGAAATGATTTCACAGAGCATCAGAGTCAAAATGGCAGTCCAGGGCTCAGTCACCCATCCCACAAGGGTAGCCTGAGGACAGCTGCTGGGCCCAGCTCACCGCCCGCTGCCTCCACGTCTCCTCTCATCCCATCCAGGACTCCAGGGAGCAGAGCAGCACCAGGTTCCTCTCCCCGAAGCAGGTGAGGGGCGAGTGCTCCTCCAGGCTCCGGACCCCATAATCTCCTCTCAGCCCCCGCTCCAAACAAGCTCACTGAGCGTCACCAGCCTTGATCCCAGATGTCACATTGGAACTGAGGTCCCGGCAGATGCCCACCAGCCCCAGCAGCCCGTACCTCGGGAGAAACCCACATCTCCTGCTCAACCACAAGAGGCCACCTGCGGAGCCGGGGGCTCCACACTCTCAACTAAAGGTTGAAGACAGCTCTCCTCCATCCCCGCCTGGCCACTGTAAGCCCCGTCAGTCGCTGAGGGCCCTCCAGCCACCAGCACCTTGTGAAGTGTCTTAAAGATTGAGCGGCGCTTGATGGGCTGCCTGGCCCCGGAGCCTCCGGTGCCACACTCCTCTGAAATGCATCGATCTGTGTCCGCAGTTCAAGGAAACTAATCTGGATCATAAAAGCCGGAGAGGAGAACTATAAAGCTCAAAGTGTGGTTTTTAGCAGGCACCGCTTTCAAGTGAGAATTAGTCATTGATCTTCTCTGATAAGGTCCAAAGAGGTGCCTGGGATGACATGATCCAAACTGGCACTGGCAGGTGACAAGCTCGGCCCGGGGACACTCACCCAGGAGGGCAGGACTCCTCCTCCATCCCCCAAGGCCCAGGCAGCAGCTGAGGCATCAGGACCCCGCTGCAGAGCAGAGACCTCAGGGCCAGGGCCTGACTGACTGCAGCACCCAGCCTGAGGCCAGGAGCCTCCAACTGGGACAGACTGCACCCACCATCACCCCCCCAAGCTCCTGTCCCTCGCTCCCTGTGCTAGGTCCAATGGTGTCCACCCACAGTCGTGTCCACTCAGAATCTCAGAATGCGGCCTTGCTTGGGAACAGGGCCTTTCCAACGTGAAGAGTTAAGAGGACGCCGTGTCAAATTAGGACCAGCTCTGATCCCATGTTCTTTACAAGAAGACAGGACAGAGACGGAGACTGCCCGGTGCCCAGGGAGGTGCAGCTCGGGGTAACGCACCCACAGCCAAGAACTGCTGGCCGTGCATGGCCACCAGACTCAGAGAGAGGGGAGAGGGGTCTCCCCAGGCTTTGGAGGAACCCACCGATGACACAGGCCTCGGAGTTCTGCCATCAGAACCAGAACTTCGAGGGACACATGGCGGTGGTCATCAGCCGCCCAGGCTGTGTCCTCTGTCCCAGCAACCACAGAAAAATTATAGCACCCTCCCGGCTTCCAGGGTGGCCACGTGTCCTGCAAGAGAGGAGCAGGGCCCTCCAAGGACCAGGAGGAAAGATGACAGAGACCCCCGTCCGTGGCTCAGGAGAGATGGCAGGGTCCCCCATCCCCAATAGAGAAAAGCAGGGTCCCTCCACCCCCGGGAGAGACGAAGAGGGGGACCCACCCCCAGGAGGGACGAGAGAGTGCTCCTCCAGGGGCCCAGGGAGAGAGAGGCCCCTCCACCCCCAGGAAGGATGAGAGGGCCCCCACCCCATGGCTCTCAGAGAGGCTCGTGGGCTGCCACATTCCCCGCTGTCTGCCTGTCCCTCGGCCTGGTGACCGCGGGGAGCCTGGGAGTGCCTGCACACACCTGCTTGTGTGCAGTGCTGGTGGCGTGTTGGAGAAGCAGCTGTGGACGGGACACCGTGGTCCCCACAAAGACTTCAGTCGGTGGACCTCAGAGAGCTGAGGCCCAGGAGGCAAAGACCCTGCGGAGGGCAGGACCCCCGCCCTGCTTCTCCCTACATGGCCCCCTGCCCAGGACTGGCCACGTCTCAGTCTCTGCTCTCCTCCTGGGAGAGGGCCTCACGTCCCAGCCCTCAGGACGGGTCTTTGGAGGTAGAAGGTCCTGGACCAGGTCCTGGGGTCAGCACGTCCTTGGCCTGTCTTGTGGACAGACATTCCTTATTCCTTTGCCCACCTCATGGTGAAGGGAGGGCTGCCCAGACAGGGATCGTGCCTGGCAGGGGACATGACAGCCTCGAGGCCACCTCTTCTGGCTTAAGAGCAAAGAAAACCCCTTCCTGTGGCGAGCCCCAAGAGCTAGGCCAGGTGGACGCAGAGAGAACCCCGAGTCCTTACAGGGGTCCGCTGCTCTTAGCCCCTGTTCCCGGTCAGCCAAGCACCACAGGCTGGTCCTCCCACTCAGCTAACCCTAGGCCTCTGCCTGATTTGACGGTTCTGATCAGACCCAGAGCCCTGCAGGCTCCCAGCTCTCCAGAGAGCCCTGGGCCTTCACTCACGGGGAGCAGGGGCAGGGGGCGCTCCGGAAGGAGGCGTGGCCACCAGAGCCAGGCTGGACACAGGAGGACTCAGGGGTCCTGACCCTGCTGGGGATATGTGTTCCTCCACCCTTGTCCTTGGGACCAGAGCCCCCAGCTCTGAGCAAGGTGGCTCTCCTGGCTTCCTGCCCCCTGGACCCGGGGCTTGCTCTTCCCACCCACGGCCTCCCACGGTGCAGCCCCCGTCTCCTCCAGCGTGGCACCGTGGCCCACCCCAGGAGGAGGCCCGCTCTGCTCCCCACTTACCTGAGCCCCAGAGCAGAGCTGGGCTGCTCCAGGAGGGAGCCCCCCACCCACCGGTCAGAGGGACAGGCCCTGGAGGGTCAGCATAAGCCACAGTGGGGCGTTGTCCCAGAACCAGGCTCTGGGTCCATCAAGGTGGGCAGGAGCTTCGGCAGGGGAGTCCCTGGGAGTCCCAAGTCGCCATCTGCTCACCTCACGTGTGACAGTCAAGGACCTCAGAGGCCAAGGAACCCAGGTCCACTCCTGTGAGAGGGACGCTGGTGTCGGGCCCCCCTGGGCAGGGAGTGGTGGGCCATCAGGCCTGTCCTCTGTGTCCCATGAGCCTGAGCGCACTAGGTGGGTGGAGGTGTCCCCTCTCCTAAGCCTTTCTCGGGAGCCCACGATGGTGAGGCAGAGCTCAGAGCAGCATGGACCAGCAGGTCAACTGCACCGTCCACCCAAAGACCTGTCCACGCAAAGTTCTCTGCCCTGGGAGTCAAAGGCCTGGCTTCCCAGTGCACTCCTGAGCCCGGGAGCCAGGACACACAGACTCGGTGGCCTTCCCAATAGGTGGCAGTGACGAGAGCCGTCCCCAGGCAGTGTCATGCCCAGGACCCTGGACAAAGCAGAGGGCATCACTGTGCCAACTGCTCCCGATGCCGGTCCAGGTCCAGCTGGGATCTTGCCTACTCTCAGACACCCCAGGGAATCTCCAGCCCTTGGGGGAGCCCCCTGCAGAGCACCCTGCCCCCACCCCAGTGCTTCCGGCAGAAACTCCATGAGTGATTCGAGGGTCTCTGTGAGTCCCGTCTCAGGAGCCCTCACCCGTGTGGGTCTCTGATCCGGTGGTGGGGAAGCCCATGTATCGAGCTCTTATCAGTAGGAATAGTGCTTTAAATAGCCTGTTTTCATGGCGTGTGGTGGAGTTTCTAAGCACCGCCATCAGGCCAGCATCCGAGGCTTCCCCGGGCATTAGTTATGTGGAAAGTTCCCGTGATCGTCAGCTTTGGCCGCAGGACAAACAGCCCCCACCTCAGGCGCTCATGCCGCCCGGCAGCTGCCTTCCTCGTGCGCTCGAGGGCACAGGGGGCTGAGCTCTGCTCTCCTCCTGGGCTCTGCTGGGCCCTGAGTGACTTTCACTTTGCCCAGATCCCAGGCTGAAGGGGACCCACAACCTGGGGACACTGTCCTCAGAGAGGGGGAGGGGACAGGAGGGGCAGGGCCGAGGCCCAGGCACACACAGAGGGCGTCTGCAGGGCAGGCGTGAAAGCTCCCCCAGCGCCCAGCCGTGACCTCGTCAGTTTCCAGGCCCAGGCGGAGCCAGGTGCCCACTCTCCATGGGCTCCGCTCCCCTCTGGTGGCCGTGGGTGACAGGCGCAGGGCCGCTCAGTCTGCCCAGCGAGACGGGAGACCTGGGGAAATGTGGGCCGGGTTCCGGTCACCGTTCTGACCCACACGGCATCGTGACCGCCCACCTCACTGAGCGTCCTCGCCTGCAAAACACAAGAGCTGGGTCATGTGACCCCAAAGGTCACTGCTGATTCCGGCAGGCCACGGAGGTGTCCAGCCACCGTCCTCCCCTGACCTCAGCGGATTCCTGGGCAGAGGCCAGGCCTCAAGGGCACACACTGCCCAGGGTGCCGGAGCCTCTCTGCCCGCTCCCTGCCTCGTCTTTCCCGGGCTCCCTGTGACCTTCTGGCTGGGCTCCACGAGTGGGCTTCACCAGCATATTTCACGCCACGGGGAGCCGCCCGCCATCATGGCTCTCCGGCTGCTGCCTCCAGCAAGTGTGCCCCAGCCCCTCCGCCTCCAGCTGGTCCCCGAGGCAGCTCCTCGTCCAGCTGCAGTTTCCCAAGTGCCCCAGGTCACCTCTCACTTGGCCTCCCCACAGTGGGGCTCCCTGCTGCCGAGTCCCCAGCCCGAGGGACCCTGGCTGGCCTGTAGCCCCTACCCTTGACCGCTTTCCTGGGCCTGAGGGACCCTGGCTGGCCTGTGCCCCCTGCCCTTGACGGCTTTCCTGGGCCTGAGGGACCCTGGCTGGCCTGTGGCCCCTGCCCTTGACGGCTTTCCTGGTCCTGGGTAAAGCTTCAGGGAGACCGTAGGTCCAACCCCCAGCTCAAGCCTGAATCAGAAGCTCTGTGACTCCCGCACCTGCTGAGAAGCGAGTCAATCAGCTGCCAAGGTGGAGGGCGAGCGGGAAGCGCGTCTCGGGCAGCCAGGGCAGGTGAGGGTCCCCTCAGATGAAGAGCTGCAGCCCCTGAGGTTCCTGCCTCCCGGCCTGAGCCTTCCCTTGTGAGGTGGTATCTGAAATAAACCTAACTCCAACCCACTACAGCTAGATGACAGTTGAAAGGGCCCTGCAGACATCACAGAACTGTGGAAAGAGCAGGAATAGAGACAGGCCTCAGGAACTGCTTGATCCAGGGACCAGAGTGCTTCAAGTCCTCTCTCTAAAGACTCTCTGAGCATGTCCGTTTCATCTCCTCCCCGTTGGAGACAGCCCTCTTCTGTTCCCCAGTCCACATGAAAGACGGCGTGAGGCTCTGGTATTTGGCGCCTGTCCCTGCTGCAGCCACCCCAGGAAAGGCTCTTCCGAATGCCCCTGTCTTCCACGTCCAGCTCCCAAGGAAAGCTCTGAATGCCGCTGCGTGGGCAGGCACCCCCTCAGGACCCATCGGCTAGGGCAGAGGGGTGGGGTCCTTCAAGCGCTCTGTGACACGGCTTCACCTCGCTCCCAGCTGTCAGAGGGCCACAGAAACAGGCCTGGTGCTCAGCTCTGTCCCACAAACGCTCTGACGGCTCTCCTTGCTTGGGCCACGTCCTTGGCCACCTCTGCAGCCTCCTGTCCCTCATGCCCAGAACTGCCCCCGCCTGGTGGGTCCCCTCCACAGAAGACAGGCAGCCTCTCCGCCTGCAGCCCTGGGTCCTGCAGAGGCTCCAGGCTCAAGGTCACCTTCATCCTCTCAGATGCCCGCTGTCCTTCCACTGTCCACACCTCCTCTGCCCGGGCCAGGGTGCTGCTCCTCAGCTCTCTCCCCAAGGGACCCAGCCCCAGGGTCCCGGGCACCCCCTCATCTGGATTTCAAGACCTGGGAGCCAGCGGACTGACAGGTGTCTCTACTGTTCCCATCGAGTCAGGGGCCATTAAAGCAGCTCCACCTTCTCCTGCCGCTGAGGGTCCCTGTGGACTCACCCCTCTGTCGCCAGGTTGAGAAGCAGAACCCGCTCACGGAACAGAGGAGCTCGCGGTCCCCAGAACAGTCTGCAGGAAGCCCAAGGTCCTGGGATCCTGTGAAGTGCCAGCGCTGGGCTTCCACGGCCCCGCGGGCCACACGCTGCTTTGCAGACCCGAGCACCAAGTCATGGTAACTGGGTGGCTTGTCTGGAGCTCCAGCACAGTGCTGGGGGATGGCACATGGCTTCTCTCAGTCCCCGAGACAGGCCTGATATGCCCCTGCGCTCCCAAGTATCCGCGTGCCCAGCCCCTCTAGCCCCAGGACCGGAGGACCCAACCTGCAAGCTGGGTGCCTGAGGGCAGACACACCCCGTGTTTAGACCCAGCAACCTGCAGAGTGCTCCTGGCCCCTGTGCCCACACACAGGCCTTGATGGACCTTGGCACAGCAGCCACCTTGGACGCCCATTGGTGAGTAGCAGGGCCCTCACCCACTCCCAGCTCACAGGTGCAGACAAGCCCTGCCAGTGCTCCTCAGGGCTCAGCTCGTTGACTGGAGGAACCCAGGAGAAGGGGGCCCTGCTGCCTCGGGTGAGGTGCTCCCCGCTGCCTCGGGTGAGGTGCTCCCCTGGGGCATTGTTGGTTTTAATTGGTTTGGTTGGAAAATACTGGAGAAGGGACAAAAAGAGAGACAGACTGGTCTTTGACAGCCGGTGCCGAGGTCCAGAAGTGGAGGGGACGGATTGGGTGGGCCTGAGTCACTGTTTGTCAACTTTCTCTCTGTGTCACTGAAAGACCCGACCCGCACAATGGTAGAGGAGGAACCGTGTATTTGGGGTCCCCTCCCTGGGTGTGGCTGGGCCAGGCGGGGGCGGGTCTTACGTGGTCGAGACACAGAACATGGTGACCTCACCTGGCTGGCTCTGTCTCCCTGTGTCTCCTGCTCATGCTCTTCCCTGTCCCTCTTGCGCTCTGACAAGGCCACACTGGGTTGTGCGTGGAGAGACCCTCATGGCCAGGCACGGAGGGCGTCCTGCGGAAGCTGGACCCTGGAGGCGGGCCTTCCCCAGCGGGTGCCCCCACGAGCTCCTGGGACCCTCCCCTCAGCAGCAGCTGGTCCAGAGAAACCCTAAGGGGAGGACGGCTGAGCTGCGGGCCCCTGGCCACGGCATCCCCAGGCCTGAGAGCAACCTCTGGCAGGAGAGGAAAACCGCAGGCCGCAGCCCCGGAGCCTGCCTGTGGGCCGTGCCCAGGCCGCAGGGTGCCCAGGCTGCAGGGAGGGCCTGTGGGTGGAGGATGGAGCGGGCGGGTGGGTCGGGAGCAGCTGCCCACCTTCCTGCCCTTCCTTTATACCCAGCACCACAGCTGGGGGTCTTCACTGCTTATTTATGGTTTCACTTTCCCCCGGCATCGGGGTCTCCAGTGTGCAGGGCGGAGCCAGCCTCAGCTGTGGCTCATCTAAAATGCCATTAATATAAATTGGGACTCATCACCCAGGCCCCCGCAGCCATCCGTGGCCCAGCTCTGGCACCCCAGGGGCCTCTGGAACACTCCACGGGAAGGGGCCAAGCTCCCCGCAGAAAGACCACCACCTCCCGGGGGTGTGCCGTGTGTCCTGAGAACAGCCTGTTCTGAGGCTGCGTCCCTTCTGTGGCGCAGGGCGGAGGGTGAGACGTGGAGCCCGTCACGGAGGAGCGTCCAGGCTGTACCGGGCAGAAGGGCCGGAGCCCAGGCCCCACCTTCCTCCATCAGAACAGCTGCTCCCAGAGCGGCCCCTCTGCAGATCCCGGAGGTGGGCGTGTGCCCGATGGTCTGAAGGGAGATCTGCTTCCGGCGAGAGAGCTCAGCCCAGGGGCTGGGAGTGAGCCCATCCCTCCCGCTGAGGTGAGTGAGCGTCCAGCAGAGGGCTGGGCCTCCCTGGGGCAGGACCCCCACTGGCTGTTGGAAGGGGGGAGTGCTCCTGGAGGTGGAGGGCTCCCCACACGCTCTGCTGGGGTCGGGTCATGCTGAGTAGTGGGCCCCAGACAGGAGGGAGAGAGGTGAGAAGCCTCCAGGGAGAGGCGGAGCTGGCCAGGCCCACCTCTGCACACCCACCGTCCATCTGTGACCGCTCTCCCACAGGGCCACAGGCTCCGTCACACCTGCACCCCAGGCCAGGCCAGGTGGGAGGCACCTGAGACCAAGGACAGGGCTCCTGTCCAGCTGAGGCCCAGGACGGCAGGTGAGCCCAGTCAGGTGGGCAGGAGGGCGGGGAGCAGGGGGACAGGCCACGGAGGCCCCATTCCTTGGCAAGCAGCGGTCCTGGGAATTGTCCTTGGTATTCCTCTTGGAGAGGGAGGAGGGCATGGGAACTGGTGGCCCCCTACGGAGGTGCACTGTGACCAGGGATCGTCCTGAGATAAGCCAATCGTGCAGCCTCTGGGCTGTGGCTCAGCACCTCACACACAGAAAGCACTAAATCAATGCACGACACTGCTGCCCGGTCCTCCCCATGGCTCCGGGGCCCGGAGCTCTCGGCAGGCGAGGGGTGCGCCCCTCTTTTCAAGGTGGGCAGCTTTGAATGATGCCGTCACTGTTGGGCCTCTTCTCCGTCTGCAGGGACAACAGGTGTCACTCTTCAGTTTTTTGCTGGGAAAGGTAAGTCAGGATTTGTCAGGGACAGCTCGCTAGGTCACAGCTGTCACTCCGCCCTCCTGAGACCACCTGTGGGCCTCCCAGTGCCAGGCCCCAGGTCACGGCCCGGGGTGAGGGGCCAGGGAGGCCCACTCCGGGAGGCCCCCAGCTTCTCCACATGTTCTGACACAGCCACCAGGTACCCTCCACACCAAGGAGACCCCCGCTGTGATTGTAGCATAGCAGCTTCTCTCCCGGTCAGCAGACTGTCACCAGGAGGTCAGCAGGAGTGTGCAGAGGGCCACTGTGGTTGGAGGCTTCTGTGGTGGAGGACAGATTCCTCTTCCTCGTAAAAGCCTGCGGCTGGGCAGACGCCACTCCTCTGTTTTCTTGGTAAAATCCTGAGAAACCTCTGTGGGACCTAAAATCTAGGACAAAGAGCAACCGTTCTGTGCCCACCCACTCCACGGCCGTGGAGCCACCCCACTGAGTACGAACCTAAAAGAGTCTCCAGGCCCCGGGGCCGGAGAGCTTTAGGCATAGCCCCTCTGACCTCTGCAGCTAAATCAACCTGCTTCCTGGAAAGGCCTCCGTGTCCAGCCTCCGGCGTCCTGCACCAGAGCCCCTGCCTGTCTCCCCCGCTCTGACCACACGCACCCGCTCGCCACCCCACCCCGTTGCTCCCACCGCTCGCGCCGTCTAAGTCATTGGAGGCCGACTGTCTACACCGCCTCTCCTGTGGCCGCTTCTGTACCTCCCCGAGCCACTTTTCAACCAGGGTCCATCTCCGTGAACTCAGGACAGATGACACCAAACAAGTGACAGAGAGCACAACCGTCTGCCAACAAAGGACAACAACAGCCTGATGACTTTACATGAGGCCACCCGTGGGAACAGCGTCCGCTCTGCTTGGGCAGGCAGCGCCCCAGCTGCGGATCCTGCCCTGCCTTTAGGAGAACGAGAGGTACAAAAGCTCAACTGAAGCCCGACACGGTGGCTCTGCTCCCAGCAGCCCCGGAGGCTGAGGCAGGAGGATCACAAGTTCAAGACCAGCCTCTGCAACTTAGTGAGGCCCTAAGCAACTTAGCAAAACTCTGTCCCAAAATAAAAAATAAAATGGGCTGGGGACGTGGCTCCATGTTGGGCTCGATTCCTTGTCCAAAAGAATAAATAAATAAAGCTTCACTGGGCGTCTGCACCACGTGGCAGAATCACTTCACTGCTTTCTCTGTCTTTGAAACAACCACCAACCAGTGAACTGAGCCTAGTTGCTAGGGCCACCAGGGTCACCAGGCCACCAGGGAGAAGCCTCGGCCTCCCCCTCAGCTGGGGTGGCTTCCCCAGTGGCCAGCCTTGCTCTTTCAGAGGCCCCAGAGCCGCAGTGCAGAGGAGCAGCGTCACAGGGCAGCCAGCCGGGCCAGCAGACCTGAGCTCGCGGCTGCCCCTCCGCTGAAGGACAGGCTGGCCCTGCACCCACAGGGACTCAGGAGGTCACACCTGGGATCCCCGCAGAGCACACCTGCCCCTGCCCTGGCCACTTGCTGTTATTAATGACCAGTTGTGAAACGTCCATCGCAGAGACTCGTCTTGCAAGGTGGCTGCCTGGCCACGTCCCAGCCTCCTGAAGAAAGCCACCGTCACTCCTGCGAGCCACTGCCCCCTGCAAGCTGGGACATTAGGAAGCACAGCTGGGATCATGCCTCCCCAGTGAGGGCCCCCAGGTCCCCCACTCCTGGGTCCACTTACAGATCGGGGCGTGAACTCCATGTGCGTCTGTGGCAGATGAAACCAGCCACGTTTCTGGCCTGGAGCAGGCTTCTTCCGGCTTCAATATTTATCATGTTTTTATCTTTTACTGATGGGGCCCAGGAGAGGCTGGGGGTCCATCTGGTTCTGTGGATGGGGTCAGCTGCGTGAGCTTCCCTCAGCTCCCGGAGGCCAGCTCCCAGCACCAAGACCCAGAGAGCCTCCTCCCACCCCATCCGAGCTCCCTGCCAGGCTTCTCCTGTCCCCGAGGTCAGGAGAGCTGAACCTCCCTGTCCTCGGTGCCGGGACGCCCCCCCACCTCTCTTCCCCACGTCAGCCGAGAAAGCAAAGTCCCCTCCCCCAAGGTGTTCCAGGCGGCACCTTGTGCCCCTGGATTTGGGCCCCCAGCCTTCTCCCCTCCCTTTAGATTGATTAATAGACCTTTAAAAATGTACCTGGGAAATAAATTGCTTGATAAAATAATTATCCCATATTCAATGATGCCTGAAACCTGAGAAGCCGCTAAGTGTGGAGAAGCGGTGAGTAATGAGAAAAAGACACGCAACCAGGAAGGACGGAGCCGCCCGCAGACGCCCCGCTCGGTGGAGTCAGGGCTGAGCCCGGCAGGAAGACCAGACGCGGCTGGGCGCCAGGCCACCAGCACCTCCACAGCAGCAGAGGGCGGGTTTGCAGCTCAGGAAGCCATGAGGAGTGTCAGCTGTCAGCGGTCAGTGGCTGCGACTTCACCCCTGCCCTTGCCCAGCACCCCGGCAGCGCCAGTGTTGACCCAGGATTCAGCACAAGTGGGGCACCCTGCAGGTGTCCCAGCCCCAGCGGGGACTCAGGTGAGGTTTGGAGGCAGGGCCTGCAGGGACCCTGGGGACAGGCAGGGGCTGCTCCTCCCTCCAGGAAGAACAGACTCCCCCAAAGATGGGGCAGAGGGGACCTCCAATCCCAGAATCCAGTGTCAGGGGCCAGGGCGTGTCCCTCTTCCCTGTCCACCTGAGCCCAGTGGACATCAAGGAAGCCCTGCTGGGGACGCCGTGTGGTCCAGAGAGTGGCTGCACTGCTCACAGGAGGGGCTGGTGGAAAAAGTCCCCAGCAAGGCCAGGACCTGCCACCAGGGGCATCGGAGGGCACTGGCCCCCCCACGCTCTGCCCCAGCACCAGCCCAACCCCAGGAAGGAGCAGCTCCATGGGACCCAGGAAGAGGGTGAGCGTCACACACCAGTCCCCTGGACTCCCCAGGGAGAAGACACTGGAGCTGCAGTTTCGAAATCCGCTGGGCTCAGCCACACGTCTCCCTGGGTGGCTTTGATCTGTGTCCTTTCACCGTGATAAGCCCTAGCTTTGGGGGCGACCGTGAGTCCCAGTGAGTTTCAAACCTTCCCGTGGGCTGGAGCCCCTCACTCTTTTGTAGTAAGTGGGGGTGCTCTCCGCGTGTCTTGGGGGATGTGGCTGCACCTGCCATGTCCCTAGACAACCGTAAGGAGGTGCAGCATCTGCATGATCCTGGGCGTGTGAGCAGTCCCTTGCCCAGCTGTTCTCAGGCCCCGTGGACGGGCCCAGCGTGGACGGGAGAGCCGGAAGCGCTGCAGCTTAAGTCCCGCCACAGAAGTGATGAGAAACCCTCGTAAACAGGCTGAGACTAGTCTCAAAACAGATGGGGAAATAACTTACCGCACGTGAGGCAGCCGTGCAAGGTGGGAGCTGGCCAAGGCCCAGCCACTCCTTGGGATCTGGAAGGCCAGAGAGCACTCTCCAGAGGCTTCTCCACCCCAACGGGAAGGGGGCCCTTTGATCTGACCAGGCGGGGCTCAAACACACCACCTGACTCCATGCTCCCGGTGACCCTGACCAGCAGGTGACCTTCCAGGTGAGGAGGCTCCGAGGAATAAACACCGACCCAGGGGCCAGGTGGAGGGAGACGCTCTGGGTCTGTCTCTGTCCACAGCTGGCCACCTCTTACCTCTGACCTACTATGCTCCCTGGAAAATTCCAGCGTCCACGGGGCCTGACATACTGTGCCACTCACGGGAGCCACGGGCATGAAGCCAGGGCAGGACGTTTGCCGGTACTCAAGCCCTGGACACCGTCCTACCAAGATGGACCGCTGGCTGGCTTCCTGTGAGGTGCAGGCTCCTCCCCTGTCTCCAAGTCCCCCCAGGGGGCCCATATACCCAGCGGATCACAATTCTTCACCCAGCGTCGGCTAACACATGGCCTCCTCCCAACCCCAGGCTGCTCTTCCTGGGGAAGGACGGCTCCCCCTTTAGAGATGGACAGGACAGGCTGAGCCCAGGAGCTGGCACAGCCAGACCTGGTGGAACCCCCTCGCTCTGCGTCTGACGGGGGCCCCACGATGCTGGCTGGGGGTCTGCCCTGGGTGCTCAAAGGCTGGCTGGAGAGAGAAGGTGCTCATGGCGGCCAGTACCAGAAGAGGCGGCCCCAGGCACACACCAGCAAAGGGGAGCGTTGGGAGCAGGTGACACCCGGCAGGAGCACACAGGACTCAGCCACCTTCCCCCCAGCATGGCTCGTTGTTCCGGAGGCCTGAGACGACACAGTCACAAAACCCAAGGGACACTTCGGCATGGGGTGCAGACACCGGGAATGGAGGGGCGCATGCACTCAGGGGCAGAGGTACCGGGTCCAAAGGTCTCGTCATTTTTCCTGCATCGGACAGGGTAGAGCATCGGTGTGCTGACGGGGCCACCGTAGCAAAGTGCCACGGGCTGAGTGGCTTCACCAGAAAACTGGTCTTTCCGTCCTGGTGGGTGAAGGCCTGAAACAGGTGTGGGCAGGTGCCCCCCCCCCGGTTCTCCTGGGCTGGCTGCTGCTGTGTCTCTACACGGCCTTTCTGCTGTGCACCATGCTCCTGGTGTCCCCATGTGCCCCGACCCCCTCTTCTATCAGGACGCCAGTGAGCTCAATTCAACTCAATGACCTCTTTAAAGATCCTGCCCCCAGATAAGGTCACGATCTGAGGTCCCAGGGATTAGGACCCTGACATCAGGGTTTACGAAGGACACAGATGGGTTGGGGACAAGTCAAAGGAGGATCCCCAACTTTCTTAGGGGCCAAGTTCTCCTCTGAGCCCCCAAACTTCACCTTCACCCTCTGCTCCCAGTGAAATGTTCACTCACCCAGAGCAAAACTGTCCCCAAGCGAGAGCTGAGGAGGCTGTGGCTTCTCCCAGCTGCGTCAACAGGAGCGTGTGACAGGAATAGCCGTGCCTGGGCCAGCGCCGCTCAAACACTGGCTGTGCTCTGGTTCCCAGCAAAGGGCACCACGGCGCTCAGTCTCCTCCTCACGGGGCAGGAGAGAGACTGGACATCCCCAAAGCCACCCCTCACCCAACAGGCCTTGACGCCTGCCTCTGTGCCTCAGTTTCCCCACCTAAGACGTGGGGCAGGGTGGGGCGAAACCTTGGCCAGTCCTGTGACCAGTGGCTGCACGGTGGCCCCAACACTGTAAACGGGGCCATATTGGAAATAGGGTCTTCACTGTTGTAAGCTGTTAAGACCCCTGCCCAGACACAGCTCCTGGCCGTCTTACAACCTGAATAGGTTGACCTGAATGGGTGACCGTGGCCATGGCACATGCCAGCCACAGGATGCACTGTGGGAACTCCCCATCGCAGAGTCAGTACAAGGTCCGTGTAGCACCAGATCCCTTCACTCATCCATTTATTCTTCTTTCATTCACTTAATCATCATCGGGCCCCTCCTCTGTGCCTGTTGTGAGTGCCGGTCACAGATGCAGTGGGCACCCCATCTATGAACCCCCAGTGGGTGCCCAAAGCCACAGACAGTACCAAGCCCTGGATATAAAGTCTGAATCATAAATTGGGCACAGTAAGAAATTAACAGCTAAAAACAGAGTGGAACAACTGGAACAGTGCGCTGCAGTGAAGTGAGGGCATCATCGCTCATACTTTGCGATCCTGATTAAGTAACATAAGGCTCACTTGGACACAGCACTGTGACAGGATGATAGTGGTCCTGATGACCAAGATGGCCACCTAGCGACTAAAGGTGGGTAGCATATACAGCATGGACACGCTGGACAAAGAGATGGCTCACACCTGGGGGCACCCTGCGAGATCTCAACCAATGCTCAGAACCCCAGCACGGTTTACAACTTACCGATTGTTGATATCTGGAATTTTCCATTGAATATTTCTGGTCAGAAGTTTACCACGGGTAACTGAAATCATGGGAGACGAAGCCATGCGAATGCAGGGAACAACTGTAGCTACAGCTGGTTGGGTAAAGGACGCGACTGTCCAGCACTCCTGTGGCTGACCAACAGTCTCCAGGGCTGGGCACCAGCGTCTGAGGGAGGGTCTTGCCCACTGGCTCCCTCTAGGACAATGACCATATAGCTCATTAGGCACCTCCTCTGCTCGTCCACAGCAGCCCCACCCTGGAGGGGGCCTGGGGATCTGTGCGGGGATGTCAGCTCTGAGCCCATAACTCATGTTCAGTAGGCAAATTATTTTTCTTTGGAGGCATTAAGGGTAAATAAAGCCTTAATGAATCAAGCTATCTGAATGGCTATGGCTTCTTTAATTTGTAGTTTACAAGGTTCTTGTAAATTAAAAATGGGAAAAGAAATCCCTTCCCAGCCTGCATGTACCTCCTCCGGGCAGGAACAATTTGGTTGTTTTGATTTTAATGTCCCTAAAGCCCTTATCTCTTTGAAAAATTATTCCTTAATTTTTATGAGGTTGCTTTGAGACGGGTGAAGTTGAACGATCGTTCTCTATCTTGTTCTCCTTGGAGTCTGAGCTCGCCGCCGGTGGTTAGTGCGCAGACAAGGTGGGAGGGCTCATTGTGACCTGCTGGAGGCAACAAGCCTGGCTCTGTCACGCCCAGTGACATTCCTTCTTATGCCGCCTCCTGGAGCAGTGGCCACCAAAGCTCTGGCCTGGGGGGACAGCAATCCCCTGGGCTCCAGATCCCACCCACAAGGACCAGCCAGGTGGGTGTGGCAGAGTGCAGGTGGCCAGAGCCCTGGGTGGGCTCAAGAGGGTTGGGGACCAGAGCCTTCCAGCACGGCCTCAGTGAGAGCCAGGGAGCGGCCCAGTGGTCAGCCAGGAAACACCCGCGGTCCAGGATCAACAAGCTGGGCTGACCGCCTTCCCTGTTGGCTTCCGTGTGGGGCACAGGTCACAGCAGAACTGAAGGAGGCACTATGGGAACTCCCCACCACAGAGTCAGCCAGGCCTGAGGGTGACGTGGGAAGCGTCTGACAGGAATCTGGTGTGACCGCCGCTGTGACCCCGTCCCACCCCTGGGGCCTCAGGACTGTGGAGCAGAGTGGTCCCTCCAGAGCAGGACCCTGCTCTGTTGGCAGGTTTCCTAAGAAGAGTCTCGTCAGCTCCTCCACAGTGTGCTGAGCCCGATCCTGCCCTTGTCCCCTTTGTCAGCCCCCAGGGGCACATCAGGACCGAGGCTTGTCAGAAGTCACCATGCTGCCATCCCCCACGGTCTTAATTAGTCCTCAACCTCAGAAGTAGCTGGAACTGGGGACGCACTCGGGTGTTCACTGCGTGACACTTTCACATTTTCAACGATGTCACTCACCGGGAGAACAAGCCCGTAGGATCTCACCCTCCGCTGATGGAGGAAGGAGGCTTCCGGCTGCTCTTGGAGTGGGCAGGGCTGGCCAGTGCGGTGCAGAGACCCCAGTGAGCCTCCCCCACAGAATCACATCCCCCAGAGCCCAGGAGGCTCCCCAGGAGCCCTGCTGGGAAGGGGACCTCACAGCTCGTCCTGGGGCAGCTCCACGGCCTGGCGCTGCCCTCCGCCTCCTCTGCTGTTATCTGTCATAAAAATGGAACGAGGCCATGCTGGTCCCCAACAAGACCTCAGCTCACACAGAGGTAAGGACGCGTCAGAGATGGAGCCTGGCAGGTGGTGGCACATGCCCAGCTGTCCGGGAGCAGAAGTCCCTCGTGCACACCAGCTCCCTGCAGCAGGTGCTGCCTCCTCTCCCAGCCTCAGTCTCTCCCCCAGGAATGAGCAGGAAGTGTCCCCTCCTGGTAGGACTGCAGTGACCACCCGGGCAGCCAGCATGGGGGAGGCAAGTCCTCACAGCATGAGGCACAAGCTGCTGCTGTCCACGGAGTCAGCACCAAGAGAAGCACCCCCTGTGTGCCAAAGCAGGAGGGACGCCCCACAAGCCTGGAAGCACAGGGACCTCCCCAGGTGGCCCACTCCCCCCGGACACCAGCACCCGGGTCCTGCTGTCCATCCTGAAAGCACACGTGAAAGCCAGGGGACCTCACAGAGACACCCACCAGAGGGCCCACGGAGGGGCTGGGTGAGGGCTGGTGTGTGGCCAGGGGCTGTTCCTGCCCTCCCAGCACCGGAGAGTTTGCTGGCTCAGCTGCTTGTCCTGGTGGAGGTGGATGGTCGGGCATCAGCCTCCAGTGTGGCTCAGGCACGAGGAACGAGACCCCTGGGCACCCTGCGGTGTTCAAGAGCCAGGCTCCAGGTCGGCAGCCGTGGGCTGGCTCTCGCCAGGACCCGTCCTGACGTCGGGGCCCAGGAGAGCCCAGGGGAGGCGAGGGCTGGAAAATGACCCGCAGGAGAAACGGCACGGGAGGAACCCAGGATGAAGACCCTGGACGGCAGCAAGCATAAGGGCCTCGTCCCGGTACCTCCTGGTTGTCCCTGCGCCGTGGACACTGACAAACGGAGCCCCCTGCACATGAGGACACAGGGAAACAAGAGGGAGACAGCTGAGAGGGTGAGGCAGCAAGTGGCATCTGGCATCAGCCCCCAGAGTCACTCTCCAAGGGCAACACCTGACCACGGCCCTCTGCCAGGCCTTCAAGGTGACCCAGCAAGGAGGCGCCTGCATGTGTCACAGGAGGAGGGCAGCTCGCCCCCCTGGCTGTCTGCCATGCCCATCCCTGCCAGGTGACCAGGGGAAGGGCCAGGTGGGGGCAGCTCCCCAGGGTGGTGCAGACCCCAAGGACATCAGGAGGAGCCTGAGAAACCGTCACGGCCCAAGGATCCCGCGGAGCTCCAGGACTGAACGTGACGTGTCCTGGAATAGATAAAGGACATTCGGTTAAAACTGAGGACATCTGGAAGGAAAAATGTCCTGACTTCAGTCAAAAATAACCCCGGGGAGTTTGTTGGCTGAGCGAGGAACACACCTGCTGGGGACACAGGACTGCGGAACCGGCCTCACCCCTCCTCTGACCATCGAAACCCACTCAGAACCAAAGTTCACGAGTGAAAAACTCAGTTGAGGACGTAGCCTCCCTTTCACTCCAACAAGGAAAAAGTGTCAGGCGGAATCGGCAGATCCAGCTCGGGGGACGGAGGGCCCAGGACAGCCCCACCAGCGTGCAGACGGGAGGGCCTCTCAGGGCAGCCTCTGCTGGCCCCGTGACCTCTGCCTTCACACACGCAGTCGGGGTCAGCGCTCTCGCAGGCTGGGTGCCAGGGCACAGTGGTCATGCTGGGCGGCAGCCCTGCCTCCCTGACTCCTCTAGCCTCTGATCAGCACATTACGATTGCACGTCCTTGCAGGGGGCCGTGTGATATTCCCACAGGTGTGCGTGACCGGAACGAATGGAGTCAGGGTCCCTGACGCTTCCACCTCGTGATCCTACCTGGGCTGGGCCTCCGCCCCCTCTCTCCCAGTCCTTCACGAAGTGCAATGCAGGGTCTTGTGGGCCGATGTCCCCAGTGAGCTGCAGATCCCGGGTTCATCCCTAAGCCGCTGTCCACATCCACTGCCCCGCCACTCCAACCTCTAGCGGCACGGCTACACACCCGGACCCTCGCTTGCCCACCTGGGCCCCGGGCAGCTGTCCTTTCGTGTCTGACCTGCCCACTGTGCAGTCAGCACCCTCGATTCAGGGCGAAGATCCCACAGCGAACACCAGCAGGGTGTGGAAGAGATGCCGCCCGCCCTGTTCACTGCGGCACCACTTGCAGGAGCCACCGGGGGGTCGGCCTGGGTGCCCATCAGCAGATGAACAGATGAAGAAAACCAGAAGAAATGGTGCCCCGTCTTCCGCAGCCAAGTGGATGGGACTGGAGGCCATTCGGGCTTACATTAGATGAGATCCAGGGACCGTCACTGTTAGAGAGCAGAGGAGGAACTGTGTCCCACCACCACATCACACGAGAAAGAAGGATGGAAAATCTCCTGGGGAGAGAAATCTGTCCAAAACAGAAGTCTCAGTACATGAGGATATTTGAGCAATATTTGCACAGCTACAAACACAGGACCACTGTCTCCCAACACTTTCCGCTCTCCATCCACCCGCAGGTGACACCTTGGAGGCTGAGCTACACCTCCTGTGCAGGACACGTTAGGACAGGCACAGACACCCATGCCACGTCTGCACCCGTGCCGGCTACCAGCAGGAGCGAGCAGGTGGTGGGGGCCAGCTCCCCACAGGGTCCCAGCCACTCTGCAGTGCCCCACGGGGACGGGTGGGGTGTGGGCTCTGAAGTCTGAGGGGCCAGAAGCTTTGGGAGACTGAAGGATCATCCCACTCCCTCTGCACAACTCTCCCACCATCTAAGACGAAGGTGGTAAGGACTAAAGAGACCGTCCGGGGCAACAGCACCAAGCCCAGATGTGGGGACACTGGCGGGGATTAGCCGACGCAGCGCCTCATAAAAAAAGGAGGGAAGGCCATTTCTGGAGACTGAGGAAAGGAGGTGCATCCTGGACCCGCCCCGCAGACAGACCACACCAGCAACGGGAACTGACCCCCGGGCAGGGCTAGCAGGGCCTGGGGACCTTGCTCTGCAAAGCGGAGGCACAGGTCACTCCTCTGATGGGGATTGAGCCCCCAGGGCTCTCCCTGAAGTGCACTGAGACACCCCCACACTAGTACATCTGGAGTCCCTCCTGGGCCCCTACCCCGGCCACAGACAGAAGGGCTCACCCACACCACGCACGACTGTCCCGTTGCCAAATTGAGTGGTTGTGCTGCTCGGCAGAGCAGCGCGAGACCAGGTCCCACTGATTATCCCAGCTAGCCGGCTGGAGCCCGTCAGAGCAGGGAGGGAGGCGGCTCAGCCATCCAAACACCACGATGCACTACATAATTAGCTCATCCATAATTGAGCACTCGGCTCTTATCACGTTGGTGCTCGTTAGTCAAAATCACATCTGTCATAGCTCCACAGGTTGTTTTAAACAAATTGGGTTTTTTGCTCAAAGCCTTGTTTTCATTTAAAAAATGTGTCCTACACAAAGTGTCAAGAACGGGCACGCTTTCCGTGAGATAAATGGAGTCTGGTCCCGTTCGTTCATGATGGAGTAAGGCTCCCAGCCCGGGGCACTTTGGAGAGGCTTGGGGTGTCTGGAGGGCCCCCTGCTCGGCACACAGAGCCCAAGCTCCCCTGGATTCCCCAAGAACCTTCTAGACCCTTCACAGCAGGGAAGGCCCCGTGGGCTCCTGAGGCCCAGCCAGCTCACTGGGGGCACAGAGCCCCAGAGGGCCTGTCCCTCCACTTTTTCCCGAGAGGACAGGAGTAGTTGGAGCTCAGCCCTGAAGCAGAGGCGCAGATTCTGGCGTGATCCCAGGATCCCGGGTGATCCCAGCCATGTCTCTGACCACCCCAGGTCCTACTCCTGAAGTGCAAAGTAGAGGGACATCCCAAGCCTGTGGCTGCATGTGTGGGATAAGAGGCACCTGGGCAGAGTGACCAAGGTCCCCAGGGAAGGCCTGGGCAGCTGCTGCTCCCGGAATCAGCCGGAGGCCGGAGTCCTGTGCTCCACCACCCACTCTGGTCCAGGAGTTCCTGATCTTCCAGAGGTTTTGAATTGGGGGCCTGTGTTTGGATGTCCCCTCAAACACTGCCCGTCCCTCCTCCCGTCTTGACAGCCCTGTAACCTCAGCACCAGGGCCTCCTTGGGACCAGCTGTGCCCACTGTCAGTTCCCGCTGTCGGGTCCTGCATCCCCGGCGCCACCTGCAGCCCATGTTCTGAGAAAGCCCCCGGGGGCCTGGCCAGCGAAGAGCCCCGCCACGGGGAAGAGGCCCACAGCGGGCATGTGGTCCTGAAAGGAAGCAAGAGGGGTGCCAGTGCTCCTCCCCAGGCTCAAGTGACTTACAGGGACAGCGAAATCAGGCACAGAATGTCTACTTTCAGCTCCAGATTCTAATGAGTGGAATATATTACAATAACTTTATTAGAGAAATCGATGCACATCAATTCAATTTTCGAGTTAATTGCCTCGCGGAAGCTGCGGAGTGGAAGCACTGGCAGCTACATCACGCCTCTGATTTACGAGGAGCAGGCGACAAACCTCCCTCCAGCCGCCGGGTCTGTTTCTGCCAAAAAGCGGAGAAGCCAGGAGCCAGATCCCCCACCCCACCCCCACGCCCATCCTGCTGGTAGGCAGCCCTGAGGGGACCCAGGCCGGGGACTGACCGTCCCCCATGCTCCTCCTGGCATGGTGGACCGGAGGTGATGGCCAGACCATGAAACACACGGAGATCCCACCCTCAGCCCTGAGACCCTGGGCACATCCTGGCCTCTCCCAGCCTGGGAGCCTCCCCTCCTAGGTGGTGGACAGGGCCAACCAGGCACAGGCCGCTTGCCAAGGTGCCCATTGCTATGGCCGTCCCCTGCCCCGCTGTTGGGTCCTGTACTTCCTGGTCCCTGGGCAGCAGTCCTGAAGCCAAGCGGAGGGTGGGAGGCTGCCTGGTCCCCGCCTGGTTTACACATGCAGGTCACCATCCTCTGGGCTCCTGCCAGCACCTGAAGGCTTCCAGCAAGCAGACCCTGGCCCTTTTTCCTAGCAGGACGCCATCTGCTGTCCTGGGGGCAGGGCTTCCTTCTCACAGAGGGGGCAGAGGCCTTGGCATCCTCTCCATGGCCCCAGGGCATCCCCCAGTAAAGCCGAAGTTTGGCCTGGCTGGAGGCACAGCAGCTGGTCAGCCTCCCTGGTCAGCCTCCCTCCCCTGCTGAGATCTGGTCTAGCCTGACACACACCGGGCAGATGTCCCCCGAGAACTGTCCCTCACCGGGCCTGGTGTGTTACCAATGACCACGCAGGCCGGGTGAGGTCAGGGGACCAGCAACCAGTGGAGCAGGGGCTTGTCACCCATCAGTCACCAAGGCCACAGCCCCCCATTTGGACAGCCTGCCTCTCAGGACTGGCACCAGGCACAGGTCATCTGCAAAGCTCTGCCTCCACTAGGCAAAGACCACAGCATGAGGGTCAGCTGAGTGCATCTGGCCAGAGCCCCGATGTCCAGCCCTGCTCAGAGGTCACGGGGAGGGCCAGGCCAGGGGGAGACCGGAGCTCTCATCTCTGCCCTTTGCCCTCTCCCCACCAGGCCACAGAGGACTGGCAGCTGACCACAGGCTGGGCTCCAGCCACTGTGTGGGGAGGGAGGGGCTTCCTGCCCTGGGGAGGCACACCTGTGTCTCGGACACACCACCTGGGAACAGCAGCAGTGATGTCACCAGTGTCACCTGCAGGAGCCAGCCCTGTCTCCAGAGGCCAGAGCCACAGGAGTGAACTGGCAGTTGGGAAGTTGCTGGGAACCCAGGGCAGAACACCTTGGAATGCAGTGGGCCTGAGCAGGACAGTGGTTCCGGTGAGTGTTGGCGTCTGACTGGGGATTGGTGAAAGGTTATGGACTCTGATCTCAGCAACGCTTCCGAGTGGCTCCATCTCCCGCCATTGATTCTGTGCAGAGGCATCACCTCCTGGGCTGGGCTCCAAGCCTGTCTGCGAGGGCTGGTCCCCTGGGAAGTCCAGAAGGCACACAGAGGGCCACAGCTGCCCGTGCCACCCAGCAGCCAGTGTGGTCACCTCCCTCTGTGGAGGAGGACCCTGAGACCCACCTGACAGCTCATCATGCCCGAGGCCACAGCCAGAGGCCCACAGGCTCTGGGCCTCCAACCACAGAGGCCACCTCCTTCCCAGTGAAGGGGGACCTAGCTAGGGTCTCCCACCATTTCTGGACCCTCAGAGGTCCCACCATGGCTTCTGCAGGTCTCGTCCACTCCCTGCCTCTCCAGCTCTGCTTGAAAAAGAGGCCTGGCCCCAGGCCACTGTCCCTGAGGCCTGTTGAGCCCGAGCCCCAGGACAGGCCTCAGATGCGAGGAGGGGATGGCTGCTTCTCCCAGGGAGGTCAGAAGGGGCAGGACTGGCCGCAGAGGCCGTGGGCAGAGCGGTCAGTGCACATGGGGCCCACAGAGAGGGCAGCCAATCCAGACAAGTGCTGTGTGCCAAGAGGAAGCCACTCAGTGTCCCTGTCCCCCTCATCCAGTGACAGCCCCTGCCCTCAGCGCTCCTGGGCTCCGGGGTGTGGAGGGACAGGTGGGGCAGGGGCTCGCACCTGCGAGAGGCCCGCCACCCAGGGGGGACATTGGCGGCTTCTCAGGGAGGAGCATAAGCCTAAAACTTAAGAAGGTCAGGCAAGGGGGTGCCAAGGGGTCCCTGGGGAGGGAGAGGAGACTCAAGACCGAGGGCAGCCTCCGAGTGGCGCATGCAGGGCCAGAGGGTGACGGATGAGGCTCGGGGCTGCATCCTGAGGGCACCGGGACTGAGAACCAGAAGTGCCACCTAGAGCCAGAGGTGGGCCGTCGGGAAAGGCGTGGAAGGTGGGCAGGAGTGCTCCAGAAGGGGGTGGAGCCCATGTCCCCCAGGGGGAAGCAGAGGTCCAGGACGGAGGGACCTGAAACGCCTGAGATCCGGGGGGCGGGGCGGGAGGCAGTGGCCGATCACAGAGGACGTGTGAGAAGATGACGGAGGAGGCCTCCGGGTGGCGGGGACATGGGCGGGGTGGTGTGGGGCCTTCTCACAGGAGGCTGGTGGCCACGTGGGAAATCGAGACTTCTGGGACAGGCGTCGGTGGGGAGGGACAAGGGGGAACGCACTTCTCTGTGTGTGTCCTCAGACTGGCCGGCTTTTCTCCTCGATCACCAAAGTGGCGCAGGGAGAAGCCAGAGGGAGACAGAAAGTCCCCGTGGTGTCACAGAGCCTGAGCCATCGTGGGTGCCACAGTCCTCCCAGCCCCCAGCCAGTGCGCGACCACGGAGGCGGGACATGTGCCACAGTAACACGTGGTGCCTTCCGCAAGCTGTCCACCTGGCACTTCAGAAAGTGTCCCTCAGAGGCACCACCGTCCCCACTTCAGGGCTGAGCACCCTGAGCCCCAGGGCGTCTCTAATCAGATCAGGCCCCTGCGACCAGGCCACCTGCAGCGGTGGACAGCCGGGCCCAGCCTCTGCACGTCTTCTGTGCTTGCTGCGGATTTGGTGAGAGAAGCCCAGAACCCGCCTCAGGTCACCCCACACTCGGCCTGTCCCTGGAGCCACCCCCTCTGAGCTGTGGGCCTGTTGACCCTCCCTCCCTGGCGGGTGGGTCTCTGCATCTCCATCTCCAGACTGCGGGCCACCTGCGTGCGCTGGCTCTCTCCCAGCTTTAAGGGAATGTCCCCAGCCAGCCCCCGCGGGCTCCCTGCCCCACACCACCTGTGCCCTAGATGGCACCCAGCACCGTCCTGCTCCCTGATGACCCCTGGCCCACCTAGCTCCAGAGGTCACCCTCCGGCTTGACGTGGTCCGAGGCAGGCGCTCACCATGGACCTGGGGTCCACACCTCCCTGGTGGGAGAGTGGGTGGCGTCTCTTTCTGCTTCAAATGCTCTCTGCAGTGACCTCTGATTCCTCCAGAAAAAGGCCCCTCTGTGTGCTGCTGCCCCGGGCATGTCGGGGTGCCCCTGCAGAGGCCCATCCCACCCACCAGCGCCCTGACCCCAGAGGCTCTCCTGCCTCCACTCCCTCCTCTCCCCTCCCTCCCTCTTTCTCTGCCTCCCTCTTCCCCAGTCTCACCCTCCCTCCCAGCTCTGCCTCCTCTGAGGCCCCACAGACTCCCCACTCCCAAGAGACCACAGCCCCAAGTCTGCCCTGCCACCTGCCTGAGTCCACTCTGGCTGGCCACTGCTGACGGGGAGCCAAGGTCCTCTGAGGCGGTGCGCAGTTTGACCCGCAGGCATTAGGACTGTGGGGCCCGCATGGTGCGTTTCTGGGATGATGGCACACCCATGAGCACCCAGGGAGGTAGACACAACTGCACGCAGATGGACACTGCAGGAGGCGGGGTCCAGCTGCTGGGCCTGGTGCCAGAGGTGCTTGGGGAGGCCCCTGCACACACGACCAGGTGGCAGCTGGGCCACATGCATGGTCACAGCCAGCGTGGGTGTCCATGCCAGTGCCCTGGACAAGTCAAGTCCTGGCCTAGCACCAAGGGGACAAGGTGGCCCCGACAAACAGGAAGGAGTGGCCAGACATCTGACCTCTGCACACAGGGACTCCATCCAGGACACCAGAACCTGCCTGGGAAACCGGAGCAGACATGTTGGCTTTGTCCACTCTCAGCCATCACCATTGGCCACCAGCTGCTGGCAACCACCCAGGACACGTGTCCCCGGCCCCAGTGTAGGCCTTCAGGCTGACTGCTGCTCAGAGGCCACTCAGATGTGTCACTGGGGTGGGGTGGGGGCTGGACAGTCTCCTCCCCTGGAAAAGCCCAATGCGCCCTCAAGTGTGGGCTCACGGACCCACCTGGTCCTGCAGCCCACAGAAGTCCCTGTGTGACACATCTATGTTCAGGGCTCCTGCTGAGGCACAACCCTGTCACCTCCAGGCCCTCCATCCTCAGAGGCTGCCTCGGGAGCCCACAGGCATCTGCAGCCCTGATCCACAGAGCCTGTCCCCAGGGTCTGAGGACCCGTGGTTCCATTCCCTGCCCACCAAGAGGGCGGCACTGCTCCTGCCTGCCCCACTGCCTCCCCTCCTCTCCTGAGGTACTGGCCTGGGTGCCGTCCCCCACAGCACAGGCTCACTGGACACGCACAGGCTGGGATGCCAGAGAGCCTGCCCCAGAGAGCCCTCCAGACGGGTCTGCACTGTAGGGCTCCAGAAGGTGCCTGGGGACAGCAGTTCATTTGCAGCCAGTGACTGCAATTTCCTAGCTCAGAGACCTGAGCCCAGAAGCCAGCACCGTCCTGCAGCCTTCAGCGTTGGTCAGTCACAGGAGGGAGTGTGAGAGGCACAGGGACGAGCAGAGCCACCTGGGCCCACCACCACTGCAGAGGGAGCCTGCTGGCCCAGGAGGCCCCTGGGCGAGGGCTCAGAGACCACCAGGGACTGTGCACGGCCTCTGGGGTGATCCCAGTCGGCTCCCCTGCGGCCCGCACCCTATCACCCGGAGCCTCTCGGGAGGGCAGACTGAGCCCAGCTTTAGCTTAATTAATCTTAATGAGGGAGGCAGACCTCGCCAACAGGAGCCTGTGCTTCATCTCAAACCCAGACATCACTGACTCTGGGATGTGGGCCGCTGGGATTAGACCAGCTATTGCTGTCCTCCCTGCAGACGGGGACATCTCCACCATGGAACAGGCTGCGTCTCCTGGTTCGCCCACTTCCTGCTGCACACACCTCCTCTTCCCCTGCCTCTGTCCTCCCTCCTCCTCCCCAGCCTCCTCCCTGTCCTCCACCCTCCTCCCTCCTCACCCTCCCTCTCCTCTCTCCTCCCGCCCTCTCCTCCCCCTCCCTATCACCCTCCCCCCTCCTCTCCCCCTCCCCACCTCCCCAGTCCTTCCTGCTCACAGACCAGGCTCAGGACACACACTATCTTGAAGTATTGCTTCAGGGTCAGCCTGCTCGCCCCCTGCCCCTGACCACACTCCTACAGGGACAGGTGAGTGGGGACCTGCCCAGCAGCCCCACCAGAAAAGCAGCTGGGACCGAGAGCTGGGAGGAGCAGGCACATGCCACGGAGCTGGACCCCGAGGCCATGAGGCCTTGGGGTGCTGAAGAACTGTAAGGCTGTGGGCAGCAGCGGGGACCCACTGAGGGAGGAGGGCCAGGAGACCCACAGGACAGAGGAGAGCCCCCCAGGTGTGCAGAGAGAGATCAGTCTGCGCCCTGCAGGGGTCCTGCCCAGATGCTGAGGGCGACTCTGAGGGGACCTCACCCCTGAGGAGGTGCGCAGTCTGCCAAGTGGGGTACCTGGCCATCACCACTGTCAGCTGGGCCCTGGCGCCCTGCTGGGTGCAGAGGAAAGAACTGCCAGCTGCTGGTGTGCGAGAAAGCCCACTGCCCTCACCCCAGGAGGGGGCACAGAGCCCGGATCCCGAGCCACTGGCCGCTCCTGCTCTCCTGCCACCCCTCCTGCTGGTTCTCTTCGTCCCCACCCTTGGCCAGCCTCCCCGCCGCCCCCCAGGAAGCGCACACAGACCTGCCCACGTGTGGACACTGCAGCGCACGGGCGACTCCGAGCCCCTGGCGCCTTCCAGACCCCTCACCAGCTCCTCCCCTCTCGCTAGCTCACCCCAACACCTGGCCCCGTGGAGACTTTTCGGCTGGCCTTCAGCCGCCCACCTTCAGCGGCTCAGGCAGCCTGCTTCCCCAGTGAAGGTGGCCTTCTCCAGGACAAGGGCTTGGCGGGAGCTTGCTCTGCTCTCCGCTGCCACAGTCGGAGCCTGGAGCCTGAGCTGGGCTCTTGGAGGCGGGTGGACTTCTAGAGACTTCTACTGCCCCCTGCCCCCGAGGCTCCATGTGGGTCAGAGGAGCAGAGGACAGTGTTATCTGTGACCTCAACAGCCCGGCTGCAAAACTGTGGCCTCTTCAGGCCTTCCTCACTCCCAGTGCCACCACCTCAATGCTTGTGTCCCCCAAATTCAGATGTTAAAACCTGGTCCCCAACGTGTCAAGGGCAAGGCCCTCAGAGGGTGACGAGGCCATGAGTCCTGTACCCTCCTGAATGGGGTCTCGGGGTGCCAACGTTGGCCACCTGCCACACGCCCACTGGATGAGGAAAAAGTGACCCTCCCAAGAACCAGTGTTGGAATCACTGGTCATCCACAGGCGGATGGAGAACTCTGGCCTGGACCTCACTTTTATAACAAGAACCAACTTGAATGAATCATAAACCTAAATGCAAAATACAAACGTGCACAGAACGATCCAAGTTGTTGACGAGTTGATGATCTAAACAGGCATCTCTGAAAAGAAGACGTGCGGGTGGCCAAGGAATACGTGACAAAGCATTCAACCGCCTGATCCTCGGGGAAATGCCAGTCAAACCCACAGAGGTCCCCTCACCCAGGGAGAATGGATAGTGTCAGGAAGACCAAGGTACCTTGCTGGGAGGACGTGGGGCTGGAGAGGAGCGTGGGTCAGTGCAGCGGGTATGGAAGGCAGCACAGCAGCTGCTTGAAAACTAGACAGACCTGCCATAAGGCCACGCAGGCCCACGGGCCGCTTCAGTACGTGGCCAAGGAAATGAGATCAGCATGTCCAGGAGACATGCTTACGCTCCCTGAAGCGTCCTCAAGAGCCAAGATACGGAGCCACCTGGGTGCTCTGCAGCAGGTGGGTGGGTCAGGTGTGGTCTAGAAGCCCAGTGGAGCACGACACAGCCCTAAAGAGGAGTGGAGTCCTGCCACGCGCAGCAACCTGGGTGCACCCGGAGGACCCTGCGTAGGTGAAATGAGCAGGGACAGGGAGAGGGGTCCCAAGCCTCGGGAACCTGCAGAAGCCAGAATCCTGATCTCATGGAGTGGAGAGTAGGACAAGTCACCAGGGGTGAAGGTGGGGGCAGCGGGGCAGGAGAAGCCACTGGTCACGTTCCACAGCACAGTGGACGACTGGTGGACAGCCATCGTCACCTGTGCCTCCTGGGGCTACTGGTAGAGAGGACGTGGCATCACAGTTGAGGTGAGAGGCCAGCGACCCTGATGGATCCTCACACCTCACCCGTGTTTGAAAACATCACACTGTCCCTACAAAGGCGTGCAATTATTATATGCCAATTAAAACCTAAAAGCTTTACAGTAAAAGGATCTCTATAAACTTTAAGAAGAACACACTGGGGGGGGGGAATCTTACCACTGAGGATAGACAAGGTGTTCTTAAGACACTGAAAGTATAATCCATCAAAGAATAAAAAATGGACGGAGTGAACAGTCAAGATGGAAACCCTCTGCTACTCAAGACCCTGGGAGAGTGAGGAGGCCAGCCACAGACCCGGGGGAGATGTTCACAGATCACACATCCCTCAACAGACTCACCCACCATACGTAAAGATCTCTCAAGAATCAACATTCCGCTCCAAAAGGGCAAAAGACTTAGACACCACACCCAAGAGGTGACATGGCGGCAAACAGGCACATGAAAGGAGGTCCAACCTCATCAGTCAAGAAGCAAGTGCAATTCAAGCCACAGTGAGAGCACACACAGCCACAGAGATGGCTGAACCTGAAGGACTTCAAATGTAAGCTGGAGTCCCCCGGCCATGGCTGACATGCAGGGTGGCCCAGCCACTGGGGAAAGCTGTTTGCTGGTCTAAGATATCTGCCCTGGAGAAATAAAAGCAGGGCCAGGCAAGACCAGTGTGCGGTGTTTACGGCAGGTCTACTTACCATCATCCCAGGGCAAGCAGCGTGTCCCTCTGGGTGAGTGCGTGGACACCATGTGGCCTGAGTGTGCCCGGGGAGCCCGCTCAGCCAGGAGGGGTGTGAGCCAGTGACCCGGTGACCCGGTGAAGCCCCCAGACATCTGTGGAGTGACGGGCGGTGGCACACACACAACATCCTCCACTAGGGAGCCCGTGGGGCCGGGCAGACCAGCAGGGCTCAGGGACAGGGACGGGAGGCCCAGGCGAGAGGACCAGGGAGCTCTGGGGGACGAGGGGCGGTTCTGACTGTTCATGAAGGCGGTGGGACGTGGGGGCCCATGTGCTAAACATGGAGCTGCACATCAAAAAGAAGTCAGTTTTCTTGTGTCACTTTTTAAAAAACTATACACAGGATGCATAAATTAAACCAAAAAAGAACACGTCTCTGTCCTTCAAAAACAATCCCACCCTAGTTTGGAAGCTTCTCCCTGGATGCCATAAGGCCCTTCAGCTGGTGCAGAGGCGGGCACCTGGGACCCCACAGAAGTCAATATCCCTCGCTGTTCCCAGGCCGGCTCTGAGGGATGGTGGCTGCCCCGCCGGAGCCCCTGCCAGGCCTGGGGGTGCCCGCCGGGGCTGCTGGGGAGACGGGCAGTGGGGTCTGGAGCCCAGAACACCCCTGAGGAGGGAGAGGGCTTTGGCTCTCTCCCTTGGCCAGCAGAGTGGGGGGGATTTCAGGCTGGGGGTGGGGGCGATTTCAGGCTGGGGGTGGGGGCAGGGCTGCTGGAGAACAGGCCCTGGGTCCACCAGGGTCAGCAGCCCCTACTGCTTGAGGCTCAGGCCAGCCTTCTGGCTCTGCGGGCATCATCCTCCAGCGGCCCCTGGGGGGTTCTGCAGAGGGAACATGAGGCCCCGGGACCTGGTCCAGCCCCGTGCATGTCCAGAGATGCCAAGTTCTCCACACCCGGGTCAGCCATGGTCAGTCGCGGTCACTGGAGGTGTGGTGCTCAGACAGGCCGGGGCATCTCTTCCCAGTTCATCCCCAGCATCTCCACCACCGGCAAACATTCACCCCTCCCAACCACAGAGGGCCCTGAGGGAGTAGGCGGACGCTGACCACTGGGCCCTTCCCCACTGCAGATGAGCCCTGGATGGAGAAAAGCACACAGCGAGGCTCTGGGTGACGTCGGGGCCAGAGGAAGAGGACAGACTGTGAACACCGAGTCCTGAGCTTTTCCCAGTGACAAGGAGATTCCGACTTTTTACAACTCCTTCCTGAGTTAGAATCTAAACCTGCACAACCAGGTCCCCGAATGTCCACATGGCACGTCCACAGCCTCCCGGGATTGATTCTCCCTCATGGTAAACTATAAACCCTAGACTCCTTCTGTAACTCCGGGGCCATTTCCCGTGCCCAGAAAACGAGTCCTCCCGTGCCTGATGGACTGACCCACTGCAGCATGAAGGAGAGCCTGCTTATCTGGGGTCTGCTTCCCGCCCCCGCCTCTGTCATCTGTGCTCCATGTGCCTAGCACCTCGCCATTGCTGAGGCTGGCTCTGAACTCGCCATCCTCCCGCCTCAGCCTTCCGAGCTGCTGGGATCACAGGCTTCACCGCTGCACCCGGCTCCAGGAGAAAACACCTCCCAGGTGGGAGCCGGGCCCCTCTTCTGGCTGGCTGCGGGGTGTGCAGAACTTAGCCTGCCAACTCTGGCACCTCAGGCTCTGGAGGAGGCACTGGGCCACATGGACCCTGTGCACAGTCCTGCTTCCCTGTCATCTGTCGGCTTGAGGACAAGGCCCACCTCGGAGGGCCGAGAGGGGATGTGTGCCAGGGGGAGGAGGAAGGCTCCAGGCCAGTCACTGCCCTGTGCTCCTGTGTCCTGCTTCCAGAACCAGCACCCTGCAGCCCATGCTCCACAGCACCCACCGGGACACAGAGGTGACCCACTTCAAACCCAAGGGATTCCCCAGCCCCAAGGAGAGGACCCAACCCCACACGGAGCCATGGACAGCACCAGATCTCCCATCTGCAGGTGGGATCTAGAAAACTGTCCAGTGCACAGAGATAAAGAATAGAACAGAGCTGAGTGCGGTGGCTCAGGCCTGTAATCCCAGCAGCTTGGGAGGCCAAGGCAGGAGGATCGCCAGTTCAAAGCCAGCCTCGGCTACAGCAAAGTCCTAAGCAACTCAGCGAGACCCTGTCTCTAAACAAAATTCAAAATAGGGCTGGGGATGGGGCTCAGTGGTTAAGCGCCTCTGAGTTCAGTCTCCAGTAACAAATCAAAACAAAAAAAGAACAAAACAGTGTGCACAATGTAGAGGAAGACAGAGCAGTGGGTGAGCAGAAGGAACAGCTGGGAGCCAGTCACCCGGGCACTTGAGGACTTGAGGTCTAACCTTGATGGCACTGTGGACCCAGGTCTCTTGCTAAGAGTCGATCTCAGGTGCTCTCACCTCAAAATAAAAGATGGACAGTTCTGTGGGATGATGGACTTGTCTGGTCTCCCTGCTGGGCACCCCGACTTACAGAGAAGTGTTTCAATTCTGTGTCCCCACACCCAGGAGCCTGAGCCCTACAGTGAGGCTCACCCGGCCCCCTGCAGCTGCCATCCAACCTGCCTGCCCCACCTCTGCGGGAGGGCCTTGCTCCTGCCTCCGCCCCAGGGAGGACTTGTCTGAGGTCTATTCCAGGACCCTGTGTGGCTGGGTGACGTCACAGACACCTGCCTACCTGTCTTTTTATCCCAGCTACAATAGGAGCTCGCTGGGGCCAAAAGCACATCCCTGAGGGCCAGCTCCCTGCCAGCATCTTCTGAAAGACAGAGGGAAGACCCTCCGGAGAACCAGCAGCCTCAGATCTCCCAGGAGCCGCTGTTCATGTCTGATTCTGCCTCCAGATTCACCCCTGCCCCTCCGCCTCTGGTCTGGCTGCTGCCCTGCTGCTTTCCTCTCCCTGGTAACTTTATGAGACGGGGCCTCCCATCAAGCAGCTCAGGGGCCAAGGCCGCCCAAGTCACTGGAGAGTGGAGGGGAGGCTGAAGGTGGCCCCAGGCAGGTGGGCGAGGCTTGCTGTGGGGCTTGGTCCTCCTCCAGGGGCACTGGGGGATGCTGAGCTCTTTCAAACAATTATTAGAAATGTTCAAGGTGTAAACACCACCTTGAGCTCGAAGACGCTGCAACCACTTGCCATGTTTTAGTGCTAGAGACCCTTCCTCACCCAGCGTCCGGGGTGCAGGGTCTGTCCTGCCACGTTCCACAGACACAGAATGGCCAGGAGGGGAGACCACAGCTCCAAGATAGATACGTCTTCAAGGGAGAGAGGAGTGAGGATAGATGATAGAAGATGGATGGATGGATAGATGATAGAAGATGGATGGATGGATAGATAAATGGATGGATGGCTGGGTTGATAGATAAATGGATGGATGGATAGATTTATAGATAAATGGATGGATGGATAGATTGATAGATAAATGGATGGATGCATGGATACATAGATCATAGATAGTAGATAGAGGATAGATAATAGATGATAGATGGATGGCAGACACTGACAGACAGATGGTAGACAGATGATAGTTGTAAAGATAGGTACATAGGGAGATGTTGCTAGAGAGACAGAAATAGGTAGGTGGGTGATAGACGAGACAGCTGGACAGATCCACAGACAGGTAGACAACTGGTTAATAGACAGGTGGGTCACAGCAGTGGAGAAAACCGGAGAGTCCTTGTGGCAGCTGATTTGCCGCCTGCAAAGCTGGGCTCGTGTTCGCTGTGCTGACGTCCATGATGAGACCCCCAAAGGAGCCTGAACACCGCAGTCCTTCTCGCAGTCTGGAGCCTGCGAGGGCAGGCCAACTGGCAGGACTGTCTCCTGGCTGTGGACACACCTTCTGTGACCTCACGTGGGGCACAGGGGTCACCTCTCTGGTGATTCTCCGTGGAATGGCCCAATCCCTTCAGGGCCCCACCCTCCTGGCCTCGTCCAACCCTGCTCCCCTCTCCAGGGCCACCTCCAAATCCACCACCTGGGGGCTCAGGGTTCCCGAGTGTGAAAATCCAGCTCTCCCTGCTGCCCAGGTGGCGCTGGTGCCCAGCCGCTCTGCTCAGGGATGGAGAATCCCTCAGGCCTCCTGTGCCCAGATGGGAGAACCCAGTGTCTTTACCTACCACCTCGTCCTGGGGTGACGCGAGGCTTTCAAGGGGTACAACGGCAGCTCGCAAAAGACTCGCCCAAGCCCTGATCTCTGGAACCTGGGCTTGATGTTCTGATTTGGAAAACACGACCTTGAGAGCAGATGTGATTCGGTCAAGGTCTGGAGGTGAGACTGTCCCGGTCGTCTGAGTGGTCCTACACCCAGGGACAGGGCCTCTACAGGAGCCCAAACAGCACATGGTGAGAAGATGGCAGGGGCCAGCCGCTGCAGAGCCACAGGGACCTTGAAGAGGCACAGGGCTCTCCCAGCGCCTGAGGGGCATGGCCCTGGCCCCTTTGCTGAGGGGCTCTGCCTCAGTGAGAGCGACTGCCGGTGTCCTCAGTCCAGGGGCAGCTCCCATGGCGCCCAGCAAACCCACACAGGGTCAGGCGCTGAGCCACGGAGGCCCAGGTGAGGCTCAGACTCGCCCCTGCTGCCTCTGGGCCAGAGAGCGTGGCTTGTGCCGTGGTGGGCGCTAAATAGAGAAACCATGACAGAAGAATCAGAGTTGATTTTGTAAGGAAATCTTGTTTTTGGAGAGTTTAATTTTTCGTTGTTGTTCCTTTGGGGTAAAAAATAAGAAAACAGATTTCCCCATTTCCTGGCAGCATCATTAAGTCAGTGTGGATAGCAGAGGCTTAATTTGTCCCAGCCCTGTACAATTTCATCATTCTAGACTATTAAAAATTTTAATCAAAGGTTTCAGTTATTAAACTGCCCGAGGTTGGCAAAGATTTGCTGTTATCTTGCATTAAAATCCATCAGGATCCAAATAAAATGAAATTAATTTGAGATACTGAAAGGAACTCAGGCCAGAGAAGCACTGGTGTTTCCGGGGCTGAGCCGGGCACGGCAGGTGCTGGAGGGCCCACCACGCAGCCCCCAGCACCAGGAGGGCACTGAGCCCCCGGGAGACCTGGAGCCCGAGCTGGGGAGGGGAGGATCCTGGAGACCGGGCGCAGCCGATGGCTGTGTCAATGTGCAGGTGCCCACCCAAGGCCCCACCCCTCCTCGCTTCTTCGTCTGTCCTGAGCAAGCCTCTCCACTCCCTCCTTGGTCTCTCAGCAACTCACAGGTCAGATTCCCCTCTGTGTCCTCCCAGCAAGGTCCCCGGCACCCTTGTCCCCAGCGCCAGCCCCAAGCCAGCCTTCCAGGGAGCTGCCAGGACGAAGGAGGGTGCCTTCAAGCACAACTGCCCGAATGCCATCAGCATGAAGCTAGGCTTGTCCCCGTGGGGGGAGCAAGTGTGGCCATCGCAGCTCAAAGCAGAGTATCCGCCTCGAGACCAGCAGAGGCAGCACTGGAAAGGAGCCTATGAGCTGGCGACTCTGAGCCTGGGCACTGCCCCGCTCCCTGCTGAACGCGGCCTTGGCCTGTGGACCGAGGGCTGATCACAGCCCTGCCCCGGGGTGCAGAAGAGACCAGTGCCCTGCGCTTCCATTCAAGAAACCGAGACCCCCATCGGCCCAGGCCTGAGGGGCCGCCTGTGTGTGCCATTAGATTTCAGCACCTCTTCACCACACCACACCCACCTTGTCCCTGTCTCCGAGAGCTGCCCTCCGAGAACCACAGAGATGGCTCTCGGGACCACCCTCAGCCACCTCTGTCTGTCCAAAGGGAGCCCCAGGATCCTCCCACACTTTTGTTATCTGTGGCCTGTGCTTCTGTGGTGGTCAGTTCTGTGTCCACCTGGCCGAGCCACGACCCAGGCCAACAGTTAAAGGCTAGAGTGGCTGTGGCTGTGAAGGTCTGGGGAAACAGAGGGCCCTCCAGAATGTGGAGAAAGAAAGGAGGGAAGGAAAAAGAAAGACGGTAGACAGACAGACAGCTCTCCCGCTGCCCTGCGTCCCTGGAGCCCTGGGCTAGAACAGCCTCCACCTCAGGCACAACAGCAGGAGGAGACACTTCCAGGGAATCCGGGAGCTGTCCAGCACCTCGTGGGCTGGCCTGTCGGGCCATCCTGGGTCCAGTCACTTCCCCTCACAAGGGAGGTGGGTCTGCCGCAACTGCACCACCCACAGGGCAGGCGGGGTGCTGAGCACGGATGGACCAGGGTCATTGCTGGCAGCGTGGGTGGCAGTGCCCACCCCTCAGCAGATCCAACCTGTCGGGGTCCTTGGAGGGCTGGGTGCTCCACCACATGCTCCACCCGCAAGCCCCTGAGCAGCCCCCTGCCACATGGTCCACCTCACGTGGGCTCGGAGCTCTCTGGCCAGCTTCAGCACTGCCAGAGCCGGCCTGAGCCTCACCGGAGTGCTTCCTCCGTGGGTCCTCCTGACCCCAGGACAGGCCTCCCTGCCCCCTCCACCCTGCGCTGGGTACCACCGCTCCAGACCGAAGCTGCAGGCTGGAGACCACGTCCACACCCAGCGTGGCAGCCCCAGCTCCCTGAAACTGCAGTCTGCCCAAGGCCTGGAGAGTGTCTGCCATCTTGGGGCTCCTCTGATATGCCGAGGTGACCCCCTGAGCCCCCGTGCCCAGCTCCCTGTCCCCAGCAGTCAGCAGAGGAACATCCTCGTCAGCCACCCAGGGAGGCCACGGCCCAGGTGACAGAGTGACTACCCTCCAGGGGCTCAGCCCTGGTGGAATCCTGCTCCACAAGGACCCAGCAGGCACCTGAACCCACAGTCCACCCTGCCTAGGCCAGCATCCTGCGCAGGACAGAGAGGCTCCCTGGTCACCTGCCCCACCTCCTCTGTGGGTCAACCACGTGCCTCCTGGAGGAGGCTGGTTCTGACCCGTCCATTCAGCTGGGCCCGTGCGTTGCGTGTGACCCGCCATGGCTGAGTCCCTGCCTCCGCGGAGGCTTCCTGCCTCAAAGGGGGCTTCCCGCCAAGCCAGAGTCAGCAATTATCCTCTAGACAGAGAAGGGAGACCCAGGGGCATCCCGACAGAGAGCCACAGGAGCCATGAGAAGGGGGCCGGGGAGGGGAGACCCTGAAGTACGGGGTGAGGGAGCCTCCTGGGGAGGCTCAGTGGAGCCTGGGTGTGGGAGAGCCGCGGACGTGCACGGGCAGGGAAGGAGCCCAAACAGCTCGGAGGTGGGAGCTCAGGGAGGCGAGGACAAAGGCCTGGGCACAGAGGCGGGAAGAAGGGCACAGCCCCGGGACTCGCAGGCCGGATGAGCAGTTGGGGTGTCCTGGTGAAGCCCTAAGCAGAGCTTCCTGCAGACCACACCTGCAGGTGACCACTGTGGCCCCAGGTCCGAGGAGCCGTGAGGGAGGCCTGGGAGGGGACAGTATAAGAGGCCCCACAGGGAGGGGGCTGGGAGATAGGTGGCCGGCCAAGAGGTTAGACCCTCTGTCCCTGGTCCAGATGTCAAGGTGAGGTCACCAGCCACAGGGACAGGGCAGGGAACGAGCAGACGGCTCCCCTAGAATTAAGCCGGAGACCCCAGATGTAGCTTGAGGGCTGTAGAGAGAGGATCTGACTCCGGGCAGGGGAGGGTCTGGTTCCTAGAGGTCTGTCCACCTGAGCTGCGAGGAGACCTGGCCCTCAGCTGGGATGCGGCAGAACAGACGGAAGGGACCAGAGGAAGGCCGAGCCTCCTTGAGGGGACGGGCACCTCCTGACGGGGACCTGTCTGTCCAGGGGGAGGCCTCTGGGCAGGTGATCCACCGGCCAGTGGCAGCAGAGACAGGCAGAGGTAGGAGGTAAGGATGGACTTTCTCAGGGACAGAAAGCAAGGCCAGAACCAGGGGCCTCCGACTCACGGTGGGGGTTACGCACAGGGTGGAGGGGCTTCAGGCTATGGCATCTCGGAGTGTCCAGGAAAGGGGGCAGCACACGGGGAGGGAGGGTGCTTCTGCAAGGCCCAGAGAGGTCTGCAGGGCGGCCAGGGCAGGATCTAGCGGGATGGGGGTGCTTGGAGACAAGGGCACTCTCAATGATATAAGGGTCCACTGACCCCCAAGACCAGCACCCGGACCTGGGCCACCACCTGGCTCCACACTTGACCCCACTGTCCACACAGGGACGCCAGGCACTTCCCTCCTCTGGGTTTCTCCTCAGGTCGGAGCAGCAGGGACCGGCCAGTCGCCTGCTTCAGAAATCCGCACGTGTGGGGAGGCCTTTGATAACGAGCACATGTCGGCCAGCCTGGGGCCCCCAGACCTGCCACCTTGGCGGGAGGCCGAGAGGAGAGGCCCTGCTACAGGCGCGGCGACAACGGGCAGCCTTTTAAAGAACAAGAAGAGCCGCGGCCCCTTGTGTTAGTTTCTGCAGATCGCTGCGTCAGAGGCACCAAGCAACAGAGCGTCACCTTGGGCTTGGTTGTACTTGATCAGAGACACAAAATCTAATAAAAGAGTTTGTCAGGGCGACCTCATCTTATTACAGAAAAATCAGCATCCCTGAACCCCACGCCCACCCTGAGAAGGGGTGTGCTTGCCGTGTGTGTGTGTGTGTGTGTGTGTGTGTGTGTACATGGTGGCTGCCACTGTCACTAGCTGGGGGCCCGTCCTCACTGCCTGTCCTTGCAGACCCCCCTTTCTGTGCTGTCCTGACTGTAGGATGAGGAAAACAAGCAGAGCGTGGGCCTCACAGGCTCAGGACGAGACCCACCCTCTGCATGGGGTTCAGCAGACACCTCAGCTCAGCCCACGCCCAACCCATGCAGACGGCTGGCTGTCCCCTCCTGTTTCCATGGCCCTGGCCACATCAGGAACACCCATGACAAGGTGCCATTGAGGGAGCTGGGACACCTGGGTGGCTCCTGCGATAGCAAGGAGCCCTACTGCGTCCTGGCCACCGTCCGCCCACCTAGGGACTCAGAACCAGCAGGCTCAGAGCCCAAGTTAAGGCCCCAGCCCATGAGGACACAGACCTCCAAAAGGTCTCCAAAATTAACCCTCTGACACTGTCCCCAAGCCCTTAGGAGCAGAGCTAAGGAAGACGTAGCCCTTACCCCCCTCAGACACAGCTCAGAATCGGTCATTTTAAATAAACCCTATCATGGATCGTAATTAACCATGGAAACGTGGAGTGTGAAATGAAAACTATCCTTTTGCCAAGCACACGCTGGTTGGAGGTCTGTTAATTCTCCATCCTCTGGGTGACGTGCGAGGTGTCTCAGGCTTGTTTTCTCTGCTGTCTGCTGATGGGTGCTGAGGCCCAGGAGTGGGGTAACCGCGCAGCCCTGTCTTGCAGGACACCAGGTGCCCGCACACTGGGCTCTGCCGGGGCATCTCCTGGCCTCGCTGGCTCGCTGCCAGGAGCTCCAGCTCCCGTCCTCTGGGCTGCTCTGGCTCTGACCTCCACATCATGTTACCGCCACTCTGCGGGTTTGTGACTTCCAGAGTGTTCATAAGAACTTTAGTGTTCACTGGGCACAGTGGCACACGACTGCAATCCCAGCGCTCAGGAGGATCAAGGTCAAGGTCAAGGCCACCTCAGCCACTTAGTCAGGCCCTAAGCAATTTAGTGAGACCCTGTCTTGAAATTTTTAAAAAGGGGGTGTGGGGCTGGGGATGTGGCTCAGCGGTTGGGCATCCCAGGGTTCAATCTCTGGCACAAAAATTAAAAAGTTAGTATTCCCAAAATTACGATTTTGTAAAAACTATCCTTGTGTCCATTTGAATCTTTATTTTTTTGTGGTTGGAGAGTGTAGTTATTTATTGACTCTTAGATATGTGTGGATGCGTTATGGCCCCAAGTGTGATGCGTTCCGCTCCTTTGTGTGTGCATGCCCTCTGTGTGTCAGGGAGGCTCTGTGTCTGCCCAGGAGGCTACACCTCTGGGACTCAGACTTGTCCGTGGGTCTCCGTACTTGGCCTCTCTCTCTGCCCTTTTAGAAGCTGTGCCTCTGGGTGAGTAGGTGATGAACAGAGCTGTGGATACAGTTGCATCCTATGCTCTTCTCTTGTTTCTGAACCTTGAGTCTGGGTATTGCCTATGTTTTGTGGACTTCACAATGATGGTGAAGGTCCCCCCGTGAGGCAGCCTGAGGGGGACATGTGGGCATGACGCATGAACACCCAGGTCCGAATACAGCAGCCTGTTAATGTCAACTTGTAGCTCTTCCAGTTTTAGTTCCCACAAGTCTCCAGCCTCAAGTGCCAGGGCACCTCGGACAGTCTCCCAGAGGTCCTGCCTGGGACTCTGCCCAGCACCAGGGGACCTCTCTCTGCTGCACAGAAGGTGCACAAGGGGCTGGAGAAGAGACAGAAAGTTCTGGGCTCCATGACAACCCCCCTCTGGTGGAAGTCAGAAGACAAATGTCCCTCCAGAGCCCAAGAAGGAGCACAGGTCAACCAGAGAAGCTCTGCAGATGCAGACGCAGCCTAGGGAGACCCAGCAGGCACCCCATGGTCCCCGTGACCGACAGCTGCAGCAGGAGCCTGAGGGGGAGTGGGGAAAGAGCAGCCAGCTTCCCTGACAGCTTTCCAGAAGGATGGCCCTGCCTCATCCATAGGCAGAGGAGACCGGCAGGGAGGCCCAGCTCCAGGGAGACCCAGCTCCAGGGAGGCCCAGCTCCCCTTGGAGGGGACCTCACGCACAACCAACCTTCAGCTCCACGGCTCTGTGCGAGGGAGCCTTCAGGGTCCCGAGTTCATGGGGCAAAGGGAGCCTGCGAGGCCATCTGCTTAAGCTGCAAGGACTTGTCACCAGGACCTGCCTCCCCTGGTGTCTTTTGAACAGCCGTTGGGGGCTATTGGCTTGGGAAGAGCTAGCTCATGTAGATTGACCACAAGGCACCAGATTTTACAGCCAGCGCGCCATCGCGGGAGGCCCCAGGACCTCCCTGTGCACCTGAGACTCAGAGGACCAGCGGTTACCTGTGTGAGAATCCACTGCCGACTTCCTCCCCGTGCAACCCGTCTCCACGGCTGAGGAGCATCGTGTTGCTATAGCATGAAACAATCGCTACAGTATCAAACAGGTTTATGTATGGAGGGCTTCCATCTGTCCTTCCATCCAGACGACACTCTTCACAATTCCTCCAAAACTAGAGCCTAGGAGAGCGATCATTCTGGTCTCCTACCCTCCTTCCTGAGTGTCCCCAGAGCTCCATGCTGACATCTGAGTCCAGCCCTGGTCCCCGCAGCCTGCCCTGGAAGCATCGCTCGGAGCCTAGAGCACTGCCGTCCTCTCTTTCTGGCTCTGGGGCATCACCTGAGCTATCCCTGCATCTTGCAAGGGTCTAAGCTGACAGTCCACCCCTGCCAGCTCCTGCAGCCTCAGGCACTGATTTTCCCAGGAAGCCACAGCCAGCTAGTGACCATCCTGGGTCTGGACACTCAGAGCCCAGACTCACCAGGCCAGCACATAGAGCCCCCAGGAGGACAGCTGGCTGCTGGGAAGGGCCACACCAGTTGCCCTGTGTCCTGGTCTGCAGGACCCAGGAGTCCTAGGAGGCCTCCTCTCCTACCTGAGGAGTGAGCGCCCAGTGGCTGCTCCAACAGATGGCCACCCGTAGGTGGCTTAAGGGAGCGGATGCTTGTTCTCTTAGAGCAGGAGGCCAGAAGCCAGAGCTCACGTATGGCGGGGGCCGGGGGCTGTGCCTCATGAGCCTCCTGCAGCTCCTGGTGCATCGACAGTCTTGGGCTACTCCAAACTACCTTATCTCTGCCTCCCTCTTCCCTGGGCCTGGGTCCCTGTCCTCTCTCTACAGGACACCACTCAGGGGGCCCTGGGTCCCATCTCCTCTTCTCACAGGACATTGTTCAAGGTGTTCACAGCCCATCCTGATCTGGAATTACTTCATCTAAAAACTGCATGTACAAAGTCCCTGTTTCCAAAGGCTACCGGCTGGGTCTAGGTGGCCAGAATTGAGGGACACCCTAGAACCCACTGCAGGAGTTAAGAACAGGGGAGAGTTGAATCTGGGCTCGGGTCTGGAGACCACTCCTGCACTTTGTACCCACGGGTCTCTTGCTGGTGACCCCACTCCTCAGCCTTGCTGAGCCTTCCTTCTGTCACCCTGAAAAATTAAGGCTGACCTTGTTTTATGGAGCTGAGAGGATTGAGTGTGTGGGCGTGGTGTTTAGGAAAGCAGAGGAGAGGATGGATGCGGGCGAAGAGTGAGTGAGTGAGAGTGAGTGGGTGAGTGAGTGAGTGAACGACTGAATGAGTGAATGAATGGGTAAGTGGGTGAATGAATCAGTGAGTGAGTGAGTGAGTGGATGGGTGAGTGAGTGAATGGGTGAGTGAGTGAGTGAGTGGGTGAGTGAGTGAGTGGGTGAGTGAGTGAGTGAGTGAATGGGTGAGTGAGTGAGTGAGTGAGTGGGTGAGTGAGTGAGTGAGTGAATGGGTGGGTGAGTGAGTGAGTGAGTGGGTGAGTGAGTGAGTGAGTGGGTGACACGAGTAGAGGACTGCAGCGAGCTCCCGTGATCGTCCCAGGTGGTCCTGGAGTCAGGATCGCCTCTGCCCCAGGTAACCGCTCCCAGCCGACAATCCCTGTCTTGAAGAAAGAAGCCGCTGCACACAATATGCCTTTTCGAATGCTTGGTTTATTCACGCCAGGTTCATTACATCACACGAGGCACAGGAACTGGCGGGGTTCAGTTCGCTCGATGTTGACCCATGGACATCGTGGATCTGAACTGACCAAAGAGCTCAGCCTTCTTGGCCCTTAAATACTATAGTTGTTTGCAACAATTCAAACCAAAAACATGTTTACGTCGTGGCTTCTATCTCTTATCCTATCTTAACAGATTGTGTCTATATTGCATCACAACTCGCTTATCCTAAACTATCACACTTGTTTGTGCTAAAATACACCAAAACATGTTTACTTATATCCTTATCTAACTCACACATATTTCTAACTTATGCACCTTTCTTCATCAAAACATGTTTACTTTAAACTCTCCTGTCATTTGTTTACTTCAAACTCTCCTGTCAGTGGGTGAGTGAGTGAGTGAGTGAGTGAGTGGGTGAGTGAGTGAGTGAGTGAATGGGTGAGTGAGTGAGTGAGTGAATGGGTGAGAGAGTGAGTGAGTGGATGAGTGAGTGAGTGAGTGAATGGGTGAGTGAGTGAGTGAGTGGATGGGTGAATGAGTGAATGGGTGGGTGAGTGAGTGAGTGAGTGAGTGAATGGGTGAGTGAGTGAGTGAGTGAGTGAATGGGTGAGTGAGTGAGTGAGTGGATGGGTGAGTGAGTGAGTGAGTGAGTGAGTGAGTGAGTGAATGGGGGTGAGTGAGTGGATGGGTGAGTGAGTGAGTGAGTGGATGGGTGAGTGAGTGAGTGAGAGAGTGAGTGAATGAATGGGTGAGTGAGTGAATGGGTGGATGAGTGAGTGAATGAGTGAGTGAATGGGTGAGTGAGTTGAATGGGTGAGTGAGTGAGTGAGTGAGTGAGTGGATGGGTGAGTGAGTGAGTGAGTGAGTGAGTGAGTGGATGGGTGAGTGAGTGAGTGAGTGGATGGGTGAGTGAGTGAGTGAGTGGATGGGTGAGTGAGTGAGTGAGTGAATGGGTGAGTGAGTGAGTGAGTGGATGGGTGAGTGAGTGAATGGGTGGGTGAGTGAGTGAGTGAGTGAGTGAGTGAGTGATGGGTGAGTGAGTGAGTGAGTGAATGGGTGAGTGAGTGAGTGAGTGAGTGAGTGGATAGGTGAGTGAGTGAGTGAGTGAGTGGATGGGTGAGTGAGTGAGTGAGTGAGTGAGTGAATGAATGGGTGAGTGAGTGAGTGAGTGAGTGAATGGGTGAGTGAGTGAGAGTGTGAGTGGATGGGTGAGTGAGTGAGTGAGTGAGTGAGTGGATGGGTGAGTGAGTGAGTGAGTGGATGAGTGAGTGAGTGAGTGAGTGAGTGGATGGGTGAGTGAGTGAGTGAGTGAGTGAATGGGTGAGTGAGTGAGTGAGTGAGTGAATGGGTGGGTGAGTGAGTGAGTGGATGGATGAGTGAGTGAGTGAGTGAGTGAGTGAGTGAGTGAATAAATGGGTGAGTGAGTGAATGGGTGGGTGAGTGAGTGAGTGAGTGAGTGAATGTGAGTGAGTGAGTGAGTGAATGGGTGAGTGAGTGAGTAGTGAGTGGATGGGTGAGTGAGTGAGTGAGTGAGTGGATGGGTGATTGTGTAAGTGAGTGGATGGGTGAGTGAGTGAGTGAGTGAGTGAATGGGTGAGTGAGTGAGTGAGTGAATGGTGAGTGAGTGAGTGAGTGGATGGGTGAGTGAGTGAATGGGTGGTGAGTGAGTGAGTGAGTGAGTGAGTGAATGGGTGAGTGAGTGAGTGAGTGAATGGGTGACTGAGTGAGTGAGTGAGTGAGTGAGTGGATGGGTGAGCGAGTGAGTGAGTGAGTGGATGGGTGAGTGAGTGAGTGAGTGAATGGGTGAGTGAGTGAGTGAGTGAGTGAGTGAGTGGATGGGTGAGTGAGTGAGTGAGTGAGTGAGTGAGTGGATGGGTGAGTGAGTGAGTGAGTGGATGGGTGCGTGAGTGAGTGAGTGAGTGAATGGGTGAGTGAGTGAGTGAATGGGTGAGTGAGTGAGTGAGTGGATAAGTGAGTGAGTGAATGGGTGGGTGAGTGAGTGAGTGAGTGAGTGAATGGGTGAGTGAGTGAGTGAGTGAATGGGTTGAGTGAGTGAGTGAGTGAGTGAGATGGGTGAGTGGTGAGTGAGTGAGTGAGTGGATGGGTGAGTGAGTGAGTGAGTGAGTGAATGAATGAATGGGTGAGTGAGTGAGTGAGTGAATGGGTGAGTGAGTGAGTGGATGGGTGAGTGAGTGAGTGAGTGGGTGAGTTAGTGAGTGAGTGAGTGAGTGAGTGGATGGGTGAGTGAGTGGATGGGTGAGTGAGTGAGTGAGTGAGTGAGTGGATGGGTGAGTGAGTGAGTGAGTGAGTGGAAGGGTGAGTGAGTGAGTGAGTGGATGGGTGAGTGAGTGAGTGAGTGAGTGGGTGAGTGAGTGAGTGAGTGAATGGGTGAGTGAGTGAGTGAGTGAGTGGATGGGTGAGTGAGTTGATGGGTGAGTGAGTGAGTGAGTGAGTGGATGGGTGAGTGAGTGAGTGAGTGAGTGGATGGGTGAGTGAGTGAGTGAGTGGGTGGGTGATTGAGTGAGTGAGTGGATGGGTGAGTGAGTGAGTGAGTGAGTGAGTGAGTGGGTGAGTGAGTGAGTGAGTGAATGGGTGAGTGAGTGAGTGAGTGGATGTGTGAGTGAGTGAATGGGTGGGTGAGTGAGTGAGAGTGAATGGGTGAGACAGTGAGTAAGTGAGTGGGTGAGTGAGAGACTGAAGGAGCCTCCCACGTGCATGGCGCAGGTGGGGGCCTCTGGAACTGACAGCACCACCTGTCCCAGTGCAGCCCCTGGCTTAGGCATTCAGGGTCCCTGCTGTCCCTGGGGAGGTGGCAGAGGCTCGTCCCTGGACCTGGTGAGCAGTGTGATCTTCAAAGTGGGGTGATGTCTGGGCAAACTCCACCACTGTCCCCTTCGTCCCCGCTGTGCTGCAGATGGCTCAGAGTGGGCGGGGAGAAGGGCTTCTATTTTCCTGGCCAATAGGGTTTATTTTTGCTCTAGTGAATGACACATGAGCCTCTGAACAAACTGCAGTGTCTCCTCTGGGAAGCACTTTGCCCCTCGCCCTGCCCTTCCTGGCTGGCTGGGGCAGCACCCTCCTCCCCGCACCCTCTGCCATTCATCCTGCGGAGGCGGATGGAGTACAAACAGGGGTCTGGGGGGCCTGTGAGCTCGAGAGCACCTAGCGTTAGGAACTGGCTTTGCAGCCATAAATCGTACGAGAGCTCGGGACCCACCCAAGCTGCTCTGTAAATAAAAACACTAAGTGGTTTTCCAAGTGTTTGATTTTTCAGCTGAGGTCTATTCCCCTACTAAATTTTTGTAAAGGCCCATTTATTCATCTTTGGAGGAAAATATATTTAGCAGTGTCCACTTGGTAGCGAGGGCTTGAGCCTGAACCAGGGAGAGTCGCACAGCTGACCCACAGCAGGCCTCGAGGCCAGTTTCCCCACCCAAAGAACAGGAGCAGAACGGCCGCCTTCCGCAGGACTCCTTTCCCCGTGGAAACACGGACACAGGGCCAGCAGGACACACATCGGCACCCGGGACTTGATGCTGACTTCTATGAGAAGTCGACTCGGCAGTAACGTGGACGCATCCTGGACCACAGCCAGAGGAGCCCCAGGACTGGGCTTAGCAGCAGCGCAGTGACCAGGGCTGTGTGCTGACCCAGGGCAAGGTGGCCATTCTGAAAGACAAAGGAGCTCCTTCACACCCAGACAGGGCACCTGGCCAGGAACACCTTGTGTGGTACTGGGTCTTGGTGGTCCTGTCCCATCCCACTCCGCTGACCACACACCTGCCGAGGGACTGCAGGCCCCTCCTCCGGCCGAACCACACCTGAGTGGCTCCCTCCCTGACTTGCTGTAGCCAGCCCCCGTGGCCACCCCACAGTGGACACCAAGCCCAGTCCATGCTGGGCTCTGACACACACAAGCTCGCACTCTCTCTGCCTCTTCCCTTGTCGGAGAAGGGACTGAGACAGAGCCTGGCCCTGGGGCCCCCTCAAGACTCAGCAGCGCCCTCGGGGACTACCATTGCCCCCATCAGAGACACACAACTCCCTCCTGCTCAGGGTCCTGTGTTCTGGAAATTCCTGGGTCACAGAAATGGAGCCCGCACCTCCTGCCCCAGGGTTTCTCTTCTGGTTCTGGAACCCAGTGAGTCAAGAGCCGGAGTGGGAACCCCAGAGTCACTCTGTGTTCAGGACGTGGTGCTGGGGGTCAGACCCAGGCCTGCGCACTGGGCAATGCTCTGCGCTGAGCTACTGCAGCCCCGGGGCTGGTTCTTCAACCAACGTGTCATCTGTATTTCCTTCCAGTACTGCTCTGTTGTTCCATGGCAGACTGGGACCTCGTTGATCTGCTCCTGGGGCTCCGTTTGTCCTTTGACGAGGCTGGTGAGGTGCAGTGGGATTGTTTGGCCTTGCCTGACCTGGCCACACACGATTGGTCACCACGTCACCATCTTTGACAGGGACCTTGGGTGAGAGATCTGGGCTGCTGGGATGGCTTTAGAACGTCAGCGCTATGATCCACATTTGAGCTCCGAGCCCCTCGGCCGCACTTCGTTGTTATTATTATTATCAAATTATTTTAACCACGATTAGTTATAAGTTCTCCCAAGCAGAAAGGCCACCTGGAGTATGCAGCAAAGGCAGAGAGGACAGAGGCTGTCCCTGCCTCACCTTCCCCACTCGACGCCCTGGGAAGGCAGGTAGAGCTCCCTGTGGACACGCCAGGCAAGCTAGCTGGGGTCCGAAGGACCTTCCCTGGGGACAGAGCTCAGATCTCAAGGCCAGCACGACTCCCTGCCTGGTCAGCTCACCCTCCCGGAGGGCCCCGTGAAGCCAGGAGGATGCTGGGCATCGTACACAGGCTCATGGCCAGCCCAGAGCCCAGGGCCGCCTCCCTCCAGCCCCGCACAGGCCAAGTTTGGATCCAGGTGTGATGCTGCCCGCCGGTGGCACTGCCCCTTTTCCTCCTGAAGACAGCACTAAAGCTCCTCCTCAGCATCAGAACTTACTGGGCTGTAGCCGTGACCCCTGCCAGGCTGGGCCACGTCTCCCAGATGACTCTTTAGCAAGACAGCCTGCCTGTTCCCCTTCTATTAACACCCCTCGGGCCACCCTGCTGGGTGACAACAGCGCTGTCCTTCAAAGCATCCAGCTGCCTGGCAAGCCCGCGCCGCCATACAGCAAACACCCCTGCTACAGGGAGGGAGAGCCATCCCTTACCACAGGACCAGGTGCCCCAGGGCCTTCCCCCTGCTGCCCCCTCCCATGCCATCCACTCCCCCCAGCCATGCCCTCCCCCGATATCCCCTCCTTTTGCCCTCCCCCATGATGCCCTGCCCTCCCCCCAGGCCCTCCCCCACCATCCCCCACCCAAGCCACACCCTCCCCCTTGGTAGCCCCTCCCTGAGGGAGCCTAGCCTGACATGGCCTCTCCAGAAGTGACCCTGGGAGCCGTATTTAAAGCCCCCATGCACTGTCCTTGGGCCCCTCTTGGCTCCTCGACCGCCATCCCTCGGGACCCTAGTCTTGTGATGAGACCCCTGTGGCTCGGAGAAAGTCCACGGAGGACCAGGTGGCAGGCTGAGTACAGGGGCCACACACCCTGCGGCTGCAGTGGAGCCGCTGAGCTGGGCCAAGGGGCCCCGGGGAGACCAGAGGGCGCAGTGTCCAAGGCCAAGCAGCCGGTGTGCCTCCGCCAAATTCAATTTATGAAAGAAGACGCTCTCCGTGCACTGGGGGCTTCTGTGGCCCACTCTCCAGGTGCACAGCCTCTGGCTGTCACTGGGAATGAGCTGTCAGAAGTATTTAAGTGAGATCTCCCAGCCTGGCGGAGGAGGCCCAAGGCCACGGTACAAACCACAGGTGTCCTCCAGCATGGACAGCCCTGTCCCCCACCCAGGGCTCACGCATCATGACCAGAGGCAGAGACCCACAGCCAAAGACCCTCTGCCGCCTACCAGGCCTTCCACTGTGCTGTCCCTGCACCTCCCTGCCCTGGCCCTGACATGCCAACTCACCTCAAGATCGACTCAAGCCCAGCCTCACCAGGAGCCTTCTCCACCACTCCCCTGTCACCTCTTGTCCCCCTTGGAGTCCTTGCCCCAGCACCACCCTTGCTAGGGTGTCCCCTACAGAGCTAGGATGCAGACACAGGGCAGGGTCGGCCTAAGGGCCGATTCCTTGGGGGTGAGGTCGAGGGAGCAGAGGAGCCCACCGTGGTCGGGTGGCATGGGAGGCAAACCCGAGGGCCTGGGCAGCACCCATCCCAGGCCCAGCCCCTTCCCTGACCTTGACCCCCAGGGGCCTCTGGGAGGGAGAGTGGGTCAGAATGCTGAGATGGGCACCAGGGCCCTCGGGTGTGTGGGAGCTGTGGGGAGGGACTCCTGGTGCTCCTCCACCTCAGGGGGCAGAGGGGACACGTGGAGGGAGAGTGTCCCAGGGGCCGAGGCTAATCAGGAACCCCGCCTCCCCAAGGGACCGCCGCTGGCCTGAGGAAGCAGACATCTGCGCGTGCGCCACCACGGAGGCCCCGGCAGGAGCGCCCACCCGAGAGCTGAGCGCAGCCCAGGCAGCAGCCAGCTGTAGACAGGACCCCTGTCCAGGCTGGGCCACGTCTGGGCCAGCAGAGCGGGACACTAGCCTGCAGCCATGGCCTTCTGCTTCTCCAGCCCGGCTGCCAGCCCTGGGAGACACCAGCAGAGGACCTCCTGACCTGTGGGGAAAGAATCCCCGAACCCACCACCGCTGGTCTCCTCGGCAGTGTTTATTCCTCCCTCCTCATCTGGGAGGTGCCACAAGTTTCTGGGAAGTGACCCTAAGCAACAGACCAGTTCCCCCACCCTGAAACCCTTTCCATAATAAAGCTTCTCTTCTTGTCAGAAGGATTTTCCGAAGGGTGTCCACAGGAGAGCAGAAGCTTCCTGCAGAGGGCTGTGTGGATGGTAGCTCTCTCTCTTGTATGCGCCAGGTCTGCAGACAAGACGTGTGAAAGCTCTGTGTGGCCCAAGACCACGGGACAGAGAGCAACCGCTCCCACCCACTGCCACGAAACCACCCCCTGAGGATGAGTCGAAAGCAATTTCCAGGTTCAAGGTCCAGAGGTGTCTGGGTGTGAGCCCCTCTGCACTGCTGCAGTCTAAGTAAACCCGCGTCCTGTGACTTCCTCCGGTGTCTAGCCTCATGTGTCCTGCGTCACAAGGACATCCCAAGGTCATCACGGGCAGCGCCTCCTCCTGTGCCACACAGGCTTCAATGCAGTCTGTAGGATTCCTGTGGCTTGGCCGGCTTCGAAGCTCAGAGTTGAAGGCCCCACATCCTGCCTCCTGGCCATGCAGCCTGGTGACGATGGCGTCTGCCCAGCCCCTTTAGAGAGTGTCACAGGGTTGGCTGGTTTTGAGTCCCTGTCCTGTGGGACTATTTGGGTGGCCTTGGAGGTGTCTTCTGAGGTCAAACTGTGCAGGCCCGGGAGACAAGGAGGGTGAAAATGTGGGTCCAGGAGCTGCCTGGGGGTGTAGGGGACAGGCAGCCTGGGGACCTGCCCCGGGGCCCTCCTGTTCAGGACCAGTGTCAAGCCTGTGTGTGCCTCCTGCCAGCGGGTCATTTCGTGGTTTTATACACTGCTGCTGGTTTTGGCTTCTGTAATAAGAAAGCTCAGGGGGCGGTTCCCGGGGCTCTTGCCAGGCCCTCAGCAGCTCAGCTCTTGGCTGCTGTGGTCCAAGTATGTGGGGTTGAAGGGCGGCTGGGCCTCCATGCAGAACGCTGAGCACGGCCCCAGGATGACACGGAACGCTGGCCTCGTGGCAGAAGTGGGGAGAGCACAGGCAGGGCCAAGTCCAGGTCAGCACATATCCTCCTCTCCATGTCCCTCCTAGAACTGGGACTCCTCCGAGCAGAGGTGGGCCTCTGATCCCCGGGCGCCCATGACATGTCACTCCTGGTGCTTCCCCAGCACTGCATCGTGACTGTTGGCGACTCCTCAGCAGCTCAAAAGCATCCCCAAATGCACCTGGAGAAAGTCCAGGGGTCCAATCAGAGGTCAGGGCTCAGCTGTGTCGCCCAGGCCACCTGGGAAGTAGGGCTGGGTGCCCCTTTGTACAGGCAGCTCCCCTGAGACCCATTTCTAAACCAGAAAGCAGGGCTCACTCCCTGACAGAGGGAGAGATGAATTCCCCCCTCCAGTTTTGCTGAGCAGCTATTTGGTCCCCTTCCAAAGCGGTGCTCTAGCCAGAAAATAGAACAAGAGCCACTGTGGGGGGAGGCACCGGCCTGCCCACGCTGCCCAGACCACTTGATTGTAATCCTCCTTTAAACCTCCAAGAAAGCCCGACTGTTTCCCTCGTTTCACAGTCAAAGAAACAAGCCCGAGATGGAGGAGTGGCCCGTCAGACCCCACTGGAGTGACTAAGGCCTGGGCTTCTGGTGCCAAAGGTCCAGCCGTGGCCGCCCTCTTTCCGATAAAGAAGCAGTTTTTTTTTTTTTAAATTTCATCCTATTTACTAAAATCACACTTTAGATCATTTTTAAAACAGAGAAGTGAAGAAACCTAAATCCAGACCCACGCCCCCTCCCCCAGCCTCACCAGCCCTGAGAATGCAGCTGGGGGCGTAGCACCCCCCCTCTGCTCCCACGACCTTCCCCCTGCTCCTGCCACCTTCCCTCCAGTTGCTTCCCCCTCTGGGGGCTCCGGGGGGCTCTTCTTTCTCCCCACAGCACACTGGGCTAGGACACAAGCTAAAAACCTCACGTTACTTGAGGACCCCTCAAAAGACCCTGTCTCCACACTCAGTCACATTCTGGGCCTGAGAGAAGATGTCTTGTTGCCCTGAGTTGCCCTCGTTTATTGACCATCCCTCTCTGTCCTGCCTGCCTAATCCTAGACCTTTGAGACAGATGTCCAGAGGAGGGTGGTGCAGGGTGAGGACATGAACTTGCTCTCTTTCCCTGTGCCCTCCGTAGCAGGTGGCTTTCATCTTCAAGGTTGCAAGATGGCTGCATAGTCCCAGGCATGGCGTGCACATCCCAGCAGGAGGAAGGCAGAGAGGCGAAAGCCACCTCTAGTTGACGATTTCCTTTTGCTTTTGAGGGGACGTCTTCTGTAGGGACTTCTGCCTACACCTGTTTGGCCAGGATGAGAGCCCTGCTCCTTCCTGGCTAGCTGCATAGAGGGCTGGGTGGTACCTGTTTCCAGGGTGCTTCCCTGATCACAGAGGACAGCGGGGGGCCTCTGAGACGCGCCCTGGGTCCCCGCATCTGGGAGTGTTTCTGGGGGACACAATCACGTGATACGATATTAAACAAGAGCATCCCATTGGGCTGACCTCAGCTGCGGGTGGCTGGGACGGTGCCCATGCCAGTGCGCCCTCTCCTCTCCATCATGCTCCGAGCCTCATCTACTGAGTGAAAACCCCCTTCTGCAGGGGTGGGCTTGTCCCTTGGCCACTGCCCCTCCTGTTTTATAGGTCCCCAGACTCTTCCTGGGTACTTGGCTTCCTTCTGTTGAAGGGGGCTTGCTGTGGTGAGCTGGGCTCCTGGCAGGGGGCGTGGTCTCCGTGTGGCCCCTCCCCTCCCATCCCCTCTGACACCCGCCCTGCCCTGTGCCTGGACCTCATCTCCCAAGCCTACACAGGGTGCCTGAGGCATCTGCTGCTGTTCTCCCTCTTTGAGGTCCTTTCCCCAAGCCTCACAGGAAGAGGCGGGAAGACTGAGCAGAAGGGACTCCTTGGCTGGAGGAACAAGGACCTTGGGGCTCACAGAGTGGACGCCTTCTTCCTTCTAAACAGGGACTGACCCACTGCTGAGGCACTTGCTTGGAGGAGCCCTGCCTGCCCACCACGGCTAAGAGCCCACCGTCAGCTCCCGGTGACCTGGGCACCCGTCCTGAATGGAAGGCCAGGTGATGGGTGGAAACAGGGGAGGGAGGGAAGATGGACAGACAGATGATGGACGGATGAAGAGACGGATGGATGGATGGATGGTGGATAGATGGACAGGCGGACGAACAGAGAGATGATGGATGGATAATGGATGGGTGGATGGGTGGATGGAAGGACAGATGGAAGCCCTCCATACATAAACCTGTTTGATACTGTAGCGATTGTTTCATGCTATAGCAACACGATGCTCCTCAGCCGTGGAGACGGGTTGCACGGGGAGGAAGTCGGCAGTGGATTCTCACACAGGTAACCGCTGGTCCTCTGAGTCTCAGGTGCACAGGGAGGTCCTGGGGCCTCCCGCGATGGCGCACTGGCTGTAAAATCTGATGCCTCGTGGTCAGTCTACACGAGCTAGCTCTTCCCAAGCCAACGGCTGTTCACAAGGCACCAGGGAAGGCAGGTCCTGGTGACAAGTCCTTGCAGCTTAAGCACATAGCCTCATAAGCCCCCTTTGCCCATGAACTCTGGACCCTGAAGGCTCCCTCGCACAGAGCCATGGAGTTGAAGGTTGGCTGGGGGTGGGACCCCTCCAGGGGCCCAGGGGTGGAGGCTCAGCGTCCAGGTGCAGGAAGCCCAGCGATGCAGGAAGAGGCTCCTGGCCGAGGCCCCCATGGCCTGCAGGGCAGAGGTGGCTCTCGTCGCCGCCTGCACTTCCTCTGACTTCCTGGAAGCTCCCGCCTGATGGCACCCGGGGGGAAAAGACTTCATTACAGCAAATGAATCAGACGTGAATACCACTCGGACTTCCAACAGTAGCTGCTCCACATGCTAAGGAGCCTGCGAGGCAGCAGGTCTCCCACCTCCAAGCAGAGCACGTGAGGGCTGGCGGTGCCCAGCAGGCACGTCCACACCTCCTGCCCACCGCTGTCCTCTCCAAGTAGCCCTCCGCCCACAGGACAGAGGACTCCATGTGTGACCCTGGTTTTCCTGTGGCCTGTGTTGCTCCAAACAACGCTGCATCTACACCGAGGAGATGGCCTCTGCCCACTGGTGGGAAGGGCTGAGGGGACGGCTGCTCCTGGCTTGGCATGGAGCAGGGTTTGCTGTGGGAATGAGGCCTGTATCCTGCCTGGGGCCTTGTCCCCAGAGGGACCTCAGGTTGTGTGCACTGAGCTGGACGGACAGCGTTGCCTGGGCCTGCCCTACACGCCTGTTTACAGTGGTGACCCCTGAAACACAGACTCCTGGGTGGCCCACACCCTCATCACTGGTGGAGACCCATTCCTGCCCCTCTCTGACCCCATGGCCTCCTACCCTCTCCACGTGGACCTTTGGAGCCCACTGGATCTTGCCCTCTTGCTGTGGTTGGAGGCCTCGTGCCTCCACATGCCCAGGCCGGTGTGAGCCTGTGGGAAGATAAGAGGCCCCCTGCAGGAGAGGCAGGTAAGAGAGGCCACGCTAGACCTCCCACCACTAGCCAACCTGCCTGGAGGCCACAGACACGTCAGCTGGGCAGGGACCAGAGGGCCCTCCATGGCCAGCCACACAACCAGGAGAGGTCACCAGGGTTGTGTGTGTAGTTTGGAGCTGCTGCATGTCTGGGTACCGTGTTGGGCAGCTGAAGTGAACCCATGTGGCCTGGACACCACGGTGGAGGTCAAGGGGGCCAGTGAGCCCAGCGCAGAGCAGAGGCCAAGGCAGTGGGCAGGAAGGTGGCTCCTCTTGAGAGTTTGCACAGGTGGGTGTGGAGAGGCAGCCACTTCTCATCCTCCCTCCCCTCCTGATGCACACAGGCCATCTCTTGGTGCTGAGAGGGGCCAGGGGACCCTGGGGGGCCAACCCCATAGCAGATCTAGAAAGCCCCCTCCTCTGGGACAGTGCTGCCAGTGGCCCGTCCTGATGCACCCTGGATGCAGGAGCCTGGCTCAGCGCAGTCCTTGCCCCTCTGCCGAGAGCTCTCCTTCCAACTGATGGTGCCCTCCCTCACCAAACCACACAGGTCCTGCTGCCCAGGGCACATGCAGGAGAGCCAGGCCTCCCCTTGGACAGAGCAACAGTGGGGGTTGGCAGCTTCTGACACAAACTCAGCTCACCCTCCTTCCTCCTTGTTTTAAGGTCAGAGAAAAATGGCTTCTCGGTTCTGCGTTGAACACACCACTGACCTTGGTGCAAAATTAGCAGGTATTTTCTTCCTTATTGGAGCTGTCACAATAGGGATTGGCCCCAGGTCCTCCTGGGCATTGCTCCATATCCCTGTCCCAAGTCCTCCAGGATGCCATAGGAGGTGCCATCTCTGGAAATGTGCTGGGATCCCAAATGCCCAGGCAGCTCCATGCGCACACACCTGGGATGCGCTGGAGCGGGAAATGGGCTGACCCGAGGTGCGGTGGAGGACTCTCCTTTGCCTGAGTCCTTGGCCGTACGGCCAAGTGTTTAAACACATGAATTCCATCCAGAATCCTAGAGCCCAAATCCCAGATCAACAACTTACTCTATAGGATCTTAGGCAAATCCCTGCCCTCCCTGAGTCTCAGGTTCCTGACTGTAAAACAGGATGATGGTCCCAGTCACCAGCCCTCCAGATACCAGCGAGAGCTAATGAGTGGTACATATGGCGCCCTGTATGCTTAGCACATGACAGCAATTGCCCCTCGCAGTTCAGAGGCGCAGGAAGGGGCGGGCGAGGAGCTGGAGCCGCGCAGGTGACCACGTCTAACCGCTAGTTTCAAGTCCCGGGTCTGGTACTCCTCATCCTCAGGAGTCCTACACTAGCACTCTCAGCCCAAGCTCTACAGACGAACAGCAGCAGGAGAGGGGTGCAGAGGCCCGGCACTGACTCCTTTTGGTCTTTATTTAAAGGAGGATTTGGAAATCTGCAGAACCGAACAGCCTAAAGTGAGGCTACTGAGGGGATAGGATTTTTTAAGTAGAGATCAAAGAGGGAGGCGGCTCGCGGTGCCTCCACATCTGTGGCCGCTCTAGGCCACTCTCCAGACTGCCTGGAGCTGCCGTGGGGACACGTGGCCCGTCAGTCCAGCCCACGTGCTTGCTGGGCCACGCAGAAACCGAGCACAGGGCAGCCCACGGGGAGAAGGAAGAGGAGCCCACTGCATTGAGGGCCGTGTCCTGAAGGGGCCCGACCCTGGTGTCACCACACCAACCCCGTGACCAGCTGAGGAGGTCAAGAGCTGTGCCCTCTGCACATAGAAAGCTGGGGCTCAGAAGGACGTGGTGACCCGTTCAAGCTGCACCTTGGACAAGTGCACAGCCCCGACATGAGCTTTTGTGCCCTGACCCTGAGAAGATGGCCTGGGCTCCCAGGAAAGGCACAGACAATTGGGGAACTTTTCACATCCCCAAACCCGGGGTCCCTCATTTTCCCTCTGGCAAAGCGTTGACCGCTGACTGGCCCTGTGCATGGGGAGGACTCAGGAGGCCCTGGCCTGGGGCCACCTGCTTGCCACCAGCTCCTCTGCCTTCACGTCCTCACATCCCCCTCGGTCCCATCTGTGATGAGGCCTCTGCGTGAGCAAGGTCAGGCTCAGCACCTCTCCAGAGAGCCATGCAGCCCCTGGGCCCCTCCTTTGTGAAGGGGGAGCGCTGTGTCCTTTCTCCGGTTGGGGAAGCTCAAGGGCGGCAGGCAGGAGAGAAACTAGGGCAGGCTTCTCAGAAATGCAGAGAGGAAATGCCCTCCCAGGTGATGTGCTTAAGCCATCCCACGGGGAGCACTTTGTTTTTGATGGGCCAGCTGATGTTTCCTTCCAGGAGCCCAAACTGAGAAAACTGGGGCAGGCGCTATTTATCCCAGCCAGAGACTATAGCATCCTGTCCCGCCTTACCCAGCCTCCAGCAGACTACTCGACCGAAATGCAAAAACAGGAGTCGGTGCGAGGCTCCTCCCACGCCGGGCAACAGCGGGCAGGCCGCCTTCCCCTGTGCCAACAGGAGCTGACAAACAGGTCACCAACAGGGCCCAGCTGGTCTGCTTCCCTCCGCTCTCCAGGTACAGGTGCGGTCCCCCCACCAAGAACGCAAGTCCCTGGGGAGTCAGGAGCTGTGTTGAAAGGCCGGGCAGAGGTCGAGGAAATCAGCACTGTTCAACAAAAGCATGAAGCACAGCAGGAAGACTTCAGGCTGTTGAGAAGGTGTTCAAGTATTTCAAATCCATTCTGGATCCAAATCTGCACCCTAGTGGGCACAGGGGGCCTGGTGGTACTCCAGGCTGTAGCCCCGCAGCCCACCTAACTTCAGTACCACTGAGGTGGACAGTTTCCCAGGGCTGCTTGGGTGCACTGTGTGGCTCTGCTTTGGGGTGCCACGTCAGGGCTTGCTGGGAAGCAATGGAGGCCCCTTCACCTCGATATCATGGTTTGGATCCAGAGTGTCCCGGCTACTGAAGGCTTGGTCCTGCTGTAGCAATGTCAAGAGTCGGGGCTGTTGGGAAGTGACGGAATCATGAGAGCTCTGTCTGCATCAGTGGCTGATCCACTGGTCGCTGAATGGACTACTGGGTTGGTGGAGGCCGTAGGGGGGCCTGGTGGGTGGAAGCGGGTCACTGGAGCTCTGCAGTCGGGAGCTATGTCTGTCCCTGTCCCCTTACTGGGATTGACCTCCCTTTAAAATATCTGCACCCAAGACCTTGTCCGAGGCTCTGCTCCAAAACCAACTTAGAAAGTGAATCTCAGGTGGCTTCTGAAACTGGATTGTCCACCTGATGGAGCCCTAGGTGACACTGCTCCCTAAGCCACCCTGCTCAAGTTGGCATGTCAGGGGGCGGCAGGGGGTGGTGACCCTCTGAGCAGCATCAGGGCTCCAAGTCTCCCACCCAGAGTGTGTGTGGCAAGGTGCTGGCAGGCAGTGGACACAAGCCTCAGCCTAGGCAGTGACTGGCACTAGAGCAGGCAGCGTGGTGACCACAGGGCCAGGAGAGCGGCTGCCCGTGAACAGCCTCGGACTCCACAGAGAGAATGGAAGCCGGGCCCACAGATTCAAGTTCCAGGTAGCTGTCAAAGTCGGGACACCGCGGCACCATTTAAAGTGACCCCTGTGTCTCGCAGCCAGAGGACAGATGGTGCTGAAATCAGGCCCATAATTAAATCTAAGAGTGAAGAAAACATAAAAGAGACTGAATGAATGGCTCAGGGGTTGGGGGGCACTGAAGAAGGAGCAGGTCCCGTGTCCAGGCCTGGAGGCGAATGTGGCTCAGAATTCTATGCTGTGCAGTGCCAGCTGTGAGAAGTGCCATATTCCCTTCCCAGAGGAAAGAGCCCCGGGAGGGGCTGAAAGGCAAGGCTTCGGCGGATGGCATCCTTCTCCTTGGGGTCCCCTGTCCTCCCATTACCTCCAGGCCCATAGCGAGTGTCGGCTATCAGCACAGCCCGGTCAGGTGGTGAGCGACACAGGGGAGCCGGAGGGCAGGGCTGCCGAGCTGCGGCTGTGTGGGGCAGCTGCGGATCCCAGCCGAGGTGGACTGTGGCAGATGCTCTGGCCTGCCCAACTTCAGCACCACCCTCGTGGACAGTTCCCGGACCGTGGAAGGGATCCACTTCAAACCGTAACTCCCGCGTTCCCCACCAGGGCTTTCTCCAAAGCTGCGGAACGTGCCCCCACCGGGCGCCCCTCAAGCAGTGAGGATTGGGGTGGGGGGTAAGCGGGGGCCCGGGCAGGCTAGAGACAGGAATGTAAATGATCAGATTCCACTTTTGACTCGCCGACCTCAATGGTCAGAGATTGAGGAGACCTTGATCATGAGGATGGTTGACGTCCTCCTTTTCTGGGGATAATATTTCAGCTGACCTCGGTGACCTTGGCTCACATGACTGTGGCTGTCCCCGCCTCTGTGACCCTTGTCTCCTCCTCAGTCCCCTCGGGCCCTCCACGTCCAGTCACGGAGAGCGGCACAGGTCCTTGGCTGCCTCACGCTCTCCCGCCTCCCAGCTCAGGCCCCAGGACTCGGCCCCTGGAGGAACTCCCTGCTCGACTGTGACCGCCCTGGGCCACTCTAGCCTGACCACCCTCCCAGGGCGCTGGCATCCCTCTGCCCGAGGAACACCAGGTGCTCCTAGGACTCCCTCCTTGGGTCACCTGCTGTCATTATGGAAACCTCGTGACACTGTCTATGGACTTGGGCGCAGGGACCCTGGACAGGAAGCTTCATGAGAACAAGGACTGGGTTCCTCCTGCTCCTGTAGCCCCAGAACCTAGTGCAGCTCAGGGTGCAGAGCAGGGGCACAGTGAGGTCTGCTCAGAAACAGGGTGGGTGTGACGCCGTCACATCTGAAAGTGCGAGAGCCGTCCACTCGGGAGCGTTTGGTCTCCCAGGGATGCCATGGCTACACCCCATGGGTCCAGCGCTTCAGCCAAGAGAACCATGAGCTTCCCCGGTTGGAGGTCTATAGCCCAGGTCTCAGCAGGCCACGCGGCTGGTGTGTGGCAGAACCCGCTGCCTCCCTGGCTGCTGGTGCCCCTCGGCTGGCGGCCCTATCGTCTCACGCCTTTCCCCCTTCGTCCTCACTCGACATTTCCCTCTGGTAAGAAGGGCGCTGGTCACGTTGCAGCCAGGGCTGCCCCAATGGCCTCACCTTAACCGCATTTCCACAAAGACCCTTTCTCCCAACAGGGTCCCTTCACGGGTCCTAGGAGTCAGGGCTTGGGCCTTCAGCGTGGGAGACATGGTTCCACTCTGAGCATTGCCTGCGTGGGGACGGAGACTGTTATGTCTTCACGGTGGCCAGCAGACTGTCAAGACCCCTGACATCGGCCCAGGGTTCAGCAAATGTGGTGGGCTCAAAGCCAGGCAGGAAGGGAGGGCCCGGGTCAGCGGGCCACGCGTTCTGCCCTGGACTCAGGGTGCTCACCCAGCACACTGCACCGACAGTCCTGTCCCCTCAGAATCCCCCTGCAGCTGCCCTGCTCCCTCGCATGTAGGGTAGCAGGTCATTTGGCCAACAGAACATGGGGGGCTTCGAGTTTGTCCTTCTAGGCCAAAGCCATTAAAAGCAGGGTGCCCCCATTCCCTCCCAGTGATGGTGAGGCCTGGGACGCGGCTCTCGGCCCGAGGGCTGTGAACCTGGATGAGATGAATCGCCTGCTGATGTTTAAGAGGCTCCTCTGACACAGCCCCTCCTTCAGCTGAGAAATGGGCCACAAACCACAGAGGCACCTTGACGGTACCCAGGGCTCAGTCACAGCCCGAGATCACAGGCATATTCGTGTCACAACAGTGACTGCAGATACATGACACTCCTCACTCCCTCAGATTCCTGGAGCTTAATTAGATCTTCATCTGGTGTTGGACGCATCCATCAAAAAGCCCTGCGTGACTCCTCAAATACGTGTGTAGATATTCTCACAAGGACCTTCGGCGTTTCCTTTGTAATCATGTATTTTTACTTCATTAATTTTGAAATCTCATTTTTCAAGGGATCCACAGACTCCCCCTGGCTGCTTCATGTATCCATGGCACCAAAACAGGGTCAAACAGAATGCCTGACCTAGGAAGAGAAGGCAGAGGTGGGGGGAGTCAGGACCCGCATCCTGTCTGGGATGGCGGGAGCAGGACCTGCATCGTGTGTGCAGAGCCACTGTGGACCAGCACACCTGCAAAGGATGGTTATGAGGGGGGAAACAGAAGCCAACTTGGCAAAGCCACTGTCAGGACACATTTGTTACAGCAGCTAGATCCTCCTCAGCCTGACTGGTAAGTTGCCGGACCCACTGACCACACAGTTGTATCCACAGGCTAAGCTACCATGTGTCTTCTCATGGAGAGGAGTCCACTGCCCTGATGGATGGCCAGGAGCCAGCTCCACTCCCCCAGGAGCCCAGGACCCAGCCCAGGGGCCTCCCAGATGCCACACCTCTCCTGTTGTGAGCTGGCGCCAGGTAATCACGGCCAGCTCCACTCTTGATCCTGGAATGAAACCAGCAGATGTCAGTGGCCAAGGAGCTGATGCTCAGGAGGAGGGAAACGTACCCCAAGACTCTGACCTTGCCCAGTGATACTGTCTGTGGGTCTCTGGCGAGCGCAGCCTGTCCCACAGAGTGGCCTGACTGGAGAGTCCTCTTCGTGCCTAAACCAGGTTTTCATCACTGTGACCAAACATCCCAACAAGAACAACTTAGAGGAGGAGAAGTTTATTTTGGTTCCCAGATTCAGAGGCACAGTCCGTGGCCAGCTGACTCCCTTGCTCTGGGTGCGAGGTGAGGCAGAACTCTGTGGGAGAAGGGTGTGTGGAGGACAGCTGCCCAGTTCATGATCGCCAGGAAACAGGGACTTCCGATTGCCAGGCCTAAAACAGAAACCCAAAGCACACCCCAGGGACCTAACTCCTCAGCCAACCCTTACTGGCCTACAGCTTCCATCCATTCATTCAAACTATTAATCTGTCAAGTGGATCGATCCATGGATTAGGTGATGGATTCTCGTGACCTGATTACCTCCCCTCCGAACATTCCTGATGTCGCACACGTGAGTTTCAGGAGACACATCCTATCTAAGCCATAACAGTCCCCCCCTGGCACCCCGGAGCTCATGTCCATCTCCCAAAGCCAAACACACTTAGTCCCTTTCCAGGAGTCCCCATGGTCTTGTTCCAGCATTGCCCAAAAGGCCAAGTCCAAAATGCCACCTGAGACTCAAGGCGACCTCTGCTTGTGAGCCCCTGTAAGGATCAGAGTGAGTCACATAATATAGAATAGCACAAATGAACATTCCACTACAAGAGGGAGCAGTGTGGTTGTAGAAAGAAGGCATGGGTGCAGGACAAGGCTGAATTCAGCTGGGCACACGTCCTGCAGCTCCACGTCCAGCACCTGGGCACACGGCCTCGTGATGAGCTCTGTGTCTGTGGCCTTGCTGTACAGCCCACGCAGCCTCTCTGGTGGCCTGTTTCTGCTCCGTGTCTGCTGGTCCTCTAGCAGATGTCCACTTTACTGGCTTCTAGACCCTGGGGGTCTCCATGGTCACTGCTCCTTCCTTCTCACATCTCATCCCCACCTCGAGGGCCGCCTGCTGGGACTCCCACCCTCTCCCTTGCTGGCCTCCCAGGCCTTTCTTTGAAACTCTGGGGGATGCCCCCAAGACCTTCTAACTCTAGCACCCTGCACTCCTGCAGAGCCGGACCCTCGTGGACAGTTGTCCAAGATCTGCCACCATCTGGAATAGTAGCCAGGCTCCCTGGGACCACGGCTGCAGTGACCTCTCAGTGCCTGAGTGGCTCCACATAGTGGAACATCTTCCAAGGTCCCCTGTGCCAGCAGGATGTCCCCATGGTCTTTTCTCAAAGGAATTTCTCCTTTTATCCCCTTGAAACGCCCTGAGCCATCTTTTCTATGGTCTCTGCACAAAGCCCTTAGTGTCTCTTTAGGAGACTGAGTCTCTTTAACAACCTCCCTTTCCTTGGCCTTCATTGTAAACACACTTTTCTGGTCAAATCGCAAGTTTTAAAGACCCTTCCTCTCTACTTTCTGCTCCTGTTCTCGCAGTGAACCTGCTACACCCACACCCCGACGAAGTGCTGGGCTGCCTGGAAATTTCTTCCACTAGATTGATGCGTCCATCGCTTTCAAATGCACCCTCCCATAAGGTCTCAGAACCTGGGCCAAGTGTAGGAGCTTCTTTGCTGGAAGGTAAAGTGAGTAGCCTGAAGTCTTACACCCAGTCCTGTCCTCCTTCCCTCTGTGACCTCGTGATCCCAGCCATGACTGTCACAGTCTATTGTCATTCTGCTCGTCTAAGCTCTCACCAGAGTCCCTGCAAGCTCTATTTACAGTGGCCAAAGTCATCTCCATCCCGCATCTCCAGACTTTTCCAAGCTCCTCCCACAAACCATCTCAAAGACTTCTGAACCACATGGTCAGATGGTCTACAGCACCAAGCCCATGTCTCGGGGCACATTGACATCACTGTGGCCAACACGTCTAACAGAAAAGAAACTTGGAGGAGGAAAAGTTCACTTTGGCTCCCAGTTCAGACGTTCCATCCATGGTCAGCTGACCCCACAGCTCTGGGTGCGAGGTGAGGCAGAACAGCACGGCACAAGGATGGCAGAAGCTCGGGGGAGCAGCCCAGTTCGTGAGAGCAGGAAGAAGAGCGAGCTCTGCTTGCCAGAGACAAGATGTAAACCCAAAGCCCTGCCCCAGGGACCTAATTCCTCTATCCACCCCCTAACTGCCTACAGTCACCATTCATTAGTCCATTCAAATTATTAATCCTTCAAGTGAATTGATCCACTGATTGATTAGGCTATAGCTCTCCTAATCTAAAGATGTCACCTCTGAATACTCCTGCGTTGTCTCACATGAGCTTTCTGGGGATGCCTCATATCCAAACCACAGCACCCAGCTGGACAGCTGTGACTCTCTCGTCCCAGCCAGGCCTGAGCGAGGAGGCCACGCAGCCTCAGAGCACAGAGCATCCTCTGAAGCCCAGGCTGCTGCTGGTCAGTCCCCTTCACCGGTGCCTCCACACAGGTTCCCACTGTGGCCTCTAGCCCTGCCTCCCCTGTGGGAAGGAATGCAAATCCCCATAAAGGGGACCAGCACAAGCCACCCTTTATATGCCATTGGAGCATAAGAACTATTTTGAGCTGAAAGCAACTAAAAAATCGCAAAACAGGGAGACCTCTCTGCCCTCCCCTTTTGGGCTAAAAGCAGAGAATAAACTTCCCTTTTACAAGGGAAATTTGCATTTGCAAAGGTGTCTTCCTGCCCCCAATTCATCACCTTATGCAACTTGAGTTTACATAACAGATCTTATTAGACAACTGTGTGAGTCAGCTCTCAGTCACTGTAACAAAACACCTAAGACAATCAACTTAAAAAGAGGAAAGATTTATGTTGATTCCGGAGGGAGTTTCACAGGTTTCATTCCATCCATGGTCACCCTGCCAATGGCTATGAGTCTGTGGTGAGGCCGAACATCATGGCAGAGACTTCAGTCAGAATTTTTGTTGCTGAACCAAATGATTTGACAAGAACAATCAGAGGAGGAAAAGTTTATTGGGGATCACAGATCCAGAGGTCTTATCCACAGATGGCTAAGCCCATTGCTCAGGGCCGCAGGTGTGGCAGGACATCAGAGTGGAAGGGCGTGGCAGAGAAAAACAGCTTAGGACATGACAAACAGGGAGCAGAGCGGGCTCCACTCACCAGGGACAAAATATACCTCTCATGCCCCCAGGGACGTACTGCTCCTGTCCCGCCCCCAGGGTTACCACCCATTGGTCCATCAGGGGATTGATGCACTGATGAGGTCACACCTCTCATAATCTTATGATCTCATCTCTGAACCCCCTTGAACCATCTCACACATGAGATTTGGGGGGACACCTCCAAAGCTGATCACATCATGGTGGCATGGAGGCAAAGACAGAGGAAGAGGCCGAGGTCCAAGTGCCTCTTCAGGTTACACCTCCAACAACTAAGCAGCTGAGTTTTTAAACACATCAGAAATAATACATAACTGTCCCTGGTCCCTCCTAAAGCTTCCACACCTCCCAGGGCCACCACAGGCTGGGACCAAGCAGGGTAGGACTCCGAGGCAATGCCCAGCTGGGAGCCCCAGGCCCCAGGCTGCTCCCCTCCTTGCCTCACAGAGCAGGCTCAGGGGCCTCCTGCCGAGCCGGGTCCAGCCTGCTTGGGGGATCTGACCTGAGCTTGTGTTAACGTCTTGAAACAGAAGCACCTTCCTCCTAGTGGCTCACATTGCACCACCACACCCTCCAGCCCCATTGCTACCACACGAGCCTAGACAACTGCTGCTGCCCTCCGCCTGCAGGGGTCTGGGAGCTGTCCCGGTTTTCCCCATTGGGTCACTGCCCTGGCACGAAAACAGGAAGACACCAAGCCTGGGCCAAGAAGGAGCTGCACCCCTCACCCTCACCCCTCACCCCCACCCCCACCCTCACCCCTCACCCCCAGCCCCACCCTCACCGCTCACCCTCACCCTCACCCTCACTCTGACCCTCACCCTCACCCCTCACCCCTCACCCTCACCCCTCACCCTTCATCCTCACCCTCACCACTCACCCTCACACTCACCCTCACCCCACACCCTCACCCTCACCTCTCACCCCTCACCCCTCACCCCTCACCCTCACCCTCACCCTAACCCTCACCCCTCACCCCTCACCCTCACCCTCACCCCTCACCCTCACATTCACCCTCACCCCTCACCCCACCCCGCACCCTCACCCTCACTCTAACCCTCACCCTTCACCCTCACCCTCACCCTCACTCTCACCCTCACCCTTCACCCTCACCCTCACCCTCACCCCTCACCCTCGTCCTCACCCTCGCCCTCACTCTCAGCCTCACCCCTCACCCTCACCCTCAACTCTCACCCTCACCCTCATCCTTACCCTCACCCTCAGCCCTCACCCTCAGCCCTCACCCTCACCTTCACCCTCACCTCTCACCCTCATCTTCACCCTCACCCCTCATCCTCACCCTCACTCTAACCCTCACCCTCACCCTCACCTCTCACCCCTCACCCTCACCCTCAACCCTCACCCCCACCCTCATCCTCACCCTCACCCTCGCCCTCGCCCTCACTCTCAGCCTCACCCTCAGCCCTAAGCCCCTTACCCTCACCCCTCACCCTCATCCTCACTCTCACCCTCACCTCTCACCCCTCACCCTCACCCTCACCCTCACCCCTCACCTCTCACTCCTCACCCTCACCCTCACCCTCATTCTCACCCTCACTCTCACCCTCACCCTCACCCTCACCCTCATCTTCACCCTCACCCTCGCCCTCGCCCTCACTCTCACCCTCACCCTCACCCTCACACTTGCCCTCACTCTCAGCCTCACCCTCAACCCTCAACCCTCACCTCTCACCCTCACCCTCACCCTCAGCCTTCAGCCCCTTACCCTCACACTCACCCCCACCCCTCACCCTCACCCCTCAGCCCCTTACCTTCACCCCTCACCCCGAGCCCTCACCCTCACCCCGAGCCCTCACCCTCACCCTCAGCCCTCATCCTCAGCCCTCAGCCCCTTACCCTCAGCCCTCACCCAGAGCCCTCACCCTCACTCCCACCCCTCACCCCTCACCCTCACCCTCAACCCCACCCCTCACCCTCACCCTCACCCTCACCCTCAGTCCTCAGCCCCTTACCCTCACCCCTCACCCTCACCCTCACCCTCACCTCTCACCCTCACTCTCACCCCTCACTCTCACCCCTCACCCTGACCCTCACTCTCACCCTCTCCTTTCACCCTCACCCTCACCCTCACCCTCACTCTCACCCTCACCCTCGCCCTCACCCTCGCCCTCACTCTCAGCCTCACCCTTCACCCTCACCCTCACCCCTCACCCTCACCCTTACCCTCACTCTCTCCCTTACCCTCACCCTCACTCTCACCCCTCACCCTCACCCTCACCTCTCACCCTCACCCTCACCCTCACCCTCACCTCTCACCCTCATCCCTCACCCTCAACCCTCAACCCTCACCCTCCCCCCTCACCCTCACCCTCAGCCCTCAGCCCCTTACCCTCACCCTCACCCGCACCCCTCACCCTCACTCTCACCCTCACTGTCACCCTCATCCTCACCCTCACCTTTCACCCTCACTGTCACCCTCATCCTCACCCTCACCTTTCACCCTTCACCCTCACCCTCACCCCTCAGCCCCTTACCTTCACCTTTCACCCCGAGCCCTCACCCTCACCCTCACCCCTCACCCTCACCCTCAGCCCTCACCCTCAACCCTCAGCCCCTTACGCTCACCCCTCACCCCTCACCCCTCACCCTCACCCTCACCCCCACCCTCACCCTCAACCTCACGCTCAGTCCTCAGCCCCTTACCCTCACCCCTCACCCCTCACGATCACCCCCACCCCTCACCCCCACCCTCACTCTCACCCTCACCCTCACCCTCACTCTCACCCCTCACCCTCACCCTCACTCTCACCCCTCACCCTCACCCTCACTCTCACCCCTCACCCTCACCCTCACCCTCACCTCTCACCCTCACCCTCATCCTTACCCTCACCCTCACCCCTCACCTTCACCCCTCACCCTCACCCTCACCTCTCACCCTCACCCTCACCTCTCACCCTCACTCTCACGCCTCACCCTCACCCTCACTCTCACCCTCACCCTCACCTCTCACCCTCACCCTCACCTCTCACCCTCACTCTCACGCCTCACCCTCACCCTCACTCTCACCCTCACCCTCACTCTCACCCTCACCCTCACCCTCATCCTCACCCCCACCCCTCACCCTCACCTTCAACCTCACCCTCACCCTCACCCTCACCCTCACTCTTACCCCTCACCCTCACCCTCACCTCTCACCCTCACCCTCACCCCCACTCCTCATCCTCACCCTCACCTCTCACCCTCTCCCTCACCCTCACCCCTCACCCTCACTCTCACCCTCACCCTCACCTCTCACCCCTCACCCCTCACCCTCACCCTTAACTCTCACCCTCACCCTCATCCTCACTCCTCACCCTCATCCTCACCCTCACCCTCACCCTCACCCTTCACTTCCCCTCTTGTCTGCAAAGGAGGAGAAGGACAGCTATTATGCACGCCCTGCAGGGCAGTAGGCTGCCCGCCCTCAGACTAGGCTGGCTGAACAAAAGGCATGGCCATTTCTTGGAGGGAGAGCCCCAGTCCCATGTGTGCCCAGTATGCAAGGGGGGCTTAGAGGAACTGGCCCCTGAGTCCCCCCACCAGTCTTCACAGTAGGGACTACTGCCTGCTGCCTTCCAGATGAGGAAACAGGCCGAGAAGTTAAACACCAGACCCAGGCCACCTGCCAGTGGAAGGAGGGGCAGGCGTCCCCTACAGGCACAGGCACACCCTGGAGGAAACGGTGCAGCCACGCCTCGGGCACGCTGGCCCCCTGCCCCGGACTCCTGCACACTCCGAAAGCTTCTGGAGCCTCTCCTTGGTCCCCTTCCACATTTGCCAGGTCAACTCAGGGCCTGTCTGGGGCCTGTGTGGAGCTTGGCCCTGGGAGGCTCTGGGCTTCTTCTGCTGTTTGAAAACCACCCTCCAGCTCAGCAGAGGGGTCTGCCTGGCCACAGACCCAAAGCAACAAGGTGAAGTGACCATGGACTGAAATGTCTGAAACCATGAACCCAAATAACCATGTTCTCCTTAGGATGTCCCCCTTATCTATCTCAGGCATTTGTCTATCACAGTAATGGAAAGCTGACTAACACAGAAAATCGGGACCAGGAAGCAGGGTTGTTTCTGTGACTGTATCTGAGGATGTGATTCAGAGACCTTTGGAACTGCCTTACAGTGGGAATTGGGGAAAGTCTGGAGGAGAAGGTTAGAGAAAGCCCAGATTGCTATCAGCAGATCTTGATGTGCAATTCTCGTGAGGACCCAGAAGACCAGAATGCTGACAGGTATGCAGACAGTAAAGGTCAGGTTGATGAGATTTCCGAAAGAATGAGGACTCCATTGGGATTTGGACTAGAGGTCATTCATGTTCCATTCTGGAAAAGAACTTGCCTGTGTTTTGTCCATGCCCTGAGACTTTGTGTGAGGCCAAATTTAAAGGTGATGAACTAATTTATGTAGGAAATTTCAAGGCAGCACAGTATTCGGACAGTGGGATGGGTGTTGTTGCTTTTATCCATATTTACAGTGAAAATTGGAAGCAAGATACAAAGCCGAAAGATTTGAAAAACTTGCTGTATATCCAGAAAAGAAGTACTAAAAGTTGTATCCAAGGAGGTTGTGGTTGCTAAAGAAATTAACACTATTAAAATCAAGCCAAGCACTGTGGACTGGGTAACAGGAAGAAAACTGTGAGGGCATCTCTTGAATCAGCAAGACCCCATCTTTGCAGGTCCAGAGATTTGCCTGAGAAGAGAGACCCAGGGAAGGCAGCATACTCACACAGAGCTGTCCAGGGATGATTTTCTCAGGATCTTTTCCCTGTGTTCGGCTATCCAAGCCCTCAGGAGCTCCTGCAGTGGTGGTCCATGCAGGCTGGCTGATGTTCAGGCCAGTGGCAGACCTGGTGTGCAGATGTGCAGAATTCCAGGGGTCCTGCAGGTTTCTGGGATTTCCAAGGGAGGCCATGCAGGGTGTGGCAGGGTCAGGATCCCTGCAAGCAACCCCTGCTGGGAGGGGGGTACACAAACCTGAAAGAGAAAGGAACCCAGCAGTGTGGACCCCAGGAAGTCAGAGATGCCAGCACCCCGGAGCTTGCTGAGAGCAGCCGCAGGTAATGTGGAGGGCCAGCCCAAGAAAGAGGCCATGGGCTGCAGCCAGGCCACAGGGGGACGCTGCCCAGACACTTTGGAGGTCACGTTCTGCCACTGTGTGCTCCGGGTGCCACACGTGGAGCTACAGGATTTCATGTTTCCCAGCTGGATTTGATCTTTCCTTTGTTCAATCTTTCTTCTCTACTCCCTTACACCTCCCTTTCGGAGTAGGAATGCCTACCCTGTGCCCCTGTATCTTGGAATCATATAACTTGTTCTTTTGATTTTCATAGCTGGGAGTTGCCTTGAGTCTCAGAGACTTGAGACTTGGCTTTTGGCAAATTCTGGCACTGTTTAGACTTTAGGGAGCCCCAGAGATTGATGCTCTGCATTTTGCATATGAGATGGACATGGGGGCAGGCAGGACCAAAATGTCATGGTTTGGATCTTCAGTTTCCTCCAAAGACTGTGTGTTTAGGGCTTGGTCACGGTCCTGAGGCACTACTGGGAGATATGGAAACCTGTAGATGTGAGGCCCAGTGGGAGGAGGTCCGGTCCCTGGAGGAGTGCCCTCCAAGGTAGTGCTGGGGGCCTGGGGCCCTTGTCTCTCTCCTTGCCTTCCAGCCACCATGAGGTGAGCAGCTCTGCAGCTCCATGCTTCTTCCATGACGTATCACCTTGCCACAGGCCACAGAAACCAGGCACTGAAACCATGAGCAAAATAAGCCTTTCTTCCTTTTAAGTTGTTTGTCTTGGGCATTTTGTCACAGCAATGGACTCTGAGTAAGACATCAGGGTCAGATGATGTCATGGGGGGTCCCACCTTGGCACTGGTGGCCTTGTAAGAGGAGCAACATGCTCACTGTGTCTCAGCATGTGACAACCCAGCAGGAAGGCCCTCACCAGATACCTGTGCCATGCCCTTGACCTTCCCACCCTCCAGAACCAGGAGCCAATAAGCCTCTGTTCTTTGTGTATTATGTGGTGTGGAGTATTCAGTTTTAGCAACAGAAAATCAACTGTGATGGTCAGTTTAGCCGCAACCCCCCAGCCCTGACGTTCACTCTTTGCCATCGACCCTCTTCCCCTGAGTTTCTGTCTCTGGCCAGAACCTTTGCCTCGTCCTTTTTGTACAAACGTCCTGTCTAACGGGGGCGTGAGCCTTCTGCTCCGGCTCCTCTGTGGGTCTTGGTTTTCTTGGGAAGACTCCTGTGCACGTGGACGATTCTAATATAAATGTGTGTCCTTCTCCTGTTAATCTGTCCCGTGTCGATGTAATTCTTAGCCTCAGCCAGAGATGTCAGAGGGTAGGGAAATTCCTCCCCACACACCCTCACAACCAGCAGGAAGTGACCGGATGGCTGGGAGACCCTGTCCCTTTCCCTGGGCTGCCACCATAACCTGGTGGACACCCAGCCCCGCCTCCCCACTGACACCAGGATCTGGGGACAGGACCACAGTGGGATGTGCCCGCGTCTCCTGCCCTCCCACCCACCAGGTCTGTGCGAGGGGATAATGATCCATTTGTATTCATAATCCTATTGTTCAGAGGATTAATTAAAAGGCAAGAGTATTTTTAATCATCTGTACTAATTTAGGGGAAGAATTTAGGAATATAATTGTGTTATCTATAACTGAGGAATTCACACAGATCCCTCTTGGAATCAGAATATTAATATCTCTCCATGAGACTCTGTGACTTGAGCAAATCATCACAGTCGTTCCTTCTAAATTAGCCAAATTAAATGAGGATAATTTAAAATGTTTGCCTGGGCAGACAGCAGCCATGTACCAGCAAAAAGACGGGCTTTCTCCCCAAGTTTAGGAAACCCACGTCTCGGACAGGCTGGCAAAGGAGTGCCAGGCCCCACCCAGGACCTGAGCTGGGGCTCAAGCCACAGGGCAGAGGACAGCTGTGTCCCTGCAGATAATGCAGCAGGGAAGTCAGGTCAGCAATGGGCTTGGGAGGAGGGATTCCCCCCTGGGTTTGCACCTGAGCAGCTCCTTGAACCTTGGAGTGGGTGACCCACAACCTCTGTCCCCTAAGGCCAGCAGGAAGAACCAGCCCCCTGTGCAGCCAACAGACACAGACAACAAGCAGCCTCATGGGGAGGCGGCTCAGCTGGCCAGCACAGAGGACCTCAGACTGTGCCTGGGTTGGTGCCAGCAGAGCAGCCAGCCTAAGGACACCACCTACCTTCTGGGGGGAGTGAATGAGACCAGGTCAGAGACCCCGCAGCAGTTCCAGCCACCAAAGGGCCGGGGACAGGACCTTACGCATACCAGGCCATGGGGAGAAAAAGAACTCAAAACTCCGGGGCTCAGCTCTCTGCCACAGTCCTCCTCCTGGAAGGACTCCCCACACAGTCCTCCCCGCACAGTCCTCCCATGGCCTTGGGACTCGTGACTCGGAGCTTTTTGTCCTTATTGGTGCACACAGGTCCGTGGCTCAGCCAGGGATAGAGGGTAGTGTGATTTAAACACTTAACTGCATACACACACGTGCACACCCACTCCGGCCATCATACATGTTAATGCACACACTCACCGGCTCACGCCAATTCTGCTGCTGGTGTGTACCTGCCAGGGACTTTGGGCCTCTGATCCTTTCTGTGAGGTGAGAGCGATATGGCTGGTCCAGTCTGGGGTGCAGCTGGGTCCACACAACTGAACCAGTTAAAGCTCAGCACCATTGGCAGGCAGGACACTGACCCAGTGGCCCTTACCTTCTCCTGCACCCCTCCACTGCCCTCCACTGCAGGGACTGTACGCCCTCTGCCACCCGGCACTGTCAGGGTGGCCCTGTGTCCCACCCAAGAAGAAGGGATGTTTGTTATGTGTCTAAGTGTTGAGTTGTGGCCAAAGGACTAAGGAGGGGAGGAGCTCAGGGACAATAGAGCAGCAGGGACTGTCACCAGGGCAGGTGTCCTCTCTCCTGACTCTGTGAAGGGAGGCCTTCCCCGGCACCACCCAGGTCATGTGACCAGGGAGGAAATGAGGAGACACCACGGCTGAGAGCTCTCGAGGACACTATACCTGCAACGAGAGGGCCCTGTGTGCACCAAGGACCAACAGCTCCAAAGCACCTGTGTCCTCCTGGGCCCCCACTTCACAGGGGCCCACGGACTCCTCCCCAGGCAGCTCCTTCTGGCCTGAGGCAGAACCCACGTGTTGATCAAGCGGAATCAGCGCTCATGAACACACAGCCCTGACCTGGGCAGCTGGGGAAGGCCCGCTCTCCGCCCAGCCCTGAGCTCCAGGGATGAGAGGCCAAGGGGAGACGTCAGCCAAGTTGTGATCAGGGTGAGGACACCCGGGCCACCAGGATGGAGCCAGAGTCAAGTCAGCGTGCATGCTGGGGCCCAGCCCGCTGGGGCCCCTGCTCATTGTCGTGGAACAGAGCGAACCACTCTCCAATGCAAAACCATGGCTCCCAGGTGAGCAGAGACCAGGGCAGAGCTCAAGTTCAAGGTCACATCCTGAGCCCCTCTGCTTTTGAGTTCTTCAAGCTGTCCAGGGGAAAGGGGGTCCCTGGCACACCACGCCTGGCTGATCCGGAACAGGAAGCGCTTCCTCTGCCTGCTGAGACCCGTGCAGGGCGTTCTCAGGAGCTCTCTGCAGGCCAGCATGGAGCCCGGGCACACAGCCTGGTGTGGGGGTCTGCCCTGAGAGCCCCCCGCCACGTCTGCACTAGCCTGCACTCACCCAGCCTGTCCTGCCCACCACACACCCAGAGCTCCACTGCCCACGGACACTCAGTGAGAGCCACCTGGGCCAGCCTTCAGGATGGGAATGGAGAGGCCACCCTGGCCTGGTCCATGCCACCCTGGCCTTGTCCACGCCACCCTGGCCTGGTCCACGCCACCCTGCAAAAGGAAACCTGGCTTTGCCTAATTCTTGAGAAGCTCACAAAGCTATGGCCACAGCATTGATCCCCTTTGTGATGGCCCCTGGTCTGGTGGTGATCCTCCCCCCCACCACTCAGCACCCAGTGGCCACAGTCTCCCTGGGGAGAGAGTATGTCACAACAGCACAGCGGAGATCTGAGAGATCCTTCTGGGCAGAGCAGCAGGGCGGGGGGAGGGTGCTGGGTGTGAACAGGCACAAGTGCAAGGGAGGGCGACAGGAGGCAGGTGCCAGGGAGCCAGGGAGGCCTTGCGCACCAGGTGGGGAGTCAAGGGGCTCCACTAGCCCAAGCACCACCCAGGTTGGAGGAGGAACCCTGTCTGTTGCAACAATCAAGTGCAGGTGGAGGTATGGACCAGGGAGTGACAGTGGCCGTGGAGAGAAACCCTCAGAAATTACTGTAGAGATAGGAGGGGAAGGGGGGAAGGGGGGAAGGAGGGGAAGGGGGAGCAGGAGGAGCAAACGGGGATGGTATTTTAAATGACAAACCAAAAACATGGCAGTCACCTGCCACCTGCCACACAGAGCCAAGGTGTGCAAAGTCACGCAGCTCTAACAAAAAACAGCGAGCACGGACAGCTTAAGTCCAGCTGCTGAGGCCGTGGTCCTGGAGAGCCACAGGCATTGCTCGACACCAGGCAAGAGAGGTGCCCACCGCCAGCCAGGTACAGCTCCAGGCTGGGCCAACATCAAGGTGCCTGAAGGAGAGAGAGGCGGAGTGTGCACCTAGGGAGGGCGACAGACAGCAATCAGCAAGAGGCCAAGCACTGGTGGTTGCAGGCTGAGGGAAGGGCTAGGCAGGGGAGGCTGGGGGAGGCCGGCAGCCAGGGAGGCTCACCGGAGGGTGTTTGGACTGAGGCCCCTGCAGGAGGCAGGAGGCGCCAGGGGAGCAAGCCCTGGAGGAGCCACAGGCCTGCTGCTCTGGTCTTTGGTCCCCTGACCTGGTACCCGGAGAAGCTGCACTTGGAGTGAGTGGGGAAGCACTTTCCCCTCCTCTCCTGCCCGGGAGAATTTTGAAGATCTGACGTTAGTTCCTTTAGTCCACAGTGAAGGACAAAGGCTGGGAGGGGCACGGGGGACACGTCCAGGAAGAACCATCAGGAGGTCATAACTGGGGCAGAGGTGGGCTGAGGTCCCAGGCAGCGGCCTCATCAGGGCCCTTAGCTGAGATAGGAGCTGGAGGACATGATGCGGAGACAGGTGCCAGGACCCCCCTGTGCTGTGAAGGGGCCTGGGGCACAGAGGCCCCAGGACAGGTGCCATTGTGAGGCCACTCTTAACACATTACCTGTCAGGGTGCGCTCGGAAACGGGTCCCCTGGTGGAGTCCAGGATGGTCCAGGGTCAGGCCTGGAACCAGTCCAAGGTCAAGCTGGAGAAAGGCTCCAAGCAGGGGACTCCTCCCGCCCACCTGGCTTCCTCTGCCCAGCAGCTGGCCCAGGAAGTGGCCGGCCCTCCAGGACTCCAGAGCCGCTGTGTGTCTTGTGCCATATGGAAAAGGAGCCATGCTCACTGAGAACCGACAGCCTCTTCAAGCCGTCAGAGCCGCTGCACGTGGAGTGAAAGGGGGGGGGAAGACAATTTACAATTGCAAATTGGAGCTCCTCTCCAGAGCCAACGATGATCTCGCTCCAGAGACAGATGGCGAGGAGTGTTCCAGGAACGCATTTCAACACATGGCGGAACAGCAGAGAGGTGGGGCCAGTGAGGCCCGCTGCCTGTCACTCCAACTTGAGGGGATGCGGGGCTCCCTGCCCACCTGCTCAGAAGCCCACCATCCCCCTCCACTCTCACTGCAGAGGGGGCCAGAACCGCAGAGCCCCAGGGCCCGAAGCCCACAGGCGCAGACCCCAAACTCATGTGCCACAGCTGTTGGCAGAACAGGTGGGGACAAACCAGACCGACTCTCTCTGTGGCTTTTAAGTGAAGGACAAGGAGGTCCAGGCTGCGTGCCAGAGCTCAGGCCCATGTGTGTCACAGAGGAGCCCCACTTGGAGGGGGGACATGGAAGGGAAGGGGAGGAGCCCTCAGCCCCTGGGCCTCAGGCAAAGAGAAGGGGTGCCCGTCCTGGGCGCAGGGCCACCCTTGCTCCCAGTGCTGCCTCTCTGCAGCCGGCATCGCTGCGAATGGGTGGTTAGCAGGACTGGGCTGTCCCTCCCAGAGCCCCCTCACTATGCAGCTGCCCGAGGCCCGCCACATGCAGCGAGAGTGGCTCCTGCAGAGAGAGTCCTGGACAGGTGGAGGGAGGCCACCCGTCAGGGTCCAGGCTCCGAGGAGAGGAAACTTTGGGAGCCTGATGCCAGCCCAATGCCACAATGCAGGTCCAGCTTAGGGGCCTGGGGTGGCCAGGTGAGTGAGGACAAGGACACAGCCCCACGGGATCCCAAAGCCTGGGTCAGGCTGGGCAGGGGAGAGGGAGTGGGAGGAGGATGTTCCCTGCGATCAGAACTCCCTGCTCGGAGGCTGGGAGGGGCAGCTGCAGTGCGGCCAGGCTGAAGGGTCAGCCAGCTAGAATCTTCCATGAGACGATAACAGAAAACGTCAGGGAGATGCAACAGACACACAGTGGTGCAAAGGGCCTGGTGCCCACTGGACAGAAGAAAGGGGAGAGAGGGAGGGGACGGGCCTCCTGACCCAGCCCCTCAGCCACTGCGAGGTGGAGAGAAGGGAAGCCCTGAGGACCTGGAAGGACCCCAGGATGCAGCAGCCTCTGTGGAGGGTGGACACGGTCAGCACCAATCCAGCAGATTGCACGGGTTTGGGGTGTTCGTTTTTAATGCACCCCCTGCTTCTCCCTAAGGGGTAAAAGGTAATGAATAACGCCTTAGCATTACTTTTGAAGAGAGACATTGTAAAATCCCAAAAAGACCTTCTGAAGGGCACAAGAAGAGCCAGGGTGTGCCAGGGTGCACCAGGCCATGCTTCCGCACGGATCTGGTTGGCGCTGCCCTTCTCAGGGAAGACCCTGGGCAGGGAAGGTGAGGCCCGGCTGCCTGGCCACCACGGCTCTGGGTGGTGTGTGCCCAACTCTGCACCAGGCTCTGCCCTCATGCCCCAGGCCGTCTGGGCCCGCAGGCCCCATTGTTCCCAGAGGCTGGGCCAGGAGGCTCTGGCAGAATGGTCCCATGGTGCTGCCCTGGGAACCTGTGCCATGTCAGGGCCCTTGAGGAGGTCACAAGGCCCAGGGACTTGGGCCATTGTGGTCACCAAACACGCAGGCTGCCGCTGGGATAGCGTCTTGTTTGAGACACTGTCCCGAGCAAGTGAGACCGGCCGATGTGCTCAGTCGTTCGTTTATTCTTTCATGAATTGGGAAATTAATCCCGCAAATATTTACAGAGAGCTTTGCAGAGTTCTTTGAAGGGGAAATGAAGTTGCTGGCGGAGCTCCCTCCCTCGCCCGCCTCCCGCCACACGCTGGCTCCATGGGAGGTTTCAGGCCACTTACAAAACCTGCTCCTTGCTCCTCCAGCCGGACACTGAGGCTGGATGCTGAGGCCAGGAGGTCAGAGCCCCCCCGCTGTGGTTGAACCTGGAGAAGAGCCTTGGTCGGCTCCTTGGGGCTGACGGAGCATCCCTGTGGCTGGCGGCTTCCACAACAGGGTGCGCATCCCCACGGTTCCGAAGGCTGAAGCCCAGGATCAGGGGTCCCCGGTCAGTGCCTCCTGGGGCCCCTCTGCTTGGCTGGTAGCTGCCGCCTTCTCCTGGGACCTCACATCATGTGCCTAATCTGTGTGTCTGTGTCTCAATGTCCCCTCCCTATAAGGACATCCGTCAGGTTGGATTAGGGCCATTGTAATGACCTCATTTTACTTTAATCATCTTTGGAAGATCCCGTCTCCACACGAGGTCACAGGTCAGGTACCACAGGTGAGAACCTCAGATCTGGGGCTGAGTCACCAGGGTCACAATTCAGCCCAGAACCATCCCTGAGCCTCACCCGGAAAGTCGGCATGATGGCTTCGGTCACACAGTCCCCAGGCAGACCTCCTAGGTGGGGCACGGGCAGCACTGTGAGCTTTAAAGGGCCGTGCCTAGGGTCACCCTTTCCTCTCCAGGGACAGGGAGCAAGACAGACAGGGCTCCGATCTCCCTGCAACCCTCTGGACACTAGGTCTCGAGGATGGGAGGGGACACTAGCATGTCCACCAGCAGAGAAAACCCTTTAAGAAAGGCCAAGTTTCCTTGAGAAGACGTGACCATAGGGTCAGCGCCGTCTCCCCAGACAACTGCTTCCCCGGCTAATTATGCGGCCTGCCTGGCTGATGGCACTGGATGCTAACAAGATGAGCTCTTCAGAGGTAATAAAAAAAACGGAAGTAAAAAAGGCGTCCCTGGGTTGGAGGGCTTTGGCGTTCCGTCTGAATTCCATAATGAATAATTTATATAAAAGCTTTATTGGAGCCCCGCGCGCGCCACAGTAAATGTTCCACGAGAACATACGCAAATATTTCAACACCGATGTGTCTCTGGTGGCTTCAGCTGACGGCCCGAACCAGATTTGAGCTGCTGCATTGCTTATTAACGAAAAATATCATAATCTTGCTTTTATTTGCATTTTCCCGGCTTGCAAGGGGTGACGGATTCTCCAGGCAGAGCAGCCGATGCAGCTGCTTGGTGGGCTCAGGAGGGAAGGCGGGCGAGATGGGGGCAGGAGGTGAGGAGAGGGCCTCAGCACCCTTCACCCGCAAAGCAGCACCTAGCAGAGGGACAGAGGGAAGGAGCCCGTGCTTTCCAGAACGTGGAAAGTGCTGGGCCACACATCCTGAGGGGTTTGGGGGTTTGAGGAGACCCAGTCGCTCAGCTTTGAAAGAGGAGCCCAGAGAGGAGGGTTGGGAGCAGGAGGCCTGGCAAACCCTTCTCCCAGGTGGTCACGTTCCCAGGTTCAGCACAGGGATGGAGAACCAGAGCCCAGTAGACCCCAGAGTGGATGGGTCGGAGCTGAGAGTCCAGGGAGACCAGGCCAGCTAGAGTCTGGAGGACAGGTCAGAGAGGAGGCAACTGACTTCTGGAGGTGTGCAGAGGGTCCCCTTCAAGGGTCAAGCAGAGCCACAGATAGTGCGTGAAGGTGAGGAAACCACCCAGGGCTGGGAAAGGAGCAGCCAAAGGATTAGAGGAAATGGTGCCCCTTGATCATGGCGGGGGACGGACTGTCACTGTTCCTACCAGTCAGACTGAAAAAGCTCAGCTCCAGGGCAGCTCTGGGTAGAGATCAGAAGGAAGTGCCTCAGTCCCAGGAATAATTAACCGTGGATCATACACTGATCTATCTCATCTATCAAGTCTTAAACATAAGATCTGCAAGGATCAACGTGTTCCCACATAAGTCAACTGCATCTCGGGTAAGCTCAAAAAGAGTTTGGAAAGACAAAAACAAATTCAGCACCAAAAATGTAAAACTTCAGTGTCTGACACCTGATCAAAAATTTTAGGCAGGCAAAGAAGCATCACTATTATCACCATTATAACTCATCGTAAGCTCATAAGTGGCATGAACATTAGAATTAGCAGGCAAAAACATTCAAGAAACTATTATAAGTATATTTCACATGCTTAGTTAGAAGCATGAAAAATATAAAAAGGCCCAAATCAAATTTCTAGGCATGAAAAATACACTGAATATTATTTAATAGCAGATTAGACACTGAAGAAGGAAAGATCAACAAACTTAAAGAATAGTAATGAAAGTCTCCAAAACAAAACTCAAAGAGAAAAATAATTTTTAAAAATTGATGTAGCCAATGATGAATCAACTGGAAGAGAAATTAGGAAAACTCTCTCACTCACAATAGCTTCAATAAAATAAAATAAAATGCTTGGTAATCAATCTAACAAAAGAGATTAAAGACCTCTATAAAGATAACTATAGAACACTAAGGAAAGAAATTGAAGAAAACCTTAGAAAATGAAAAGATCTCCCATGTTCTAAAATGGGCAGAATTAATATTGACAATATGGCCAGACTACCAAAGGCACATACAGATTTAGTGCAATTCCTATTAAAATCTCAACAACATTCTTCATAAATAGAAAAGGCAGTAAAAAAATTATTTGAAAAATAAGAGACCCAGAATAGCCAAAGCAATCCTTGGCAAGAAGAGTGAAGGAAGAGGCATCACAATACCAGGCCTTAATTATACTACAGAGCTATAGTAACAAAAGTGGAATGGCATTGGCGCCAAAACAGACATGAAGACCCATGGAAGAGAACAGAAGACACAGAGACACATCCACATAAATCCAGTTTTCTTATTCTAGTCAAAGGCGCCATAAACATACATTGGAGAAAAGATAGCCTCTTCAATAAATGATGCTGAGAAAACTGGAAATCCATTTGTAGCAAAATGAAATTTAACCCCTATCTCTCACTTTGCACAAAACTCAACTCAAAATGGATCAAGGACCTAGGCTCTAGACCACAGACCCTGCACCTACTAGAAGAAAAGGTAGGCCCAAATTTACATCATGTTGGCTTAGGAACCAAATTCCTCAACCAGACTCCTAAAGCAAAGAAGTGAACTCAAGAATCAATAAATGAAATAGTATCAAACTAAAAAGAGAAGATAAAACCATCAAGAATGTGAAAAGAGAGCCTATGGAATGGGAGAAAATCTTTGCCACCTTCACCTCAGAGAGAGCATTAATTTCCAGGATATATAAAGAATTCAAAAAACTTAACACCAAATAAGCAAATAACTCAATAAATAAATGGGCAAAGGAACTGAACAGACCCTTCACAGAAGAAGAAATACAAACAGTCAACAAATATAGAAAAAAAATGTTCAACATCTCTAGCAATTAGAGAAATTCAAATTTAAACTACACTGACTGCTGTGGTTGTGTCTCAGTGGTAGCGCACTTGCTTAGCACGTGTGAGGCACTGGGTTTGATCCTCAGCACCATATGAAAATAAGTAAATGATATAAAGCTAAAAAAAATCACATTGTGATTTCATCTCTCCAGTCAAAATGGCAATTATCAAGAATACAAGTAATAATAAATCATATATGGCAAATAGGACTGGGAATTGGTGCAACCACTCTGGAAAGCAGTATGGAAATTCATCTGAAAACTTAGAATGGAACCAAAATTTGACCCAGTTATCCCACTCCTTAGTATATACCCAAAGGACTTAAAATCAGCATACTACAGTGATGCAACTACATCAGTGCTTACAGAAGCTCAATTTATAATAGCTAAGCTATCGAAACAACTTAGGTGCCTTTCACCAAATGAATGGATAGAGAAAACATGGTATACATACACAATGGAATATTACTCAGCCATAAAGAACAATGAGATTATGGCATTTGCCAGTAAATGGATGGACCTAGAGACAATCGTGCCAAGTGAAATAAGCCAATTCCTAAAAACGAAAGCCCAAACGTTCTCTCTGATATTTGAATGTTAACACACAATAAGGGGAGAGGGGAGAATAGAAGTTCATTGGATGAGACAAAGGGAAATGAAGGGAAGGGAGGGAGAATGAGAAAAGAGAGGAGAATGAACCAGACATCACTTTCCTGTGTTCATATATGAAGACATGACCAATGAAACTGCACATCACGTACAACCACAAGAACGGGATCCTAATTATACTCCATGTATGTATAATATGTAAAAATACACTCCACTGTCATGTATGTCTAAAAAGAACAAATCCAAAAAATGAGTATAGAAAATTTATGTAGGATTAGTGAGCTTGGGAATAACTCCAAGCTGTCTGATGTTAATGTAATTAGAATCTCAGAAAGAGAAAAGGAGGATAGAAAATCTATTTGAAGAAATAATTGCTAAAAACACCCCAGGATTGATGAAAACCACATATTTACTATTCCAGAGGCTCAATGTACCACAAGCACAAAAAAAAACATAAAGGCACATCATAATCAAATCGCAAAAGAGAGTTACCTCCAAAGTAGCCGGAGGAACACTTTCACCTACAGAGAAACCTAGTTTAAAACGACAGCAGATTTCTTACTAAAACAATGTGAGCGAGAAGACACTGGGTCAACAATTCCACAGTAATTAGTTGAAAACTATCAACTAGAATTTCATACGTTGAAATGTCCTTAAAAATAAAGGCAATGATTCAATCTTCAGATAAGATGGCGTAATGATGCCCCATCTGGTTTCCTCCTTGGGATACAACTACAAGACCTGGGCAGATGTGTGGACTGGGTACTGGGGGACTCTGGAAATTAATTGCAGCAGACAGAGTAGGAAAGAAAAGCAGACTTTGGGGTCTCACCAACCAGCAGTGAGAGTGCAAGTTTCCGCCTGTGTGGCTTGGCCTGAGCGCAGGGCAGCTTCAAACCCAAAATGGGCCTCAACTCACACAGAGAGGGCCCTCAAATTCCAGCTCAAGGGCTGGGAAGGTGTCTCCTGATGCTGCAGACCCCCACATCCTTGCTCTTCTATTATCTCCGACCCCAGCCCCCAGGCAATCCTGTGGCATTTGGGGCAGAAACCACAACAGGAACCACAAGAACTGAAGCCCTGAGGGATGAAACTTCTCCAGTTAGTGGATATGAGACTCCAGGAGGGCAGCAACCCCACTGCACCTCATCCTCTTCTGTTCCTCACCATTTGGCACCAGTGAAGGCACAGTCCCAGAAGTGCAGACAGGACAGGGCAACGGACAGCCCTGGGCTTGGGGACAAAGGACCAAAATGGCTGAAAAGATTGCAGAGGTGGGAAAGTTCTGGAAAGTGGAGGAGCCTGGAAGTATCACCCGATGCGGGGCTGTGGTTCCAGGGTGGTGGATCCTGGATGGAGGGTCCAACTCCCGGGGTGCATGACAGGAGAAGGTGAGCTGCCGGGAGTGGCCCGGGTCTAGGCGCCCACACGAGGGGGGACCTGGGAGGACTCTGCCACCGCCCTGGAGCCTCAGTCCCCAGCTGCCTGTTCCCTGGAGCCGCCGGGGCGGTCCCTACAGCACCCACCGCGAACCCCGCGCTCCCGGTTCTCACCTGAGGGCCCTCCTCGGCGGAGCTGCTGGTCACAGCGGGCGGAGTTTGATCTGCAGGGAACTGTTCAGGACGCGGTGGCCTCAGCTGTGTGGCCTGCGCCGCGGACCTCAGAGGAGAAGAGGTAGCCTGACCCGTAGGCCCATGGAGAGGGGAGGGGAGCCCAGGTAACCTGGGGGCAGGAGGCGGTTTAGAAGGGAGACCCGCCCAAGTGTCAGGTGTCACTGACTCTGTGTCCTTTTGTTTTCCTGTGGCACCTGTGGATTCTAGGGTTTAAGTCCTCGCTTCTCCTGTTTCCTTCTGTGTACCTGACCCATCATTTTAAACCATGTTCCAAGGTCAATTTTTGGTGTATGTGGGTTGTGGGGATTGAACCCAGGGCCCTGAGCCTGTGAGGCAAGCGACCTACCTGAGCTCCACCCTCAGAGACCCCTGTAAACTTCTTCCCCTCTGCCACAGGGTCAAGTTGCCAAGGCTGACGTCGAAGGTTCCTCTTGCCTCAGCCTCCCTGGTGGCTGGCATGACAGGCGTGCACCTGGGACTGTCACGAGCCTGTGATGGGAACTCATGTGCCTCTGTCCAAAGCTGAGCATGGTTCTGCAGAGCTGTGTTCCAGGCTCCCTGAAGGGCTGTGGAGGCTTCTGCTGCCCAGCAGCCCTGGTGCCATGGCCAGGGCTCCTCCCAGCCGAGGGCAGGCAGCTGCCCATTGCTGTAGGCTGACCTTATTTTCTTCTTATGGCACTCATACGTTCTCTGGAGTATGTTGGATTGTTTGTCCATTAGGAGTTTAACAGGTCATCTAGAACCTTCAAACAATTAGTAAAATTCCTAAACAGTAAGTGAGCATGCGCAGAATTTGGGCTAATGTTTTGGGAAGAACAATGTTGGATGATATTTTCATGGCTTAAATATATCATCCAACATGAAGTTACATTTTATTACTTACAAAATAATAAAATAATGAAGCAATACCATGGGCTGAGGCAAAATAAATCCTCAGGATCTTAGGCATTCTATAATAAATCTGCATCATTTGAAATATAGAGTTGATTGTCTCTGGGTAATGAAATGGAAGTAAAGATATCAAAGCAAATGATCATCTGTTTCCAGTTTTCTGTGATTTGGTTCAAGTGGTAAAGTGGTGATATTTATTAATAATAGATCAAATAGATTCATAATTCTTTTAGACTACAATTAGATGCCTTCAAACTTTAGGCTACATGGGCACATTTGAGAACGGTTCCAGCCATTCTCTCATCCTTTGAGTCATTCCCCTCCTATGTCCTGTGAGACATTTTCTATGTGAGGCTTTAAGAAGAGAATATTCTGTAAAGAAAATCTTATGATCTGTACATTATAAAATTGAATGGGTTCATTCAGAAATCAAAAGTTCTATTGAAAGATATTTGCATTAGCCAAATAAAACCAATTTCTGGGCATCCTGGTGAAGACAAGATTTTATCTTTATATGTCTCATTGTCTCTGCCTCACGACCAGTGCGAACTTCATGAAAGAAGGTTAGGTTCATAAGAAATTGCGAGTGAGTTTTAAATTAAAGAGAAAAGATTCTCATTACCTTTCACACAGCTCTGAAACGGCTTCTCCTAGCTCCCGCTTCTGGCCACCTAATGTGGTGGTGAGGTTTACACAAGAAACTAGGGAGAGAAGAAACGGCAACATGGCGGCAGGCACGAAGAGATCAAGTCTCTGACCTCTTCAGCTGTGTGGGCATAGGGAGTCGTAATCTGTCTAAATGGTGTTTGCTCAGTATCACTAGGCAATGCTGAGCTGACGTGGAACTGGGGCGAGCAGTGTGGGCCTCTCAGAACACACACCGAGCCCGGATCAGCTGAATTCAAGCTCCCTCCCGTTCGCCTGCTTCTCTCAGACAAACTGCTGTGACTCAGCACTAACGATCCCGCGGAAACAACTGGTGGGCCCTCATGAACCTACGGAGGTAAATGCCAACTGAGCCTTCATAGGCAGTTGCCACAGGATTGAATTGGGGCTTGGGAGAGACAGTCAGGACCTACCCGTTGCAGTGGTCACCAGACAGAGGGAACGAAATGTCACCATTTGCATGGGATACCACCATGGCAGAGAACTGACTTCACCAGAACGTGGTGGAGGAGATAACTTCATTGAAACCTGTGGCTACAGGTGTATAATCCCCTAGCCATCTCCACGCAGCAGGGAAACCTTAAGGGCCCTCCCAACTCTCCCATGAACGCAATAGCCAGACTCGAGGTGTGGAACTCCCGGCTACTGCTCCCACCAGTGCTGACAACTGAGGTCTCCTGCACCAGCTACCGGGGGTGTGGCTACCGGAGGGCAAGCAAATTCGCTGGGGATTCTCCACCCCAAACTCCACAAACTTAGGGTCTGAGGGAATGGCAAACAGGGAGAGTGTGCCCAGGCATTCATGAAAACAGGCTCCAAGGAGCAGCAGACCTGGCGTGTAGCCAGTATTGTGGTGAACGTCACCTGTGAACGGGTCCTGGCTTGAGAAAAAGTGGGGAAGTGACTACACACAAGAGAAGGCCCTAGACACTCAGGATTGGAGACCCGCCCAGTCTGGGAGGAAGAGCTGCTGCACAGTGATTGGTTCCCACCTATTGAGAGGAGAAGCTTGACCCAGTGGGCACAGCTCCACCTACTGGAAGAGAAGTTAATCAAACTCTAAGACTGCATTTATTAATTTTTTTAAATTTTTTTAAAATTTTTTAAAAATTTTTTTTAATTTAATTTAATTTTTTTTAATTTTAATTTTCATTTTTTATTACTATTATTATTTAAAAATTTTTTTCTTCTTTATTTTCTATTTTTTTTTGTCTTTTCATTTCTTTTCAATTTTCTTATTCCCCCTTCCTTGAATTCTACCTGCTTACTCTCATTCTCTTTAGTGACTTCTTCCCTTCCCTTCTAATACCTTTTCTCCCAAGCATCAAATAAATTTATAGGAGTAAACAGTAACTCAGCAGTCAAACAGAACAAGAAGTAACATGTGCAGCATGAAAAAGCAAGGAAGAAAAGAAGTACAAACAATGCAGGACAGCCTAAATATTCAGGAGGACCTAGAGTCATCTGAAAAATGGTCATATAAAGAACTCAAGGAATACCTTAGACAGATGGAATGGAACCTTAAAGAGGATACGAGACAGCAAATTCAAACAGTGAAAGAACACATTGAAAATGAATTACATAAACAGATAAAAGAAGAAGTTAAGCATCTTTATCAGGCTATAGAGATTATAAAAAAATCAAACATTAATTCTAGAAATGAAGGAAATTATAAACCAAATTAAAAACTCAAATGAGAGTATCAACAACAGATTGGAGCAAGTAGAAGCCAGAACGTCAGATAACGAAGACAAAATATATCATCTTGAAAAGAGTCTAGCCAACTCAGAAAGGCTGGTAAAAAATCACGAGTAAAATATCCAAGAGATATGGGATAACATAAAAAAAAAACAAATTTAAGAGTCATCGGGATAGAGGAAGGTATAGAGATTCAAACCAAGGGAATGAGTACCCTGCTGAATGAAATAATTACAGAAAACTTTCCAGAAATAAAAAAGAAAATGGATATACAAATTGTAGATGCATACAGGACACCGAGCATACAAAATCACAGTAGACCAACGCCAAGACACATTGTTATGAAGATATCCAATATACAGAACAAAGAGAAAATATTAAAAGCTACAAGAGAAAGGAGGCATATTACATTCAGGGGTAAACAAATAGGGTTAACAACGGATTTTTCATCATAGACACTGAAAGCGAGAAGATCCTGGAACAACGTATTTCAAACATGGAAAGAGAATGGATGCCAATGAAGAATTTTATATCCAGCAAAATTAAGCTTCAGGTATGACAACGAAATAAAAATCTTTCATGATAAACAAAAGCTAAAAGAATTTGCAGCCAGAAAACCAGCATTGCAAAGCATCTTGAGCAAAACACTACACGAGGAAGAAATGAAAAACAATAACCAAAACCATCAGTGGGAAGTCCCTCTGTAAAGACAGAGGGTGGGGGGGAAAGCTAATCATGGAGAAACAAACTAAAATTAAAAAAAAGATAAATAATCAAACATGGCTGCAAGTACAAACCATATATCAATAGTAACTATAAACGTTAATGACTTAAACTCTCCAATAAAGCGACATAGGCTGGTAACATGGATTAAAAAAGGAGAGACATCTGATTGGAAAAGACACACACAGGGTGAAGGTGAAAGGTTGGGAAAAAATATAAAGAGCACACGGTCCTTGTAAGCAAGCAGGGGTGGCCATCCTCATATCGAATAAAATCGACTTCAAGACTAAGTTAATCAAAAGGGATGAGGAAGGACATTATATACTGTTAAAAGGAACCATTCACCAACAAGACATAATAATTATCAATATTTATGCAACAAATAATGGTGCTTCGACAGTCATAAAACAAATTCTCCTCAAGTTCAAGAATTAAATAGACCACAACACAATAATTATGGGTGACTTCACACACCTCTCTCACCATTGGACAGATCCTCCAAACAAAAGTTGAATAAAGAAAGTATAGAACTCAATATCACAATCAATAACCTAGACTTAATTGACATATATAGAATATATCAACCATCATCAAGTGGATATACTTTTTTCTCAGCAGCACATGGATCCTTCTCAAAAATAGACCATATATTATGTCATAAGGCAACCCTCAGTAAATATAAAGGGGTGGAGATAATATTGTGGTGAGCCGTTCCTGCGGACTGTGGTCGCCATTACATGATGGCACTGGCTCCGCTGTGGTCTGTGAAGGACAACTCCGTATCAAAGAGAGTTGGCGTGTTGTCAACTCTTTATCAGAGAGAGTTGGCGTGTTGTTTTCTAGCACCCTGTGAGAAGGGTCCACGTGGCAGCTTCGCATTGGGGTTCGCGGTGCTTTCTTAAGGCTGGGAGGGGCATCCGAGAATTATTAGGAGAATTATTAGAAAAATATCAAGGGCCTGAATAAACTGCTGAAAGAAGATTCCTGAGTCACGTCTTCCTTGCGGGCAAGGGGGTCGTGACCTAATATCATACATTTTATCTGATCACAATGGAATGAAACTGGAAATCAATGATAAAAGAAGGAAGGAAAAATCCTACATCACATGGAAAATGAACAATATGTTACTGAATGATCAATGGGTTACATAAGACATAAAGGAGGAAATCAAAAAATTCTTAGAGTTAAATAAAAATACAAACACAACATATCGGAATCTATGGGACACAATGAAAGCAGTTTTAAGAGGGAAATTCATTGCCTGGAGGTCATTCCTCAAAAAAAGGAAAAACCAACAAATAAATGAGCTCACACTTCATCTCAAAGCCCTAGAAATGGAAGAGCAAAACAACAGCAAATGTAGCAGAAGGCAAGAAATAATTAAAATCAGAGTGGAAATCAACGAAATTGAAAAATGAAACTATTGAAAAAATTAACAAAACTAAAAGTTGGTTCTTTGAAAAAATGAATAAGATTGACAGACCCTTAGCCATGCTAACAAAGACAAGAAGAGAGAGAACTCAAATTACTAACATACAGGATGAAAAAGGCAATATCACAACAGATGCTTCAGAAATACAGAAGACTATTAGAAATTATTTTGAAAACCTATATTCCAATAAAATAGAAGATAGTGAAGACGTCGATAAATTTCTTAAGTCATATGATTTGCCCAGACTGAGTCAGGAGGATACACACAATTTGAACAGACCAATATCAATCGATGAAATAGAAGAAGCAATCAAAAGACTACCAACCAAGAAAATCTCAGGACCGGATGGGTATACAGTGGAGTTTTACAAAACCTTTAAAGAAGAATTAATACCAATACTTTTCAAGTTATTTCAGGAAATAGAAAAAGAGGGAGCTCTTCCAAATTCATTCTATGAGGCCAACATCACCCTGATTCCGAAACCAGACAAAGACACCTCAAAGAAAGAAAACTACAGACCAATATCTCTGATGAACCTAGATACAAAAATCCTCAATAAAATTCTGGCGAATCAGAAACAAAGGCACATCAAAAAAATTGTGCACCATGATCAAGTAGGACTCATCCCTGGGATACAAGGATGGTTCAATATACGGAAATCAATAAATGCTATTCACCACATCAATAGACTTAAAGATAAGAACCATATGATTATCTCGATAGACGCAGAAAAAGCATTCAACAAAGTACAGCATCCATTTATGTTCAAAACATTACAAAAACTAGGGATAACAGAAACTTACCTCGACATTGTAAAAGCTATCTATGCTAAACCTCAGGCTAGCATCATTCTGAATGGAGAAAAATTGAAGGCATTCCCTCTAAAATCTGGAACAAGACAGAGATGCCCTCTATCACCACTTCTATTCAATATAGTTCTCGAAACACTGGCCAGAGCAATTAGACAGACGGAAGAAATTAAAGGCATAAAAATAGGAAAAGAAGAACTTAAATTATCACTATTTGCAGATGACATGATTCTATACCTAGAAGACCCAAAAGGGTCTACAAAAAAACTACTAGAACTAATAAATGAATTCAGCAAAGTGGCAGGATATAAAATCAACACGCATAAATCAAAGGCATTTCTGTATATCAGCGAAAAAACTTCTGAAACAGAAATGAGGAAAAACACTCCATTCACAATATCCTCAAAGAAAATAAAATACTTGGGAATCAACCTAACAAAAGAGGTGAAAGATTTATACAATGAAAACTACAGAACCCTAAAAAGAGAAGTAGAAGAAGATCTTAGAAGATGGGAAAATATACCCTGTTCATGGATAGGAGAACTAACATCATCAAAATGGCGATATTACCAAAAGTTCTCTATAGGTTTAATACAATGCCAATCAAAATACCAATGGCATTTCTTGTAGAAATAGATAAAGCAATCAAGAAATTCATATAGAAAAATAAAAGACCCAGAATAGCAAAAGCAATTCTAAGCAGGAAGTGTAAATCAGGTGGTATAGCGATACCAGATTTCAAACTGTACTACAGAGCAATAGTAACAAAAACAGCATGGTACTGGTACCAAAACAGGCAGGTGGACCAATGGTACAGAATAGAGGACACAGAGACTAATCCACAAAGTTACAGCTATCTTATATTTGATAAAAGGGCTAAAAGCATGCAATGGAGGAAGGATAGCATCTTCAATAACTGGTATTGGGAAAACTGGAAATCCATATGCAACAAAATGAAACTGAATCCCCTCCTCTCGCCATGCACAAAAGTGAACTCAAAATGGATCAAGGAGCTTGATATCAAATCAGAGACTCTGTGTCTGATAGAAGAAAAAGTTGGCTCCAATCTACATATTGTGGGGTCGGGCTCCAAATTCCTTAATAGGACACCCGTAGCACAAGAGTTAATAACAAGAATCAACAAATGGGACTTACTCAAACTAAAAAGTTTTTTCTCAGCAAGAGAAACAATAAGAGAGGTAAATAGGGAGCCTACATCCTGGGAACAAATCTTTCTTCCTCACACTTCAGATAGAGCCCTAATATCCAGAGTATACAAAGAACTCAAAAAGTTAAGCAATAAGAAAACAAATAACCCAATCAACAAATGGGCCAAGGACCTGAATAGACACTTCTCAGAGGAGGACATACAATCAATCAACAAGTACATGAAAAAATGCTCACCATCGCTACCAGTCAGACAAATACAAATCAAAACCACCCTAAGATACCATCTCACTCCAGTAAGATTGGCAGCCATTATGAAGTCAAACAACAACAAGTGCTGGCGAGGATGTGGGGAAAAATGTACTCTTGTACATTGCTGGTGGGACTGCAAATTGGTGCGGCCAATTTGGAAAGCAGTACAGAGATTCCTGGGAAAGCTAGGAATAAAACCACCATTTGACCCAGCTAATGCCCTTCTCAGACTATGCCCTGAAGACCTTAAAAGAGTGTACTACAGGGATACTGCCACATAGATGTTTATAGCAGCACAATTCACAATAGCTAGACTGTGGAACCAACTTAGATGCCCTTCAATAGATGAATGGATTTAAAAAATGTGGCATTTACACACCATGGAGTATTACTCAGCACTAAAAAATGACAAAATCATGGAATTTTCAGGGAAACGGATGGCACTAGAGCAGATTATGCTTAGTGAAGCTAGCCAATCCCTAAGAAACAAATACCAAATGTCTTCTTTGATATAATGAGAGCAACTAAGAACAGAGCAGGGAGGAAGAGAAGGAAGAAAAGATTAACATTAAACAGAGACATGAGGTGGGAGGGAAAGGGAGAGAAAAGGGAAATTGCATGGAAATGGAGGGAGACCCTCATTGTTATACAAAATTACATGTAAGAGGTTGTGAGGGGAATGGGAAAATAAACAAGGAGAGAAATGAATTACAGTAAATGGGGTAGAGAGAGAAGATGGGAGGGGAGGGGAGGGGGATAGTGGAGGATAGGAAAGGTAGCAGAATACAACAGTTACTAATAGGGCATTATGTAAAAATGTGGATGTGTAACTGATGTGATTCTGCAATCTGTATACGGGGTAAAAATGGGAGTTCATAACCCACTTGAATCTAATGTATGAAATATGATATGTCAAGAGCTTTGTAAGGTTTTGAACAACCAATAAAAAAAAAAAAAACTAGGGAGAGAGGGAGAGCATGCCAGGGAGTGAGCTTTTATTGGTGAATAAACAATTCAAGGGAAAATCCCATCCAGTGAAGGTTAAGGGGGAGCAGAATCCCAAGGTCAAGGACAATGATTGGGTCTTCAGGTCAGTGGCCAGGAGGCATCTGCAGGGACAAGCCCTGGGACCTTGGAAAGGGTGGGGAATGGCTCTGACACATCTGTGTTTGAGCGTCTCTCACCCTGCCAGGGAGGTAAGTCAAATCACATAGTAGGATGGCCTCTCACAATTGTCAGTGTTTTTTCTTTTTGTTGTTGTTGTTGTTAGAATGAAATTCATAAGTTGGCATTCCATTTTTTTCAGATGTGTAACTAGATGCCATTTAAATTACCCACTCTTAAATGGTAGACATTTTGTACATGAGCACTGACTGTCTGCACCTTTTTGAACAGCCAGTCTGGGCTCAGGAGCCCAAATACCAATGGTTAGCTGGAACATGTTCTTAATTTGGCCTATCCGTCAGTATCCCCTGAGGTCATCTGTTCAATGAGCTTCCTTACTCCTGCTCCCTCACTGGCTTTCATAGAAACCACATACTGTCTATGAATCAGGGACACCAATCCCACAACATTGTGTTCTTTGAGTATCCAAAGTCCCACTTTTCACTTCACCATGCCTGACATAGGCAGTAATATTTATCAGCAAATGTGAGGTTTTCAAAGATCCAATTCTGTGTGCTCCTTTCTCAAGGAGCATTAGGCAAGGATATAGCATACATAAATATTAAAAGGCTGTAGTTTTTAAAATGTCATCCATTGAATAGTTGATACATGTCTGAGATACTTTTTATTTTGGAGGAGGTATTATTTAATTATCCAACAGTTACATAATAGTGAAATGAGACACAAAGAATAAAATGCATCCATTTTATTCTTTGTGCCTGATGAATTTTATGAGTAAGGATAAGATACTTCCTTGTTCCAATGAAGATGTTGCCCACTTCTGTGAATGGATGTGGGGTGTCACCTGCTACTTGCATGTCTGCATGTTGTGCTTGACACTAATATCATACTTGGCAGGTGGCAGAAAGTCAATACTGAAGTTAAGCTCTTGTGTTCTACCAGCTGTGCTGCACATCCTTGGTGTGCCACCTTCTGCAATCCATGCTGCTCTGTTCATGTTCCTATTGACTTCCTGGTGGTGAGTATCATGGTCTCCTAGTCTTGAGAATGGCCAAGCATTGCTCTGTGAATGTGGAAGATGGGCATGTGGAAGGCTCCAGGGAGGAGGGATGATCATGTACTCTAATCCATGTGCCTGTTTAATGACCTGTTTTTCTTCTTTGGTTTTAAGGGAGACAAGGCCCTCAGACACTTCTGTGCAGCTGGGAATGCAGGCTTCTGCTTCACCCTGAAGGAAGCGAAAATGCTCTCTAAGTGTACATCATGCTTAATTTTATGGAAGAATTCTACATCTAGCCAAACCACACGAGATTTCAAAAGCCAGCCCAATAACATTTAGAAGATTCATTCTCCAAAGCAGAGTCCTCCCTGTTGAGAGACTTCAATGTGGAGAAAGGAGAGCCCCTCTCTCCTCAGACTCCCTGCTTTGACAACAAGTGCACTGGAGAAGTTTGAATCAAGTGGGAGGCACATGGGCAGGCTTTCTGGATGAGGCCCTATTGAAGGGAGGATGGGATCTGAGGAGTGGACCAGAGAGAGGAAAGATGGGAAAGGGAGGGAAGCTGGCGAGGGCAGGGTGGCAGCATCACTGGAAAAGAGGCCCCAGGAGGAAATGCTACAGACTCTCAGCTGAAGACACCCGTGAGGGCTTGAGATGTTTTCAAGCACAGCCTTCCTTGCCAATATGTGAGCTTCGTGTTCTGCTGGACTTGGATGAGTTTAGTGATAAATGACATGCAGGGACCCACATGCAACAAACACATTTACTGATGGCACAAGGGCTTCAAAGTGAAACTGTGTCTGCCAGTTATTACACATCATTCTGTGGCACTCTAGTTCAAACAGGGACAGCCACAAATTGCTCACTGGGAACCCTCTTTGCTGCCGCAAGTGGACGCTGCTTGCATGAACCGCTTCACTTCTGAACTTCTAAAGTTCTCCTGAGCAAGCACATTCAGAACCCACTTCAGGCCCAATAGGAAAAGTGTACCTAGAAGAGAGCCCTTGTAGCTCTGATCACCAACTTTAAAGAGGAAAGCTGCCCTCTGAAGAAAATCCATTTGCCAATGTTTCACTGAAATCAATGGTTCCCCCTTACTCAGAAAACAAAATAGAAATGCAGGAGCCTTCATGAGGGGAACCTGCATTTCTAATGGAACAGATACTTCAGAGAGAAAGTGAGAGTGCCGGCTCTGAGAAGCAGTTCTGCTTCATGCAGCTTCAACCAGAAACAAAACCCAATGTGCTTACAGAGAACAAGACCGTTCCTTCAATTGGAAGATGCCTGCACAAAATGCTTCCATTCTGCACTTCCAAGCTTTTCTCAGCCAGCACGTTCAGTCAACACTTTACACCAAAAGTGCAAATTGTGCTACCCAGAGAGCCCTTGGACCTAACATCATCACCAGTATTCACATGGAAAGTTGGACGGTTGACAAGATCAATGGCCCAGAGTTTCATTGAAATCTTTTTCTCAATTTTTTTTGAAAACTCACTGGAAATGAAAGGCCCACAAGCAACAAACTCTGCTTTATACAAGACACAGAAACTTCTAAGTAAAGCCCAGGACTGCTGGCTCTAAGAAGGGGTTCCAAATCCTACTAGTTCAACCAAGCCCAAATCCCAATGTGCTCTCTAGGAACACTTTTACATCTTGCAATTGAAGCTGTTTGCATACCCTGCTTCTCTTCTGCACTTCACACTCTAGAGCTGTTTGCACACCCTGGTTCTCTTCTGCACTTCACACTCTTCTCACTGAGCACATTCAGAGAACAGTGCAGGCTCAATATCCAAAGTGCACTAGCTGGAGAGCCCTTGTACCTTGGAGCAGTTGCTCAGATAGGTCTGATGGGTGGTTCAATTCCTCCATGATTCTTTGGAATCCATTCCTCAAACGGATTCTAAAAACTATCTTGAAATTGCATGAGCCTGACTACAATGACCTCTGCTTTATTGAGTGCATAGATGGTTCCAAGTGAAATGGTACCATCATCTCTGACAAGAGGTTCTGCTTCCTGCATGTTCAACCAGGGAAAAATCGCCACGTGTTCACTGAGAACAAAGCTACTTGTGCACAAAATTTTTCTGTTTGCCCCCTACATATGCATCTCAGGATGCACATTCAGAACACATTTCCTGCAAAAAACATGAGAAAGTATCCTTGCAAAAGTCCACTCTGGTCTAGCATCACCAACATTGATTAGGAAATGAATTGCACAGGTTTCATTGTATTCCCTTGGTCTCCTTTTTCTAAAAACTCATTGAAACTGCAGGTGCCTGACAGCAACCAACTTACCATTGACCAAGAGCACAGTTGTTTCCAATGAAAACTGTGCCTGTTAGCTCTCAGAAGCCATTGTATTTAAGGCTACTTCAGCCAGGATCAAAGTTCAATGGGCACGATGAGAAAAATGTCATTTCCTAATGTGGAAGCTGCTTGCCAAAATTCTTCTGTGCTGCACTTCCAAAATATTTTCAGGAAGCACACTCAGAGCACAGTTTCAGCCCATATGCAAAGAGTGCTAGCAAGAGTGCCCTTGGACCTAGGTCAGCAACTTGGAGAACTGTGGGCCACTGGGAAGAGCAATTCCCCAAGGTGGATTGAAATCAATTGCTCAATTGTTTGTCACAGAATTCACTTGAAATTTAAGTGCCTGCCTGCATTGAACTCGCACTGACCAATTGTACAAACACTTCAAAGGGAAACTGCCACCTCTGAGAAGCGGTGGTTCTTCATGCTAGTTTAAGTAGTGACAAACCCCAATGTGCTCACTGAGAATAAAATGAGCTCCTGAATGTTGAAGCTGCTGAGAGACTGCTTTACTTTTGCACTCCCAAACTACTCTCAGCAAGCACATTCAGAACCGAGGTCAGGCCCAAAATACAATGTTGGCTGACAAGAGAGGCCTTGCACCCAGGATCACCAATTTTGAGAAGGCAACGAGGACTGCTGAAAAGATGAACTCCACAAAATTCCATGGAAACCCACTCATCAGACCTTTCTGAGAACACTTGAAATGCAGGTTTCTGCATGCAAGGAACTGTGTGTGACAGATGGCAAAGTTTGCCAAATGCAAACATGCCTACCAGCTCTGAGAAGCCATTCTCATTCACACTTCTTCAACCTGGGAAAAATCCCCATGTGCTCACTGAGAACAAGTTAGCTTGTGCTACTTGAAGCTGCTTCCACAAACAGTTTTACTTCTGCACTTCTAAGCTGTTCTCATCAAGCACATTCAGAGCACAGTTCAGGCATGAAACACAAAGTGCACCAGAAAGAGATCACCAACTTGCAGGAGGAAAGAGGACCAGCTGAGAAGATCAGTTCTCCAAAGTCTCACTGACATCCACTTATCACATTTGTTTACAATATACACTTGAAGTGCAGGTACCCAAATGAGTGAACTGTTTTTGATCAATGGCACAGAGGCTTCAATGTGAAAGCATGCCTGTCACCTGTAAGAAGCAGTTTTGCTTTCTTCTAGCTCACACAGAAGAAAACACCATGTGCCTACTTACAACAAAGTTAGTCTTGCAAGTTGAAACTGCTTGCAGCAAATGGCTTCCATTCCCCACTTGCAGCCATCAGTGGTTGACAGATGGCACAGAGGCTTCAATGTGAAACCGTGAATGCCAATCATTACAAGTGCTTCTGACACACTCTAGTTGAACCAGGGAAAGCCCAAAGTGGTCAATGAGAACACACTTTGTTCCTGCAAGTGGAAGCAGCTTGCATAAACTGCTTCAGATAGAAAATTCCAAGCTCTTCTCAGCAAGCACATTCAGAAAACAGTTCTGGCCCAATGGAAAAAGGGACCTAGCAAGAGGATCCCATACATATGATTACCTTCATAAGGTAGCTTCCCAACTTCTGTGTGGAACTGTGTTTCTCCTTGGCCCTTATGCTGTTTTGGAGACCACTAGCTCAGCTTTGTGCAGGATCATCAGACCTGGACTTTTGGCAAGACCTGTACAGCCCTCACACATGCTCAGATGCTACAGGACTTTGCAGACCAGTCCAGACAACAGTAGGCATCCATTCATTGTCTGCAGTCTACAGATTCCTAGATGCATGGCATTCATTATCATCAAATGCAGAATTTTCATCAAAAACCATATATATATATATATATATATATATGTATGTATATATATATATTTCCAATGTGAATCAAGAAAATCATAAATATCCCCAAATCCAAAGAGTGGATCTCCTTTGTGATGCTACCAGTGGAAAATTCCACAGCTGACCTCATGGGATGGTACACAGTGAAAACACAGCTGCATGAAAAATATTACATGACATGACCTTCTGGTTATGTAGAAAGTGGCATGTGAAGTACACATGCATGTCTTCTTCAGACATGGGATTCATTTGCAAGACACCTTATCAATGGAAAATACTCCAAAATGGGAGAAATCAGAACCACATCTCCAAAGTATTTCAGAAGAGACCAACTCCATCTGTGTATCTATCGCTCAGTCAGTGTGTGTGCTCTAGTGTGTGTGTGTGTGTGTGTGTGTGTGTGTGTGTGTGCGTGCGCTCTAGTGTGTTTTTGTTTGTATTTGTACAAAGATAGCCAATACTTCATTGCCCCCATTGGAAAACTGACTCAGATAATGCCATCTGCCAAACTCCTAAAAACCAAACTTCTTGCTAATACAAGGAAACATTCCTTCCTGTTGGTTTGGATGTGTCCTTTAGGAATCACTGCTACATTTAGTATACTCAAATCATCACAGTAGATCAGGAAACAAAAACATATATATTTTAAAATAATAATATATTAATGGAAACAACAAATACAGGATAGAGTAACAACTATGTTACTAAACAAGGTCAAGGACAATGGCAAACTATAGATACAAACTTTGAAGAAAATAATTATCAATGTAAATATTCCTGGCCTGCCTCAGCCCTGCCCAGGCACACAGCAGCAGAATGATTTTGCAAGCATCCTCAGGAGGGCTGGAGCCTTCTTTGTAGGACGAGAGGGAGGTTGAGGCTGGATCCACTCATCATTATTTTGGGAGAGGCTCCTTTTCCTCAGCACGAAGATGGGTTTTCTGTGAGGGTTCTTTGCGTAAAATACGTTGGCCTGTGCTGGAATCCTCAGCTCTGGAAAGAGAGGGGTATACAAAATAAGGTGGCTCAGGAGGTGCTCTCTGGGACACCCCAACATCTGAGAGCCTGTGCCAGAAAAGGCCAGAGCCACACACCTGAGAGCTCTCCAATTCAGCACCAATACCAACAAGACAGCCTCCACAGTCCTCCCTGAGGAAGAACTAGGCAGAGCACTTCCACAGACCTAATGTCGGTTCCTACCAAAAGCTTTGGACTCCAGAACATCCCAGGTCCTCTTACATCTGCCAAAGTACACCACTAGGGTTTGCATCTGAAATCTCCCACAAAAGGCTCCTGTGCCGAAGATTCAGTCCACACATGAGCCATCTTCATGAGTGGCTTTGGAGGGAAGCATTGGATGGTGAGTGCTCTGGTGTCAACATAAAATTCTCATTCAAGATGAATACACTACTGGGAGGTGGGAGGGACTGGAAAAAAGGTTGAGCATGGTTGGAGGAAGACCTAAACAGGGGTGCGCCCTGGGCAATAATACCTTGTTCCTGTAGGCTCCACTGAATCCTCATTCTCCAAGTAGAGGTCCTCCTTCTCCATCTTTCTCTCTCTCCCTCTCTCCCAGCCTTGTTCTCTCTCTCCCAGTCTATGCCTGTTTGGCAAGGGCTGAGAAGCTCTCCACTGCCACACACTAGAGCTTTATAGACAGCCTCAGTACACAACCAAAGAGAAAGTTGTGAAAGCCAGAGAAAAGGCCTAGGATTCCTCAAGTATGGCCACAGTGAGGACAGGCTGACCAGCACAAATACCACATTAGAGCCATGCTTCTGCATTGGTGGAGCCCACCTCCATGTGAACCAGGCTTCTGAGAATGGAGGCCACATTCCAAATGCTGCCCTATTGAGAACAATGGTTCCAAAGGCCAGCAAAGGGAATGCTTCCCTCCAACATGGTGTATGGTCCAGTGGTGCCATGACCCCAAGTGGGAGAATACAACAGCCCGCTTCTTCTTCCTCTGAACACGTGTTTCCTGTCACCCTCCTCTAACCTAGAGCCTGTTCTCCATCCCTTCTGGGTTGGATGTGAAGATCTCTGCTATGAATTTCTAAGGCTACCAAGGCCCCAGACAGACTTCCTCTTCCATTGATTCTACTAACCTAACAGTAGGTTAAGATAGGAGACAAGTGATTCTAGAACTCATAGGGATGGTGGTCTTCAGCATACATAGGCTGGGATAATGGCTGCTGTGGTGTTTGGCTCACAAAAACCAACCAACCAACCAACGAAAAAGTGCTGGCATTATTATCAGATGAGCTTTGTGGCTATGTGCTCAGGAAGCCCTCATCTGACTTTAGTTAGGGATCACAACCTGGCTATTGTGATCACTCCTTGGCAAGTGAACTCAGGTACAGAAGACCATGGAATTTATGCAAAGACAGATGATTCAAGCTGTCTCCCAGGCTGTGTTTTCTTCCCAATTTTATCCTGTTACTGCTTGCTAGAATCCTGGCAATGCTCTGCCAAGGCAGAGGTTTTCTGGTCACACAGAAGGCTTTCAATCCTACTGCTTCAGTCCACAAAATGCCAGTTCCCTCTTTAGCCCATGTATTCCATGTTCCTCTGAAACCACTCTTATCCCAGACCATGAAAGCATACTGCTCCTGGAAAGAGGCTTTCCTCCTCACTCTTCAAAGATGTCAGCTTTGGATGCCTGTTCATGTACAGGGGAGGCACCTGGTGGGGAGTCACAATATCCACTGGGGTATACCATTGGACCTCGAGACCTTCCACCAGCAGAAGTGCAGTTGGCTTTGTGCACGAACCCAACACACCTATTGGAGTGTTCTTGGGGGTCAGAGACTACACTTTGGTGCTAAGAGTTGACCTGAGTCCATATCCTGACCCTTGCTCTCTGCCATCTGATTGTCCCACTTACTGTGACGGTGAGAGATGATTTGGCCCAGCTCATAATCCTCCGGCTTCTCCTGAGTAAGCAAGTGTAGGTCGAGGGCCCTGCGGATGACGACAGGAGCCTGATCTTGGCAGGTCACCTGGAGCAGCATGGAAGACAGGCCTTCAGGAAATGGGCCTTGAAGTGACTACTCAAGGACAGTGGGCAGGGGCATTCTGGAGGCACCTCCACTCTAAATACAAGGGCAACATCAATGACCCTACTACCTGAGGCTGACCTCCTGCTCATCGCGTGGGCTCTTCCCATAGGCTACTAGCCCAATCCTTGTACATAACTTCTTGGACCTGCCATTGCTCTTTGTGCAGCTGCACTTCTCTCCAAGTGAAAGGACCCCACTACCTGCATACAGATGCAATCTCATCCCACAAGTTGACAGGAATTGGACAATAGCCTCCAAGATCCCAGGTCCGCCCGAGGATGCAGGCGGCATTGGGAATGGCCTAGGCACAAAACCTACAGGCTTTGGTCTGGATTGCCAGGGCCCAAATCAGACCCAGGAACATGACCACACACAGGAGTGCTGAAAGATAGCCACGAGAGCTCCTGGCCTCCAGAGGCTCAGTGCTGGCTGGGGTGTAGGAGGGCACCTCATCCAGCAAGGGTGGTCATTGGGTTACCTGGACATTTAGTGTGCTTGTTCCACATCCATACTGACTCTGCAGAGAGACCCTCTCAGCTCCTTGTTCAAGGAACATGCAGAACCTCACACTGCTGTCCTCCTCCATAGACATCAGCATCCCATAGAGTGGAACCTGCAATCTAGGTCCTGGCCTGTTCTCATCTGTCACCTATACCTGCCTCTGCCCTTCTGGACTGCATGATGCCACCTGACACACAGACTCCCTCAGTCATGGTGGTGGACAAGCTTCTGCTCTCCCTCATCTCAGCTCCAGCCCTTCACACTGACCTCTCCCTTCTTGATTCCCATCTATCCTCCTGATCATCCAGAAGCTCCAAATCCAAGAGGGCATGAGTAGTCCATGGTATTGGACCAGTGTCTGCTCCCCACCCAGGTGTAAGCACCAGGGGACACCCCTGCTCCCAGGCTTACCAAAACAGTCTTGGCCATCTTTGGACTTTGTATTTCTAAGTGGACACGAATTAAGCAGGTGTCTCCCACCTGCTTGTGGGAATGCGGCCTGGAGGACTTGCAGGTTGATTCTGAGAACTGTGGGGGATGGAACATCAGCAAACCCAGAAACAGAAAGCCACCCCAGCCTGTCAGTTGGCTCTATGGGCTTCTAGCACATATGTCCAGGTGCTGAGGCTTCTTATTTCCCCAGGTGGGAGTGGAATGGCAGCACAAGTACAGCTTGAATAAGGTAGGTGTTTACCTCCTTTCTCTTGACCTCGTGGCGTTTCCTCATGATGAAATATTTTATCCGCGGGGTTCTAGACTGATACGTGGGTGAGTGGTCACGGGCCTTGATTTCTGCAGAGCAAAGTGGAGAGAATTGTTAGATGGCACTCAAGGATTTTACCACAAAACACACACAACCCCTGAGAGTCTCCGCCAGGGCGAGCCTGCACCAGAATTGAGAGCCCTCCTATCCAGCTACAGTGCCACCAAAGACTCCCTCAGTGATTCTTCCCTGGAGAAGATGATGTACAGGATTCTAAACCAAAAGAGCACCAGGCAATGGAAACAGCACCTTGGGCCCAGAACTTCTCAGTGCAGTTTGGATCTGCCAAAGGGACACTGCTAGGCTCTGCATCAGGATTGGCAAAGGCTCCTGTGCTTAGGCCTTTCTCCCCAGGGCAGCCATGCTCACACATGGGCATTCAGGGAAGCGTTGGATGGTGGGCGAATTCATCCCCTTGCCCTGGATGAATCCACTCATGGATGACTACGTGGAGGGGAGGTGGTATCCATCAGAGGTGTGTTGGGCATGGACATGGGAGGACTTCAGCAGGGTGGTGCCCTGGAGAACTCTATTGTTTTCTAGGTTCGCTCTCCTTCCCCTTGTTTCTCATCATGAGCTGTCTGCTTGGTACTTTTATTCTGGTTTTTGTTCTACTTCTGGCTCTTCTTTCTGTCCTGCATCTTCTTGTAGTTCTTTCTGGGTCTTTTTCTTGTTCTTACATGGTTCCTTCTTGTTCTTCTTCTTGTGTATCTCCCTCCACCCTTCCTTCTGTTCACTTCCTTCTTTTTCTTCTTCTTCCTCCTGCTCTTCATCGTGTGATCCTCTCCCCACTCAGTTGTGTCCTCTTTCTCCTCCTCCTTCTCCTTATATCTCTGGCAATGGTGGGGCATCCTGAGGAGTTCAAATCTATCACACTCTTCTGCCCAGATGCAGCCTCTGTTCAGTAGTCCAAGATGAAATCAGTTCTCAATCAATGGCCAGGAGTGAAACCAAGACCAAAGACAAGTGACTTCCTTTCTTTGTCATTGTCACAGTCAGGAAAGACTTCCTAACAGACACCGTATTCTGGATAGGCTTCTACCTGTGGAAGTCCGCACCTCATCTGGACCAGGATTGCTAAAATAGATTCCACCTCCATAAAGTTTCCCCAATGAAAACAAGGTTTCCAAAATCTAGGAGAGGGCCAGCATCACTGCCACCCTCCTGCCATAAGGCATAGATGCCATCACACCTAGTGGGTTCCAGGCCCCCCGGAGTCCTCCCTTTTGACGTCTGTTACACACAAACCTCCCCTGTTCTGGAGCCTGCTCTCAACTGATGCTTGGGTTGAAAGTCTGTTTCTGAAATCATCTTCGTAGATTCTCAGTTTGGTAATTTCTTATTGACTGGCTTATTTTTGTACTAGGGATAAAACCAGAGGCAATTAGGCACTGAGACCATTCCCAGGCCTTTTTACTTGGGTACAGGGTCTCCCTAAATTTCTGAGGTTGTTTGGAAATCCCCATCCTCCTGCACTGCCTCCCAAGTCCCTGAGATTCGCAGACACTGCCCCTTGCCCAGCTCCTTGCACCTCAGTCTTCCTCATGTGTGAGACAGAGCCAACCCAAATGAGGTGGTGTGGGAAAATTGGAAAACTCACTTACGTGCCCTACAGATAGTGGGTTCTATTGTGGACAGGCTGGGATGGTGAAGGCTAGGAGTGTCTGGCTCACAAGAAAGGAAAGAGCACTGGAATTGTGGACAGCTCAGCATTGTGGCCTCTGTTCTTCAGAGCCCTTCTTTGTTGCTGGAAGAAATAATAACCTGGCCATTCTGATATCTTCAGGAGATGGGCACCCAGGCACAAAGGACTTGGAATTGTTCCCAAAAGAACCCAAACAGGCTGTCCCCTAGCCTTGACTTCCTCTTCACTGAGTCCTGTTCCCAGTTGCTGCAATCCTGACACTCCTGTGAGTAGGCAGGACTTCTCATATCCTGGCCATGGATTGGGACCTGTGCTGCTTCTGTCCATAGCAATGCTGATCCAATCAGGACCCATGTTCTCCTCCTCTTCATTTGAAGGCATCCTTATCAGTGAGCCATAAACCAAACTGATGATGGATTGAGCCTCTCTCTGCCTTGCCCTCATGGATATTAGCTTCACATTGCCAGACCAGGTCCAGGGGAGAACACATTTAGGGAGGTTCAGCAGCCCCCTTGGGCCTCATTGAGCACCTCCACATTGGACACGCCCATCACTGCACTTGGTCTCCTGCACCAGGACCACCACACTTTGGTATTTTGTGGCCAAGGCCCACTTTCTCTTGGCTGTGAGTTATCCTGAGCCCACTGTGGATCATGTCTCCCCACTGTCTGATTGTCCTACTTACTCTCATGCAGAGGAATCATTCTCAGCATCTCAAAGTTGTCCACATCCTCATGCTGCAACAAATTTTGGTCCAAGGCCCTTCGGATGAGGCTCTTCACTGTATCCACACTGGTCACCTGGATCAGGGTGGAATAAATGTCATCAGAGAATGGCTTTTAGAGGAGCTACCCAGAAGACTGTGGTCAAACATTCAGGGGAAATCTCAGCTACATATACAAGGGCACAATCTTGTTATCCTGCTACCTGAGTGTAGCCTCCATATAACCCCTGGGTTCTTGCAACGTGCTACTAGAACAATCTTGGTACAAATATCTGCCTGTACCTGCCATCTCCCCTCCCCCTGGGGAGCCACATTCCACTCAGGTCAAAGGACCAAACTGCCTATGCACAGACACACTCTCATCTCACTGAGACGAGAGCAATGGGCCAGGGATCTGTGCACCAAGTGTGCTCTGGGGTGCAGGCTGCCTTTGTGCGTGGAAGAGGCAGACGCACTGAAAATTTTGGTCCTGACTGCCACTACACAAAACAGACTCAGATACAAGAGTGTGTACTTTAGTGCTTCATGATAGCCTTGAGAGGCCCTGGCCTCTGGAAGCTCGGTGGGGGTCTGGTTGTAATGATGTACTTGACTCAGCACTGGCAGTCACTGAACGTGTCTTCTATGCAGCTGGACACCTGCAGCATTAGCGTGTCTACTGCACATCCATAGAAATTCTGCGAAGAACCCCTTTAGCTCCGCATTTACATACATGCAAAGGCTAACATTCCGAAGCTTTGGCATGACCCCCCAGGTGATCCCGACCCCAAATTCCCACACCTAGTCATGCTAAGGAGGTTCTCTTCCCTGCTACAAGGAACACATCCCCTCCTACACATGTGACAAGTCACTGCCACCTCCTCTGCTCCAACCTCACTCATTGAGAATACCAAGTTCTAGGCACTGCAGCCTGCACCCTGGACATATCTCTGACTTCATCTGTTCACAGAACTTCCGTCTGCACTTCTGGCCTGCAAAACCCACACTACAACACCCACTCACCACTGGAGCTGGGCATGCTGATGCTCTCCCTCCTCAGGTCAAGCCCTTAAGATGGACCTCTCTCTTCTTTATTTCCCACCACAGCCCCGGGGTTGGCTGTGTCTCCTGCCTTCCACTGTGTGGACACCCAGGAGGCAGCCCTACTGTCGGGCTTACCAGGATGCGCTTTGACTCTCTCTCGCTCTGTCCCTCTAAGAGGATATAAATAAAGCGGTTGTCTTCCACCTGCTCGCTGGAGTGAAGCAGTGAGGGCTGCTACTGGTCACTTTTCTCATGCAGCACTCATTGCTTTGGGTGGCCTGGGGCAATGATCCTGCAGCCACTGCAGAGCTGCTGCTCACAGCTGCTGGGGTCCTGGATGCCACTGCCACAGAAGGCTCCAAGAACTGTGGGGGATGACAACATCAGCAAAGCCCAGCACCTGCACCCCACCCAGCCTGGCAGTTGGCTCTGTGGGCATTCTACAACATCCATCCAGAACCTGAGGTTCTTGTCCCCTTGGAGGATGTGGAGTGGCACCAGGAGTAAAGAGTGAAGAAGGTGACTGTTTACCTCCTTTGGCTTGACCTTCAACGACTTGCTGGCATCTGTTTCCCGAAGAAGAAAGTTATAATGCACTCCTCCAATCAGGCCGTAATATACTTTCGCATCAGCAGGGACCCTCAGCTCTGGAGAGGCAGGGGCAGAGGCGTGGTAGGTGACACTCAAAAAATACACTACCCAACATCCCCCACAACTGAGAGCCTCTGCCAGCTCAGGTCTCACACACAGACCTGAGAGCCCCCGAATCCAGCTACTGTTCCACCAAAGACTCCCCACTGATTCCTCCCTGAGGACCCTCTATGCACAGGAGGTCCAGTACAGGAACACCTTTCAAGGAAATAGCCCCTTGTACCCCAGACTCTCTTAGTTCACGTTGGACCCAACAAAGAGAAACAGCTAGACTTTGTATCTGGATTGGTCACCAAAGACTCATGTGTTCAAGTTTTTCTCCCCACTGCAGCAATGATCACAGGTGGGTTTGGGGAAAAGCATTTGATGGTGGGTGCCTCCACCTTGCCAGTGGATTCATCCACTCATACAGGGCTACACTAATTGGAGGGGTATGGTTTGGAGGTGTGTTGAGCATGGGTGGAGGATGTCCACAGCAGAGCTGTGCCATCCAGAGCAATATATTTCTCTTGAATTCCCCACTACTGCATTTCCTGCTCATGAGTATAATTCTCATTCACATTTTTAATCAATGTATTGTTATACTTCTTGTTCACCTTGTGTTTCTCCTTCTTGTTCTTGTTCTTCTTCATCTTCTCCTCATGCTTCTTCTTATAGTCATCTTGAACTTCTTATTCATGGTCTTCTCCTTCAACTTATTTTCATTTTTCTACTCCTCCTTCTCCTCCTCCTCCTCCTCCTCCTCCTCCTCCTCCTCCTTCTCCTTCTTCTTCTTCTTTCTCTCTCTCTCTCTCTCTCTCTCTCTCTCTCTCTCTCTCTCTCTCTCTCTCTCTCTCTCCCTCCCTCCCTCCCTCCCTCCCTCCCTCTCTCTCTCCAAGAACAGTCTACAAGCTGTGAAGGGTTCTATTCTACTACACACTTCTCTCTAGAAATGGCCTCTGGTCCTAAGTGGACTCAGTTTGCAATGAATAAAAAGATTGGAAGCCAGAAATGATTCTTCATTGAACTGCTTTTCTCATGTACTCATCTAGGTCAGGAAAGGCTGCCAAAGTAGGCACCCTGTGGTTGTCTGTCTTCTTTGACACAAGACAAATAAGCCTCTCTTCTTAGCCCTTTGTGGATAATAGCTTTGCAATGCCTCCTCAGGCCAAGGAAAGAACACGATAGGCAGGTCCACAGCCCCTGGGGAACATGAAGAACCTGCAGATTTATGCCCCATCATTACACTTTGTTTTGTGCACAAGTCCCACCATACTCTTCCTGGGCATTGGGCCAACGCACACTGTGTTTTGTCTCCCAGTTATCGTGAGCACACTGTGACTCACTGCTCCCTACCCTCTGATGGTTCCACTTACTCTGATGGTTCCAGACAATATGCAGAAGCTCATAGTTTTTTGGATCCTTCTGTTGGAGCAAGTGTACATCTAAGGCCTTGCGGATTACGACTGGAGTCCTGTCCTGGGAGGTCACCTGAGCAGGGTTGGAGAAAGCTCATCAGAGAGGGAATTTGGGAGTAGCTACCCAGAGGACAGTGCTCGAGGACAATCAGAGACAAGAGAGCTCTCAACACAAGGGCACATCTTGATACCCTGCTACCTGAGGCCTTCATGTGATCATGTGGGGTCTTCCTATGAGCCTCTAGTCCAATCTTGGTACAAGAGTTTGCTTCAACCTGCTATGCCCTACAGGGACAAGGGAATAAGGACCAAAAGGCACACTCTAGTCCCCACAGATGGGAGGAATGGTCCAGTGGACTTCCATATCCCTGCTCTGGTCTGGGATGCAGCTGCATTTTTGTGTGGACAAGGCACAAACCCTAGGTGCTTTGGTCTTGACACCCAGGCACAACACACACACGGACTCTTTAATGATAGGCATGGAAGCTGCTGGGCTCAAGAGTGTCAGTGCTTGCTGGGGTGTCAGGAGTTTTGGACCCAGCAGGTGCAGTGGTTCAACATGGCTCCCCTGGAGGTGGTCACCAGAGTCTCATGATGGATACTCCACACCCAGGAAGATCCTGCAGAGAGACCTGCTAAATCTCTATTCACATACATGCAAACTAGGACACTAATGGGCCCCTCCAAGGCCCCCAGTTGTCTGTGACCCACACCTACCCACCCTAATCATTCTACAATGGCTCCCTTCCCTTCAACCAGCAACATATCCCCTCCCACACACAAGAAAATGACTGCCAACTCCTCTGCTTCAATATACTCCTCCTCAATACCACGGTTCAATATACTCCTCCTCAATACCAAGGTCAGTAGAGGATGGTCTGTACCCTCGATATTTCTCTGACCTCCTCTGAACCCAGCACTCACTCCTGCACTTCTGACCTGCACACCCCAAAACACGCAGGCCCACTCGCACCCAGACCTGGCATGCTGTTGCTCTCCCGCCTCTCTCTTCCTCACTTTCTGCTCTCCTTCCTGACCTTCCAGAAGCTCCAGTTCAAGAAGACAGGCCTAGTCCAAAGTGTTTGCTGTGGACTCGGTCTTCCCCACTGTGGGCTCCCAGGAGACTCCCCTGCTCGAAGACTCACCAGGATGCTCCTATACTGTGTTGTCCTTTCATTTTCCAGGTAGATGCGAATGACGCACCTGCCTCTCATCGGATTGGTATATTTGGGCCGTGGGGAGTATTGAGTGGAGACCCCTGATGTCCTGGACTCCGGCTCTGCCCCTTCCCTGGGAGAAGGCTCTGGCTCTGGGGTTGGCTGAGGAGCCGTGACAGGAACTGAGCTTGTAGCTAGAGGAGAAAAGATGCCAACATGACTGCCTTGCCCTGACCTTCGCACAGACAGACAATACCCCTTCTGCCAGGAAGAACTCAGGCCCTTAGCCCACACAGGACCTCTTTGCAAACTAGGGTCACTTCCTGAATGGACAAAGGCTTATCCTAATTTCCAACCCAACACCAGGCATACAGACTCCCTGCAGTGGAACAACAGTCAGACCTTTCCTCATATACCCTTAGGTACTCACCACAGTCCACCTGGCTCTCAGGCTCTGCCTGGCTTGATATGCCATCTTCAGTTGGGGCCAGCAGGTGGTGTGCTTGGTGCTCCAGGTTAAAGCCACTCAGGAGGAGCCACACGTATGGCAGCAGCTGCTGCAGACTCAGAGAGCCTGGAGGCTGATGGGAAGCCTCGGTGTGGAAGTTCACCCAGGTCCCCAGGAAAGAAGATGAGGCACTGTGGGGAGGCAGGTGTGGAGTCAGCAAAACCCTGGCCTTGCCTTCGCCATGGCCTCCAGAGCAAACCTCTGACCCTACCCTCCTGAACCGTCCCTGGTTCTGAACACACCAGTCCACCTCAGGAAAGACACAGTGGCTGTACAGGCAGGGACAGGACAGGTCGCTAGGCAAAGAACCTTCAACGAAGGAGCGTTAGATTCATGGTATGACCAGCTCTCCCCTCCTCTGGGCAGGCCTGACACTCTTCTTCCTCTTGGCTACCTGCTCTCCAACCTGGAATGCACCTTCCAGGAGTGTCTGTCCTCCTGCCCACTCTTCTCAGGGCTCAAGAGACACCTCCTCCCCTGGCGAGGGCTGCAATGCTACCTCATTCTCTGTGAGCTCTCACTGAGTCCCCCTGAGTAGCGGTGGACCTCTCTTTTCCCATGAGTGCAGACCACATCTCTGTGGCCCTGACGGAGGACAGGGAGGTGTAGAGTAGGGGATCCATTATCCCAGGGCCTTCCCCAGAGGACCATGACTACCTACAACTCCCTGCCTTACCCCTCCTACTGTTGAAGCCCCACACCTTACACTGCAGGCAGAAAACTGAATTGGGGAGAGCAGTCTTTCCTCAGCCTTCCCAAGTCAAATCACCTTGCAGGTCCCTACTCTAGAAACAGGAGCCCACCCTCTTGACCCCAAGCCCATTCCATGTTGAAGTTGATCCAAGTGTCTACCATAGTCACTGAAGAGGACAACGTGCAGTTATGCCCCATGGAGTCAGGGATGCAGTCACATGTAGGATATGTACTCATGGCACCTGCGGTTTGAGGCTGACCCCCATGAAAAGGGACACAATGGCAGTCATTTGCACCCCATTTTTCACTGAATTATGAAACGTGACTGGAAACGTGTCTTCACACAGTGGGTGCTTTCTCCATGTTCATCAGTGAATGAGCCCAAACTGCTGATTCCCACATATCTCTGGGTGTGGGAGCTGCCATGTCCAAAGCCCCTGTCCAGCTATGTCCCAGCTAGGATGCTCTGTCCCACTATGGAAACTAACATGTCTTTATTAACCCAAAAGTGCTTTTCCAAGGCCCGAGTTTTGAGACGCCTCTGGCACAGATCTACGTTCTTCACAAAGCCAACATCACACCAGAAAGACCACCTGGCCTTGCTGAGTCCACCTGGGAATGAGCTCAGTGCACAACATTGAGCTGTGGTGCCCAGTGTGTGGGGACTGCTCCACGGACCTCTGTGGATCAGCTGGAGTCAGAATGGTTTCTCTGCCTGAGAGGGGAAGTTCACTCCCCTTGCAAGGCTGTGGCAGGCACCTCCAGGACTCGTCCCATTCGGGGCTGACATTCCACTATGAGTGTGGTCCTCTATCTCACTAGGTATCACAAACCTTTGGGTCCCTGAGAGGTACATGGCAGCCCCAAGACCCAGGCATGAGGGGGCTACACACTTGGGCTTGGTGGTCTGGTGCTTACCTTGGGAACAAGAGATCCAGCGCCTGCTGGGTGGGGATGAAATCCCAGGAGATTAACCCCATGTTGCTGCTGAAATGTAGGTTTCTCCCACAAATGACAGGCAGGAGCTCATTCCTAAGCTGGTCCTGCCTGTAAGGTTCAAGGCTCTGTACCCTGAAGGGCTCCTCCGTGTTCTCATCATTTTCACCCTGGGTTGGGACCAAGAATGGTGGGTTCAAAATGGAAATGGTGACAAACAGAAAAATGACTTGTGCCAATACACTAGAGTCAAAGCACAATGGGACAGTTCCCAAGAGTACAAACACACACACACACACACACACACACACACACACACACATACAGAGTCAGAATAGGAGTCCTGGGCCATTCATCAGGGATTAGACTAGAGGGCCTGCTGGGCTCACCTGCCCTGTGCTACTTACAGTTACTCTTGAGCTCCTCTGCGACAATCTCCAGAGGCTCTGGCGTCTAAGATGAAGCCTCACCCAGTGCATCCACAAAAGTGCTAGTTGGCCCCCCTGAGATTCCTGGGAGCCTGAGGCTCGGCATTGTTTGCAACCACAGGAGAACATCTTTCTCACTCCAGTTTCTCCAACCAAATGAGCTCGGATGGCTTGGTCAGTGAAGTGGGTGCCTGGATACCAGGGTTCCATGTTATGTTTGATCCATTGTCAAGGCAATGATGTCATTTCCTGTGTCTATACCTGAGCCTCTTTTCACATAAGACCACTTTCAAAAGCCCTATGGGCTGCTGATTTCTTCTCCATGCCTACCCATCTCAGGTACGCAGGTGTTCACCAACAACTACCCAAACATCCCCACCAAAATCTGCCATGCTTGGTGCCACTAGAGTTCCAGCTTGGAGCCTTCAAAAATGCATTCACAACTAGTCCTTCCCTCTCAGCAGCTTTTGGACCCTGGTCCCATTAATGTGCAACTCATGCTGTGCCCAGTCTTTTCTGGAAAGTAGGGTAGCATCTAATCTCTAGGGTTTATTGTGTCTATTGGCCCATAACACCCTCTATTCTCTCTGAAACCAGAGATGGGACTCACAGGTGGCTAAAGCACAAATGTAGAGATGGGACAATCACAAGAAGGGCAGAGACAAAGAATGCACCCCAACTCAATCAGGCCTGTGTCCCACACAGGAATGTGGCTAATGTCCGTCCCATCGTGGCTGCAGTTCCCTCTCTACACCATGGCAAGTTGGAGGGGACTGAGATGCAGAGGCTGCTCCCCTCTGCCATTCAACTTCCCAAGGCTTCTCCTAAGATTTCAAAAGGGCCAAGTGTGTCTAGTGTTGGGGTCTCACAGAGACTCCGAGGTACCACAGCATCCTGCTGCCCAGAACCGGTTCACCCCTCACCTCAAGGGGGCTCAGCCTCTGGATTCATGGGAATTGAAGTGGGTACAGGTGATGGGATATCACCTCCAAGACTGAGTTATGCCAAGTCCATGACCCCTGTCTGCATCCCTGTCTCCAGCACCACTCCCCTCTCTCTCTTTCCTCCTCAGAGCAAACAAATCCATTTAGCAAGTGTGTCCTGTGATAAAGACATGACGGTCACCCATCCTCTCATTACAAAACACTGAGGCTCAGCCAACATGGATCCTACCAGGAACACAGGCATAAACTCAGAGTCCGATCCTCCCAGCCGAGCCTCAGTGGAGCCTGGACTCCCAGCCTCCTGAGTCAAGGAAACAGAGGTGCCTAGCCAAGCCACCTTGGATGCAGCCACACAAAAACTGAACTCATCAATGCTCCTTGCTCTCAGTTTTGAGTAAGAGGGGAGGTGGTGTTTCACAACCCTGGACATCAAGTGCAGTCTCCAGGCTTTGGGGTGTACCCTGACCTCTCTATCTGCCCAAGCCCTCCAACTCACACTGGCCTTTTACCCAACCTCCTCCTAGGGCCAAACTCAATCCTGCCTCTCAATTTCTGCTGCCTTCGCCAACACACTGCTCCCCAAAATGAGCAGGGCTGGCTCTCTGTTATCATGCTGGTGCGAGCAGCAATGCCACCCCACTGACATAATTCTGAGTCCCAACCTAGGCACTCCAGCTGTCTTTGCCACACCTGGCCTGTTTGGGCTCTGGCTCTTGCTCTTTTCTTTCATGTGCATGTGTTTTGAGGTTTTGAGTTTCTCCCACTGCAGAACTGCAGCTGTAGCAGGGTAGAGCTCATGAGGGTGACATTCTGAGACACATCCAATTCCATCAGGACTGTTAACTGGGGTTATGCTGGAACAGAGTGATGAGTGAACACATGGGAGGTGGTTGGACCCACCTTGCCTCTGAGTGGCTTCCTTTCAGGACAGGAATGTAGGGATGGGAGCCCCTGGCGTGGGATGCTTTGCACAAGGCGTGACCATGGGCTCTCTTTCCTGGCAAAAATGGCTCCAATCAGCATGGAGAGCACTGTCATTCCTGGTGGCTAACAACAGCCCTGGACCCCAGAAAGGAACCCACACTCAAGATTAACGTCCGAGTGTGCGTGTCCTCGAAAAAATGAGGTCTCCTGATCCCATGTGCAAAGGGGTAAGTCCTCTAACTCCAGGGGCCATGAAGGGACATCTGAGTTTCCCTTGTCCTTCTTTCCCTCTCTGAACCCATGGTGTCCTCACACTAACCACAGTTAGGACCCTGGCCTCATTCCCCAGTTGGGATCATTAGACTCCATAAAGGACAGTCTCTAAGATGCTCAGTAAACCACCACCCTCTGCACAACCCATAACCCTATTCACCCAAGAGGCAAGAAGATTTCTATTCAGGAAAACCAGGAAAGGGAGAGCCTTTCTCAAGGACACAAGGACATTAGTGAGTGAGGGAGTGATTAATGGATGGAGAACTATTTCCAACACCAACTTCCAGGAGCATATATGGCCCTTTGGGCACAGGTACGGACCCTTTTTTTCCAATCAAGTTTTTCAGAGAAGTGAGGCTGCCTTCTAGATGGCACCTCCACACTAAGGGGGTCTCCTACTTCTTCCACATGTATATATTGCAACGGGCCTCCCACTGTGCATCTGAGAACACTCTGTGGGCATCTGTAGCCTTTCAAGACCCCAGAAACCATGCGGGCACCCCAGCACCAGCAGAGCATTTGTGCACATCACAACAATCACCCCGGGTGAGAACTCTCCATTCCACTCTGTACTATGCCCTGCCATCTGTACTGATCAGTCCAACCCCTCTCCTTCCTGTTTCTTGATTATACTACCATGGTTCCCACACATGGATGCCAGGGTGCTTGTGGACCCCCAACCATTTGGGTTCCAGGAACAAATGCCACAGTGGAATGTGTTTGCGAACTTCTGGATGACGGGAAGTCCCACCCTCCAGGTTTTCATCTTCAATGTAATGAGTGCAGAGGGAGCCAGGAGGGCTCTGTCAGGTCGAGAGGTGGGAGCTGATGGAGCCTCAACTAAGTGCCCAGGACTCTGGGTTCAGAGCTGGTGTTATGTGGAATTGTTGAGAGATGTGAAGAAAACCCAGCTCACTATATGCAGAGACAGCAGATGCCCTCACGTGGTCAGACTGCTGTGCTTCTCAGAGCCCCAAGATGTTCCACAGGTGTGGAGGTGGGGAACCCACGTGGCAGCCCAGGCTGCTCCTGAGCACCTCTACCTGGATTTGAAGCACGTGACTCTGCATCAGAGTCATCACATCAATGTATCCAGGCCCCCCACCCCAAAAGTTCTCTCAGAGACACTGAAGTTCAACTGGCTCTGGATTTGACCTTTTCTCTGGGATTCTGGGGGCCCATTAATTAGGAGGTCACAACAATTCTCAGCACACAGGCTGAGCCTACTGAGATCCCAGGAGTATCCAGGCATTGCTTCTATTTATAGTCCATCATGACCCACGACACTATGGACACGTATTGCACTCACTAAAGAAACCACCAGGCCCAGGGCCTTCGTGCCACTGGCCTGCAGAGATCTGGAGGAGCAGGCAACCTATAGGCTGCGTGGAACCAAAGACCCTAGATCCTGAGATCTGAGCTGGACACACAGCTCATGTGCACACAGTCACCACTGTCACTGAGAGTGCAATTGAAACACCCGCAGAGTTAGCAGTGGACCTGGTATGCCCACGAGTGAGGGTGATCTGCATTTCTTGAAAATGATCGTGTCCAGAGAAAGGCAAATTTTGTAGGATTTCACTTATCTCAGATTCTCAATTATCAGGTTCATAAAAAGTAAATACCATGTTCTTTTCCTAGGCCTCAAGGGCACTATAATTCAGCATTGATGGCAAGAGTATGTCCACGTGAGTTCTGGAGATGCATGGTGGTGACGCCTATACACCAACATGAACATGCTTAATGCCACTCAACTGTGTACTCCAAAATGGTTTAATTACAAAACGGATGTTTGGTGTCAATTACCACAATGTAAACACTTGGGAGACTGCTGATTGACTTATCTTAGCATAGTTTGTGTTGTATTGGCACTGGGTAATTCATAGCACAGATTTTATTTCTCAAACTTGGGAGGCTGGAAGACCAAGACCGGGGGTCAACTTGTAAGAACGTTCTTGTTGTGTCCTCCTGGGGAAGCAGGTGAAAGAGGGACAAGGGCTGATTTGAGAAGCCCTTTCCCAGGGAAGGAGAATCCATGGCCTAAGCACGTCTTCAAGTTCCCACCCACTAACACTTCATAATGCAGAGACAGAATAGAATGACAGCCCATGCTCCCCAGAACATCCCAACTTTTGGCATGAGTCCATTTCTGCAACATTTCACAAGTCATGATTTTGGATAAGACAAGAGTTAAGCTGAACACATGGGGAGCGGGCTCCCTTCTTGTCTGCTGCTTGCAGTGTTGCAGGTGGCCTTACAAGCCATCACTGAGGTTCTGCACAACAGCTCCGACTGCCCCCCATCACATCCCCATGAGGCTGACTCACACACAAGTCCTGAACACTCCCAAGCCCAGAAACCAGAAATGTTACAAGAAATCCAAGGGAAATTTGTTCAAAGTCAGCCCAAAACACCAGTCCACACAGGCTCAAGTCTCTTACAAAAGTGCCCGAGTATTTGCATTTAAACCCTGCATATCTTCTTCCTGTAGCACTTCCATTATCTACAGATGACTTCTGACACCTAATACAATGAAAGGGCAGTGTGATTCTCTGTAACACTGTAAGATCCAGGAAACAATGAGGAGAGAAGTATCAGTCCAGAGAGACACAACTCCTTTCCTAATAGTTTAGATTTCCAGCTGGTGGGGATCATGGATGCAGAAGAATGGGTGCAGGGCCAACTGCACTTTCTTGCTTTGCATTGAGGGGAGGAAACACTGCAGCCAGGATGAGGGCTTCTAGGAGCTGATATCCTTCAATTCAACATCTGGACACATCTGACCTTCAGGCTGGAAGACTTTCTAGCAGGGGATCCAAGGACTTGCCTACTGTGGAAGGAATCCAAAAGAATAACTTACTTTAAAGGACATCAAAGAGGTTCAGGAGGGAGGGAGCCAACCCAATTGTCTAGACCACTTTTAGAGGTCAGGGGGTAGGTTCCAATGCAAAACACCACAGTCCCATGGAGAATTCTGCAGTGTGTTGGTGATTAAGGAGAATGTGTGAATCCAGGGGTCACTAGGTCCTCTCAGCCATAAGGAGGGAACCTGCCATAAAGGAACTAGGACAAGGGTGCGAGGAATGCTCACTGGGGGGAGATCTGAAGGAAGGAAAGTGTACTCATTAGAAAAGTGTCCCCTGAAAATTCTTAGCCAGCCAAAAGTCGTGCGAACTTGTGTGGAAAAAGAGTCTTTGCACAGTGATGAAGCTAAGAGCTCACATGATGGAACACGGCATCAACTGGGACCAAATCCAATTTCTGATATTCTTGTAGGAAGAGGAGAGTCTGGACCCAGAGACCAGGGAGACTTGGGGATACAGCCTAAGTGAGGATGGAGTCAGGAGGGGATGCCCATATGGGAACCACAGATCGTGGGCAGCAGTAGGAGAGTGGGAAGGGCTGGGAGAGTTGGGGGGACAGTCCCCTTGAAACTTGGGAGGGGTTATGGACCTGGGACAGCCCAACACCTACTGTGATGAGCCTCTGGAGCTCAACGGAAGACACATCCTCTGTTGTCGGCCACCCAGTTGACAGAGTTTGGTTGCAGCAGCCTAGGACCCAGCTGAAGGTCTGAGTTGTTGGCCATGCAGGTTGGATCTGGACCACAGATACACTCATCAGAGACTGTAGGGTCTCAGCCCTGAGGCAAGACAAGCACCAAGTCAGGCCAGGTGGGGAAACGGCTAGGCACACACTCTGGGGGCTGGTGCCTGTGTTACTGGGAGCACTTCTGATCCCAATTCCCTGATCTGCTGCCAACACAGGCTACAGAGGAGGGTACAGGGACACAGACCACGGATCTGCCCCACTCAGTGGGCCCAGGCCAACACCACACCCAGCAGCCTCGTGCCATACCCAGTGAGTCTCGAAGCGGCCCCCTCTTCCCATCCTGAGAGCTCTTCCCTTCCTCATGTGCCACTAGCTCCCTACTGTCTCTGGCAATATCTACTCTGTGAGATGACAACATCCATGGGTACTGCTCTCTCATCCCAGGACAGTGTGGTCCCACACACCCTGGTGAAATGGGCCGCCTGGAAGCTGGACCTGGAGGTTGTTGAGGCTGAATGGCAGGTATGGTCCTCTGGCACTTTATTATTTAAGTTAAAAACACAAAAACAAAAACAAAAAACGGGTCTTGGTGCTCAAAAATGTTTGACTTGCATATTCTCATCCCCTAACCCCAATATTTTCATTATTTCCTCACATATGAAATCTTACTAGGAGAAAGTTAATTTCGTATTATACAAAGTTGATTGAAATAACATTGGTATAAATAATCAATCACCATACTTTCAATTTTTGTTCCGCTTTCCTCTTAGAAACCACATGGATACAAGAGAACAGAGGACAGACTCATGGAAATGCTTGAAATGACAAGAAGCTCCCACTCAAGCTCAGCATTTAGTCCTGGACAGGGTAAGACCAGGCCACTTTGACATCTGTTCCAAAGAGTCTACCAGACAGAATCCTCTGACTGATCCCTGACTGAGCCATAGGAACTGGCTAGAAAAGCCTTGACATTCTCAATACATTCTTCACTTCAGAATACTTGACAACCATTGATATCCATCTCTCGTTACCTTGTTCCCCAGCCACCATTCTTCAACAAATTCAAAAGAGCAACTCATGCAAGCACACAGAGAGAGGTGTTCACTACACACATCCATGTGTGAAAAAGACAACTGGTATTTCTTGTTTGGGCTATTTCAAATGAAATCCCTTATGCATGACCTCCACAAACCAAAAGAAAATATTTGTGAAATTCCCACATAGAAGAGAAGATACACTTGCCAAGGAGGCAGTGCCAAGAATTTTGACACTCCAAATGTAGAGTGTGTGTTTAGGAAGCAGTCACAGTTTCCATGAGAGAGTCCCATGAAATCAATTGGGAAGATCCATGCTCTAGCCCTACCATGCACGTGATGTGACTTGAAAGAGTCATTTAGTCTTAGTAACCATCATCACTAACCACTAAGTCAATGAATAAAGGTCCTCAGGTGTCAAGCGACAAAATGTGGGATGAGCATGGATGAGGATGGGTGGGAGAATCCTCCCCCTCTAACACAATTAGGGAAGGATGTGCTGCCCTCAAGTGGCTGGGGGACCTGGGATCCTGCCACAGAGGGGGATTCCAAACCTCACATCCCCTGACCCAGGCCAGAAGACCAGGTAGAGTCCAAGGACCCTGGGGTGGCCCAATGGCAATAAAGGTCAAAAGGAACTAGGGATCTGCCTGGACCCTCAATCCCCTACTCTGAGCAGGGCTGCATGACGAGGCCAGAGGCCATCCACAGCAATCTGCCTTTATAGGAAAACAGGGACTGCAGGCTGCCTCTGGCTCACTGAATCAGGGTGGTATTTTCATAAAGCAAGACCACTTCCTCACATTTGACCAGCAGCTCATGCGCTGACAGCACAATGGCTGGCTTGACTCAGGCCCTGAGAAATAAAATAGAAAATTCATAGCAAACACATCTGTAGCACTTCCACATCATCAGGGGGTGCAATTCATTTCCGTCAACAAAGGGGTCTGATATGGTGTCTAAACATGCTGGGGACTCACCTCTGTGTGAAACTCTTCAGGAAAAAGGGGATCAAATCTCATGAAGCAACTCTTCTCCCTTCTAGCCCATGGGCAATGCAAGGAACCTGCATGATACCAGAGGCTCACTTCTCTCTTCTGATGTCTTCTGGAAATGAATCATTAATGCTTCCTTCAAGGTGAAGCAGAAGCCTGCATTCCCAGCTGCACAGAAGTGTCTGAGGGCACTGTCTCCCTTAAAACCGAAGAAGAAAAACAGGTCATTAAAGAGGCATATGGATTAGAGTACATGTTCAATGATCCATCCTCCCTGGAGCCTTCCACACGCCCATCTTCCACATTCACAGAGCAATGCTTGGCCATTCTCAAAGACCAGGAGACCATGATGCTCATCACCAGGAAGTCATTAAAGGACTCGAACAGAGCAGCATGGGTTGCAGAAGGTGGCACACCAAGGATCTTCAGCTCTGCTGCTACAACACAAGACCTTAACTTCAGTATTGACTTTCTGCCACCTACCAAGTACGATATTAGTGTCAAGCACAACATGCAGACATGCAAGTAGCAGGTGACACCCCACATCCATTTACAGAAGTGGGCAACATCTGCATTGGAACAAGAAAGTATCTTATCCTTACTGATAAAAATCATAAGAAACAAAGAATAAAATGGATGCAAGATTTCTCATTTCACTATTACGTAGCTGTTGGAATTCCCTATTAAAAAATACCTCCTCCAAAATAAAAAGTATCTCAGACATGTGTCAACTATTCAATGGATGACATTTTAAAACTATGGCCTTTACTTAATATTTATGTATGCTATAGCCCTGCCTAATGCTCTTTGAGAAAGGAGCACATAGAATTGGATCTTTGAAAACCTCACATTTGCTGATAAATATTACTGCTTATGTCAGGCATGGTGAAGTGAAAAGTGGGACTTTGGATACTCAAAGAACACAATGTTGTGGGATTGGTGTCCCTGATTCATAGACAGTATGTGGTTTCCATGAAAGCCAGTGAGGGAGCAGGAGTAAGGAAGCTCATTGAACAGATGACCTCAGGGGATACTGGCAAGTAGGCCAAATTGAAGAACATGTTCCAGCTAACAATGGTATTTGGGCTCCTGAGCCCAGACTGGTTGTTAAAAAAGGTGCAGACAGGCAGTGTTCATGTACAAAATGTCTACCATTTAAAGGTGGGTAATTTAAATGGCATCTAGTTACACATCTGAAAAAATGGTCTGCCAACTTATGAATTTCATTTTAACAACAACAAGAAAAAAAAAAAAAACAGACAATTGTGGGAGGCCATCCTCGCACGTGATTTGACTTACTTCCCTGGCTGGGTGAGAGGCGCTCAGACATAGTTGTGTCAGAGCCATTCCCCACTCTTTTCCAGGTCCGAGGGCTTGTCCATGCAGAGGCGTGCCTGGCCACTGACCTGAAGACCCAATCGTTGCCCTTGACCTTGGGATGCTGCCCCCCTTAACGTTCACTGGATGGGATTTTCCCTTGAATGTTTTATTCCCCAATAAAAGCTTACTCCCTGCATGCTCTCCCTCTCTCCCTAGTCTCTTGTGTAAACCTCGCCACCACATTAGGTGGCTAGAAGTGGGAGCTAGAAGAAGCCATCTCAGAGCTGTGTGAAAGGTAATGAGAGTCTTGTGTCTTTAATTTAAAACTCACTAGCAAATTTCTTATGAACTGAACCTTCTTTCATGAAGCTCGAGCTGGTCGCAAGGCAGAAACAATGAGACATATAAAGATAAAACCTTGTCTTCACCAGGACGCCTAGAAATAGGTTTTATTTGGCTCATGCAAATAGCTTTCAATAGAAATTCTGATTTCTGAATGAACCCATTTAATTTTATAATGCACAGATCACAAGGCTTTCTTTACAGAATATTCTCTTCTTCCTCTTAAAGCCTCACATAGAAAATGTCTCACAGGACATCTGAGGGGAATGACCCAAAGGATGAGAGAATGGCTGGAACCGTTCTCAAATGTGCCCATATAGCCTAAAGTGTAAAGGCATCTAATTGTTATCTAAAACAATTATGAACCTATTTGATCCATTATTAATAAATATCACCACTTTATCACTTGAAGCAAATCACAGAAAATTGGAAACAGATGATCATTGGCTTTGATACCTTTACTTCCATTTCATTACCCAGAGATGATCAACTCTATACTTCAAATGATGCAAATTTATTACAGAATGCCTAAGATCCTGAGGATATATTTTGGCTCAGCTCATGGTATTGCTTCATTATTTTATTATTTTGTAAGTAATAAAATGTAACTTCATGTTGGATAATATATTCAAGTCATGAAAATATCATCCAACATCATTCTTCCCATTAGCCCAATTTCTCTGCATGCTCACTTACTCTTTAGGAATTTTACTAATTATTTGAAGGTTCTAGAGGACCTGTTAGACTCGTAATGGACAAACAATCCAACATACTTCAGGGTATGTAAGGGTGCCATAAGAAAATAAGGTCAGCCTACAGCAATGGGCAGCTGCCTGCCCCAGGGTGGGAGGAGCCCTGGCCATGGCACCAGGGCTGCTGGGCAGCAGAAGCCTCCACAGCCCTGCAGGGAGCCTGGAGCACAGCTCTGCAGAACCATGCCTAGCCCTGGACAGATGCACATGAGTTCCCATCACAGGCTAGAGTGACAGTCCCAGGTGCATGCCTGTCATGCCAGCCACCAGGGAGGCTGAGGAAGAGGAACCTTCGAGGTCAGCCTTGGCAACTTGACCCTGTGGCAGAGGGGAAAAAGTTTACAGGGGTCTCTGAGGGTGTAGCTCACGTAGGTCACTTGCCTAACAGGCTCAAGGACCTGGTTTCAATCCCCAGAACCACACATACACCAAAAAGTGACCTTGGAACATGGTTTAAAATGATGGGTCAGGTACACAGAAGGAACAGGAGAGGGTTTTTAAAGCGAGGACTTAAAACAAAATCCACAGGTGCGACAGGAAGACAAAAGGACACAGAGTCAGTGAGACCTGAAATACCTGGGCGGGTCTGTCTTTTAACCCGCCTCCTGCCCCCAGGTAACACTGGGCTCCTCCATCGGCCCTCCCCTCTCCAGGGGGCCTGTGGATGGATCAGGCCACCTCTTCTCCTCTGAGGTCCAAGGCGCAGGCCACACTGCTGAGGCCACCGCATCCTGAACAGGACCCTGCAAATCAAAACCCACCAGCTGTGACCAGCAGCTCCGCTGAGGAAAGCCCTTAGGTGAGAACCAGGACAGCGGGGTCGGGCGGTGGGCGCTGTGGGGACCGCCCTGGGCTCCAGGGGACAGGCAACCCGGGGCTGAGGTTCCAGGGCGGTGTCAGAGTCCTCCTGGGGTCCCAACCTCCTGTGGGCGTCTAGACCTGGGCCGCTCCAGGCCAGCTCACCTTCTCCGCTCCTGGATCCCGGGAGCTGGACCCACCACACCCGGAGCTACAGCCCCGCCTCCAGGGCACTACTTCCAGGCTCCTCTCACACCGAGCTGTGGGGGACCAGGCTCCAAGTTCCCGCCCTGGCATAGGCCCCGCCCCCATCTCCCTGGGGAAGGTGGGGCCCTTGGAGCCCTGCCAGAGGAGCTGTCACCTCAGCTGGTGAGCTAAGGCGGGACAGCAACTAACTAGAGTCCTCACCTGTCCCCGGCTTCCTAGGAGTGAGGCCTGTGGCTGCAAAAACGAGATCCAACTATATGCTTTCCTATAAGAGACTCACTTTTACACTCAGAAGTTATAAAAGAAATCTTAATTTTATAAATTAATCCTCTATCTTAATTAACTCCAGAGTTTTAGAACAATTATCCTAGGGGCCACATTCAGGCTTCCAGCTGGCTGGAAGGAAACGGTGATCCTGACCCTGGGCTGGCCTGAGCGAGGGGATCCCCGTTCCTGAGCTTCCTGGGAACTGGAGCAGCACCTTGCCCACTGTCCAGAAGCATCAAGGCATGGTGCAGGCCAATTTCCCCCACCTCCAGGGGGGAGCAGCCTCAGCCCTCTTTGAAGCCACTCAGGTTCTCATGTCTACTCCTGACCTAGGAGCCGAAGACTGGCAGCCTCAGTGCCCCATGTGCACCCAGCAGTCATGCTGCGACTCCAGAGGCTGTTCTGCCCCAGGCCCCCATGGCCTGTGTTCCAGCTGCTGCTGAGTAACAGTGGTCGCTGTGCTGCGCAGGGGAAGGCTGAGCCCTCCTTCCTTCTTTCCTTCTCACCCCTCCTTTGCTGTTTGCTGCCCACCTCCCTGTTCATCTGTCTGGCAGGCTGGGCACTCCCACAGTGGGCACGCCTTTCCTTCTGGCACCTTCCCACTCCATGAGGCAATGCTGCTTACCTGTTTTTTTTTTAAATTCCTTTAGAGAAACCTCCTGATTTTTCCAAACCTAAGATGGCCAGAAAGTTCTGTGTCACCAAAGGTTACCTGAGTTGAATAAGTAAGAACATATCCTCTTGACCTCACACGGGGACCAGCAGTATCTGGTGGCAGAGGTGCTGTGATTGGGGTGAATGGGCCTCAGGTAGGCCATATCCTATTTATTTTTAGCAATAATATAACAGCATTAAAAGAGAGGAAAAGAATGCATCAAGGAGAGTAACTAAGAACAGAGTAGGGACAAAGAGCATGAGAAGAAGATTAACATTAAACAGGGATGAGAGGTGGGAGGGAAAGGGAGAGAGAAGGGAAATTGCATGGAAATGGAAGGAGACCCTCAGGGTTATACAAAATTACATACAAGAGGAAGTGAGGGGAAAGGGAAAAATAATACAAGGGGGAGAAATGAATTACAGTAGAGGGGGTAGAGAGAGAAGAGGGGAGGGGAGGGGAGGGGAGGGGGGATAGTAGAGGATAGGAAAGGCAGCAGAATACAACAGACACGAGTATGGCAATATGTAAATCAATGGAAGTGTAACTGATGTGATTCTGCAATCTGTATACGGGGTAAAAATGGGAGTTCATAACCCACTTGAATCAAAGTGTGAAATATGATATATCAAGAACTATGTAATGTTTTGAACAACCAACAATAAAAATAAAAAAAAGAAAAAAGAATGCATCAAAAAGGCAAAGGGAAGTCCATATCTAGCACCGCCACACACACGTGCACGTAGCTTCCTTCTACAGGCCAGCGCTTCTTGGTGCTCAGAACTCAGAGTTAAAATTTGGAGCTTCCCCTCCCCTAAGGGGCTGAGAACCTGATCACTGCAAATTGAACCCTTTGTACAAGAGCTCCAGAACGAGAGAGGTAATTCCTATTTAACCCTGAGAGAAGGCTAAACAATATAGAGCACTAAGTTAGATCTGAAACAGCTCCAGAGTCAGAAAGCCAAGCCTTGGGGAGCCTGAGACACCTGTGTGCTCCCTGCCACGATGACAGCGCCCCCTAGCCTGTCCCAGCCCAGCCAGCTCGCTGAACAGTCTGCTGGGCCCCTGTGCAGGACCCTGGAGCTCTCTCCAGGGAGCAGGGGTCTGCCCAGCTTCATCCGCATTTTCAAGGTCTCTTGACACCCACAGGCTACACTCATGTAAGGCTGTGGGCTGGGGCAGCTAGGGCCCTAGGGGACAAAGGGCTCTGAGACAAATACTGGGCTTCCTGCTCTTGGCGCTGCTGCTCCACTGTTCTGTGCTCGCTGGCATCCTGGAAAGACCCCTCGTGTCTCCTGGAAGCAGAGACATGGCTGAGCCAAGGTGGAGCTGGTAGGCAGGGCAGGTGGGGCTGGAGGTGGATGCTCCTTGGAAAGAGAGGAGAGGGCTGCAGGTGCCACACTCGTTCCCTTCTCTCTGTAGGTAGCAGGATGGGTGGCGAGGATGCCCAGTTGGGTCAGTCCTGCCTTTGCCCCTCCAGGTGCTCAGGCAGGGCAGCAACATCCTAAAGTTCACATCTGGCCCCTGACCTTGACCTATGTACACCATAGCCCATGGTCCACGGCTTTGGAAAGGCCTAGGGCCTCTGGTTTCACTGCCATGGCCTGCTGTCGGTGAGCCAGCCTGTCCCTGGGTCACAACAGCAGGGTGCCCAAACCCACCCTTAGCATCACCAGGGACGCACACGGCAGGATCCCGCCATGTGCAGAGGCAATGCCAGGACAGCCCAAGTCTGGGTAAGGGGCAGGGGCGGCAGCAGCAGGGCGCCTGAGAGGCATGCTCTGATACCAAAGGTCTGGGTGCCCGTGTGCACTACACTCAAGTGAGAGCCTCAGTCCCTGAGGTTGGGGACAAGGATCCAGGGCCCTTCTTAGTAACTCAACACACAGAAGAGTGCTCCTAGTTTCATCCACCCCCTGCACCACAGTCAAACCTGACCTTGAGATGGTGAAGGGACTTAAAAGCTAGTATCTGGAGCCACAGAAACTGCCAGAAGTGCTGTGCTGACAGGGCTGCGGGGGTGCCCTGGGCTCCTGGAGGAGCGGCTGGCAGCAGCAGCAAGAGGGAGAACTAGGCCCCATGGGATCCGGCTGGCCCTGACAAAGACCGCTACTGTGCTGCTTCTCCTCACACTGGGAAAAAAAACCACAATTTTCTGAGAAAAGATTTGCAAAAAAAGGGCCACGAACATCCAGGAAAGAAAAAAGAGGCGGGGCAGGTAAAGAGAGATTACTCCCCAGGAGCACGTTATTAACAGTTACTGAAAGACTCAACACCCGTGTGTGATGACAAGCACCTGTCAGCTCTGGAGAAGGAACAGGGGATATTTAAAGCAAGGCCCTGACCCAGGGGCAGAAGCCACCACTCAGTCAGCTTCCCCTGCTGCTCCCCAACCTGCATCAGGCTCACCGTCTCCTGTCCCCTGTGTGACCTGGAGGAAGGCCCTCTCATCCCTCCAATCGGTTAACATCTGTTTTAAATTCCTCAATCCTCTTCATTTGAACAAATTTCAGGAAATGGCAGCATGTATCTACCTGGTGTGCACTGACATTTATTTGGATATAAAATAATTATGATATAGACAATTATAGCCAACACCATTGTGTTTCCCTATAGCCAGGGACTATAAATATGGACTAAGTGTTTTATATACTTGCTTTCAATTAAACCTCATTACAGCTGGAGGGAATTGACATTGCTATTATCCCCATTTTAAAGAGGCAGCCACTGAAACCCCGAGAGAAGGTTACATGACTACAGGGGATCCAGTGAGAACTGGAAGCTCTGGGATCTCCCCAGGAAAAGGCAAATGAAACCATGGTGAGAAACTGCTGTTCCCTTTTTAAACTGGTCTAAACAAAAAATCATATCATATGGTGCCAAGAACACGAAATCACTGAAACCTGTGCACAGTGAGGGTGAGAGGGTCAATGGCACAGGCGTTCAGGGAAGCAGCCAGACCAACACCAGATTTAACAGCAAACCCTCTGCTAGGCAGTCCTACTTGAGATGTAGGTAGCCTCACATCCACACACGCAGAAACGTGTATGCAAATATTTAGAGCAGGTTTATTTATAGTTACCCAAACCTAGAAAAACCCAAATGACCACCAACTAGAGGATGATAAACACATGGTGGCATGTCCATCAAATGCAGCAGTAACCATTTAGAATGAACAGGAACAAATCACTAACAAAGGCAACAGCGCAGACGAGCCTCGGATGTATGATGGTCCAAGACACCAGACTCAGAGGCTGCAGGCCGCAGGCCACATGAATCCACCTACGGCATCTGGGAAAGGCCAAAGTGCTGGGGAAAAAAACTGAGGAGTGCTTCCCCAAGTCCAGAGCTGGGAGCTGACAACAGAGGGACACAAAAGAACCTTTGAGAGCAAAGGGAATATTCTTTGGATTGTGGTGATTGTCACGTGATCGGTACATTTGTCAAAACTCCAGGAACTGCAACCCCCAAATCATAAATTTTACTGCATGCAAGTAAAACCTAAATAAACCTAACATAAAAAAAAAAGTTCATACTGTAGTAACTTGGCCACATCAGTGTTTATAGCAGCTCAATTCACAGTAGCCAAGCTACGGAACCAACCTAGGTGCCCTTCAACAGATGAATGGATGAAGAAAATGTGGTATCTATACACACAAGAGAGCATTACTTAGCCTAAAGAAGAAGGAAACTAGCATTTGCCAATAAATGGATGAAACTGGAGATTATCATGCTAAGTAAAATATGCTAGTCAGTCCCCAAAAACCAAAGGCCAAATGTTCTCTCTGATATGCAGATGCTAACGCACAATAAGGGAAGAGGAGGGGAGAGAAGAAGAAAAGTTCATTGGATTAGACAAAGAGTGTGAGGGGGAGGGAGAGGGGCTGGAAATAGGAAAGACAGCAGAATGAGTGGGACGTCACTTTCCTGTGTTCATATATGAACCCACGACCAGTGGAACTCCACATTATGTACAACCACAAGAATGGGAAGTCCCACACCATGTATGTAGGATATGTCAAAATACATTCTCCTGTCCTATAAAACCAAAAAGAACAAGTAAAAAAAGATTTCCCTGAAGATAGGCCCAGGCATTGGTAAGTCTCATTTGTTCAAAAGTAGCTGAAAGATTTATTACCAAGTCTGTCACTTGAGCTTAGTGTTAAAGAAGAGTAAATGATGCTAAGCTTTATTATTTTTCTATTTCTCTTCTGCTCTTTGGCAAAAATAATTAATGGGGGGAAAAGTAACTGACAAGAGACAGCCAAGCAAGGGGAACCCAAGGCAGATGCGACCTGGGGCCGAGTGCCCCGCGGTCACTGCCCGGGAAGCGGGACGCACCTGAGCATGCTCCATGACCTTTGGGTGAGAGACCTCAGTTTCACCAGGAGTTGAGGCTGCCTCCGCATGGTCATCATCTGCTAGAAAACACTGCCTTGCGCTATCAAACAGAAACAGACCCATAGCTGTCAGCGCTCGGAACGGGTAAGACTATTTGTTAAGACTATTAAGTGACAGGTCAGCACAACTGGTGGTTATAGCAGGCAGGAGGCGCCCACATCCCTCCGGCTGTCAGAAGAGACCTGGCGGTGACAGCAATCTGGGGCCTCCCTACAGCACCCCTGGCCACTAGGGCAGATGGCCGCAGCAGCACGCAGGGAAAGGGGGAAGGGCACATGCGGCCACAGAAAGAAGCACCTACACCCCAAACCCCAACTCCTTCCTGTTCCAAGGAGGAGAGAGCCTGGCACTGGGGCAGCAGCCAGGGTTGGTGTCCTGGACCACACAAGGACGGGAGGGCTGAGGCGTGCGAGGGGGCTCCAGCCGTCAGCCCACAGCTCCCCGAGGGAGGGCCCATCTGTGCTGCCCTCCACTCCCTTCCCTGGTGTCCCCTGGCCAACAGACATACTGACGGGTGCTCCATCTTCCTGGAGGGTGGCTGGAGGGTGAGGTGGCATGCATGTCACGATTTCAATGCCTACACGCCCTGACCCTGAAATGGGCCATCTCTGAGGAAGCCGGCTTCACTCACTCTGTACCTGCCACAGCATCAGCTCAGCGTTCAGCGACACAACTAACGCAGGGCCCCATTTCTCACGATTTTCAACATTATAGTCTTACATGTGCTACCAAAATAACAATCACTGAGATAAAAATGACTAAGATCACATCACCAAATGGCACATCTTAAAACATGGGAATCCAAGTAGAAACTGTCATGCTTACTGGAATATGGCTGCCTTCTCTGAAGCCTCTGCCATTTGTTTCATCTTTAAGGAAAAGGAGGTGCCACGGTTTGGATCTGAGGTGTTCCCCAAAGGCCCACAAATTAAAGGCCTGGTCACCAGCCTGTGGCACTGAGGGAGAAGGTGTGGGACCTTTAAGAGATGGGGCCTTATGGGAGGAGGCTAGGACACTGGTCAGTTGAAGATACTGGACCCCAACCCTTCCTCTGAGTCCTGGCAACCATGAGATGAACCGGCCTCCTCTGCCATGTGCTCCCACCATGATGTCACAGGCTCAAAGAAATGGCCAAGCAATCATGGACGGAAACCCGTGAAGCAAAATAAACCTCTTTCTTCTGAAGTTGATTATCTCAGGTACGTTGTCACAGTGACGGAAAGCTGACAGAAGGCAGCGCACCACTGCAGTACCTCTTCTGGACACTGAAGGGTCCACTTCAACACCTTTTTCCTAAGGAGTGCCACCATTCAAGAAGAGCTCGTAAGTCCTGTGAAGGAATAACATACTATGATGGCTGCGCATGGCGGGCATTCCGGAGACACCTGAACCAGAAGTGAAACATTTTTAGCACAAATGTATTCATTCTAATTATGTCTCATTGATGGATGAGAATGACAGTGTTGACCCTTCCATGGGGTGTCATCTCAGCAAAGAGACTCTGTCCCAAGCATCAACACAGGAAATGTACTTATATGAAAATGAGAAAGATTTCTGTTATTAAGATGGGCCTGAGGCTGTAGCTCAGTGGTAGAGCACTTGCCTTGCACACGTGAGGCACTGGGTTCGGTCCTCAGCACCAATAAAAATAAACAAATAAAAATAAAGATATTTTGACTTGAATGACTTGTTAATAGCAAGTAATTACTGTTTTTAAATGTGTTGAATCAATATTTAAAATTAAGCCATTATGAATTTATATGATTTTTAAAATAAAACAGTAACATAGATCGTTGTAAAATGTTGGAATGGGGGCTGGGGTTGTGGCTTGGAGGTAGAACACTTTGCGTAGCATGCGTGAGGCACTGGGTTCGATGCTCAGCACCACATAAAATAAAAAATAAAAATATTGTGTCTACCGATAACTAGAAAATAAATATTTAAGAAAAATGTTGGAATGGCATAGACAGGACACGTAAAAAGTGAAAAATTCCTCTGTCCTTCCCCCTACTTCAGTAAGTCTCCTGCCCTGTCTGTCACCCACCCTGTGACTCCCTGTGCCTCACAATACACATCAGAATGCTTCCCTATCGACCGAGCTCCACCTTCTAGGAAATAACTGGGACCTCACTTTGCCAAGGTGGAATTTTGGATGTTTCCTTATTTTTTTCTTCTAAGTATAAGTGAAAACCCTGAACATATTTTTTAAAGAATCATAAGAAACTTGAGTTTCTGTATTCACTCCTGATAATGGGGCGCCCCTCCTGCTCCGGCTAGGATGAAATTAGAAACTAGGGTTCAGTGGTAAGGAGGCTGTGCAGGGCATGTTATCCAAGTTAATCCTCACCAGGAGCTTGTGGGGTAGAAATTATTTCCCCAGATTAAAGGTGGGGGAATTTGGACACTATGGCGCATACCTCCTGTTATACAGGCAGTGTGGGACCCAGCACCCTGAGTTTCCGTAATGACAAATTTAGAATCTTGATCACCATCCTCCCTACTGCTTGTCCATCTGTAGCCCTCTGTGAATGTCCTGTTTATATCCTAGACTTAGATCTTTATTTTCCCCATTTAAAAATTCAGATGAGCTGGGTGAGGAGGCACATGCCTATGATCCCAGTGACTTGGGAGGCTGAGGCAGATGGATCACAAGTCAAAGCCAGCCTCAGTAACTTAGTGAGGTCCTAAGTAACTCAGCGAGACTCTGTCTCAAAATAAAAAATAAAAAGGACTGGAGATGTGGCTCAGTGGTTAAGCACCCCTGGGTTCAATCACTGGAACCAATAAATAAATAAATACAAATTCAGATGATCTTTTACTTATTAGTTTTCAAGGGCTCTTTTTACGTTAGGGCTAACAACATTGCAACTTTGTGGTATGCATGAGGATATTTGCTTCTAGCTTGCACTGTGCTTTTAAAGTTTAAATTTGCTTACAGGAGGGCTGGGGCTGAGGTAGAGCACTTGCCTAGCAAGTGCGGGGCCCTGGGTTCAGTCCTCAGTACCACATAAAAATAAATAAATAAAGGTATTGTGTCCAACTACAACTAAAAAATAAATATTAAAAAAACTGCTATAATTTCAATGTCCTACACAGATTCACAGAGGACCTGGGGACCCTGGACTTAGCTTTTGCACTGTTTTCAGCATGGTGGAATGTGCCAGTACTTCAGGGAACAGTCCCAGCAGGCAGACAGTGCAAGCATATTCTAGAACATGTCCTATGTGTCCTTCTCCCTCTCTGGGTGAGGGTGTGTGTGTTGCTTTCATACACTACTTTATACAACACTAAAATCAACATTAAAAGCCCTCGCCCCAAAAGCTGTTGACATGCCAACAGAACAAACCTGAGTTCCTTGATCCTGAAAAAAGAACTTCTACAAAATCACACAACTTCTAGGAATTCGCAGAGCACTTACTTTGCTGGTATTGGAACGCCACTGGCATCAAAGAGCCTGAGAAACACCCAGCCGCAACTCAACTCTCCTCTCTCACCCACTGACTAGGAAATAAAACAAGTCTGAGAAACAACATCTGAACGAGTCAAATTATAAGCACATGCAAGCCCCTGAAAGGAACAAGGCCAGTATCCCCGCTTAGGGCTAAGCAGTTCTGCCCCAGAAAATCAAATGAAACGTGGTGGGTCCCGGGTACAGCAGAGGTGGCACTTTAAGTGACCCATCATTAACTACCAGTCCAACATATAGCCACACCTGTAGATAGGCCTTTGTACTAGTGGGGGGGGGGGTGAGGTTCTTTGCCTCACCTCTGTTGGCCCCCAAATTTTAGCTAAACGACCATCACAGGGAGGAGGATACACCAGCTCCTTTTGGAAAAATTGTACCACCAATAACACCATCAGCAAAAATACCCCGGCACTGCCACAAGTTGCTGCACCAACAGATAGTTCACAATGCATAAATGTGATACATAGTCGAGGCAAGTTCTGTAAGCAGTTCAGTGATAGCTATTGTAACAATAGCAACAGAGTCTTGGGGTAGTGACAGAGGGGCTGTGGAAGCAAGGGGGACACAGGAGTACCCTGTACTTGCTGGGAACTTAAACTACACTAAAAATCAAAGTCTTAAAATATTCCCGTGTGGAATATGTGGAGAGGCCTGTCTTTGCTGCACGACACCAACTATTGCCATTAGAGTCTAAATTCTGCCCATATCATTGAGGCTGTTATCATGGTCACCTGCTGGAGCTGAGCTGAAGGAAAGAGTCAGGGTGCAGAGGAGCCCCCTGGATCCTTCCACAAACCCTCCCCGTGGCCCTGGGAACCTGGCTGCCTCTGAGGCAACAGGAGGAGCAGCTGGGGCAGCCCAGCCTCACACTTCTGCTCCCTGGGAGGTTTTTGTCATGGCCTGTGTCACTGTGGGAGGATAACTGCTACCTTGTTGACAGTAATAAGTGGCAACATCTTCAGGTTCCAGGCTGCTGATGGTGAGAGTGAAATCTGTCCCAGATCCACTGCCACTGAACCTCGAGGAGACCCCAGATTCCAAACTGGTTGCATAATAGATGAGGAGCTTAGGAGCTCAGACTGGTTTCTGCTGGTACCAGTATAAATAATTGCTAATGCCCTGACTGTCCCTGCAGGTGAGGGTGACGCTGTCTCCAGGAGACACAGGCAAGGAGGATGGAGACTGGGTCATCATGATGTCACATCTAACACCTGCCATTAAAAACATAAAAAGAAATATCTTTGCAAGTAGTGATGTTGCAAGAGGACTTTCCTGAGTAGCCAGGAAGCACTGACCACACTGTGATTAGTAAATCCCCAGTACTGTCCCCCCTTACCTGGGAGGCAGAGCAGCAGGAGCCCCAGGAGCTGAGCAGGGAACCTCATGGCCATGCTGTGTCCTGACTGGGACTGACTCCTGCACAGGGTGTGAGCAGCCTCTTAAGAAGTCCTCAGGGCAGTGGGCTGTGCTGTGGGCACATGCAAATCAGCAGGGCTGGGCAGGCTGGGCACAGCTGCAGGGCGGGCTCCTCCTGGTCAATCAACACAGGCTCAGTGTGTCCAGGTGTCCCAGGTCAGACCAGGGCAGCTCAGATTTGCTTGGGGGGAACATAGTTCCCTGGGGCCACAGGACACAGTCAGCCCCCTGAGCTGTGAGTGGTGATCTGTAGTCACTTTCTGGTTGAGGACAGGCTGTCCTTGTGCCTTAAGCACAGTTCTGTGTTGGTGACCCTTGGAGGAGGAGGGGACATTACAGAAGCAAGGGGATAGTTTATGCTTTGGAGGTAAAAACAGAAATAAAGACAGAAAGAGAGGAAGATGTGTAAACTCACTGAGGTGTTTGGGGTTTCTGGACATTGGCACAGCATGGGTAAGAGGCAGGGAGGAGGGACCCACCCATGGACCCAGCCCTCTCTGCCTCAGAGCCCCACAGAGCACACTCACACCTATCATGGTGCCCATCTTCCCCAGACCAGCAGGTCTAAGGCCAGTCAGGCTCTTCCTCTTAACTATGTCTTAGGAGAAGTAAGAATAATTTTACAAACTAGTGAAAGTACTTTAGAGATTGAAGTTTGGAGAATATAGGTCATGTTTAGCATCTTAGTAAACTCAGTAAAGATCCAGATTCCATATATAATTCTGCTTTACCAGTATTACCACATGTGTTTTTAAGTCTTAGTAATACCTCATGACCTCAAGAGGGCTGCAGTGTTTCTAAACATCATGTCCTCCTTCAGGTCCTCTTGTAAATTTTTCAGAAATAAAGCAGGACAAAGTTCTTCACCCCTGCTCTTCTAAGAGTTATCAAAAAACCTTCTAAATAACTGTCTGTCGCGACCCCCCTTGCCCACAAGGAAGACGCGACTCAGGAATCTTCTTTCAGCAGTTTATTCAGGCCCTTGATATTCTTCTAATAATTCTTCTACTACTACTTCTACTAAACTTCGGATGCCCCTCCCAGCCTTAATAAAGTACCGCAAACCCCAATGCAAAGCTGCCACGTGTACCCTTCTCACAGGGTGCTAGAAAATGACACCCCAACTTTCTCTGATAAGGAGTTGACAATACGCCAACTCTCTCTGATAAGGAGTTGTCCTTCACAGACCACAGCGGAGCCAGCGCCATCATGTAATGGCGACCACAGTCTGCAGGAACGGCTCACCATAACTGTCCACAATCTTTTTTTCTTTTCTTTTCTTTCTATTTTTACTTTTCTCTTTCTTTCTTTCTTTTCCTTTAATTTTCCCCTTCGGTGCTGATGACTGAAACTAAGGCCATGTGCATGCTGCACAGTTCTCCACCTCTGAGTCAGAGGTCTAGGGAGGTGTTTCACCATGCTCAGCTGCCCACACACTCAGAGGCTGCTGCAGAAAGGGACATGGTTCCTGGAGTCTTGGCTGCTTATCAAGATGGTGACAGTCCTTGGGGTCAGCATGTCATGCTGCTTCTACAGGAATGCAGGGTGCTGAAGTTCAGGGTTTGTGGAGGCTTCCACTGATATTTAGAAGGATGTCTGCCCTCCCTGGGGGCTGGTGCTGTGGTGCTGAACCTGCAGAACCTGGAGAGCATCCTGCTCAGGAGAGTGGGTGGCAGCTCCAGGACACCCACAGGGCATATATAGGTGACATCCATACAATCAACACAAAGTGGAAACACCCAGAGTCTGTCCATGGACTGGGAGGTCAGAGGGGAGTCTTATGCCCTTCGTGCAGGTGGAGGAGGTCATGGGGGTCTCTTCATAGGAACATGGTCTTTTGGGGGCAGGTATCTTGTTCTGCATGTGAGATACTGAGCTTGTGACTTCTAAAGTTCCTTGGCCAGGACAGCTGGCATTGTCTTGCATTTTCACTGATGAAAAAACCATAGCAAAGTGTCCTTGAGTGGATTCTGGAGGTTTTACCAGACAACTTCCTCAGTGGTTGGTTATTAAAGAAAGTCATGTCCAGGTGTGTTGAGCTAGAACTGGATTCACACTCTTTCCCATTCAGGGTCAGACACCAGGAGGCAGGAATGTGACAGGATTTTTTTCTTTTGAAAGGTAGGACAGGTCACTCAGATGTCAGCTCCATGGGATAGTCCTGGGAAAGCCACCTTCCACAAATCCCCACCTCCTGGGAACCCTGGGCCCTCCATCTGTGGAGAAGCAGGAATGGCAGAAAGAGCCTCCTTGTGCTGCACACAAAGCAAAAAAGCTGTGGTTGCATCCACATCCCAGGGTCAGAATGTGGGAGATCCTCCCTCTTACCCTGGCTTCAATATGAACAGGACCTGGGAGCAATTTCTGGAACCCTTTGACAGTGTCTGTGCTTGGACAGATCTAACCCCATACTGTTGAGGTCAAAATGAGGAGGATATAAATGTCTGGGAATCAAACTGCACTGAGGGATTCACCTTTAACTGCCTGTGCTTGGGATCTCATGGCTCTTCCAGAGACTCCATCCTCATCTGGTAAATAGGAAAATAACACCAAGTGTCCCCATCCTCTCTAATCACTCACATTTCTTCCAGGGAAGCAAAGAGGGCCCAGGAGACCATGCATCTTTCAGACCTGAATGAACCTTGGTTTCCACTCACACAACGTTTCCAGGAGCAGTGGGAAGAGAAAAATGCAAACGATCTGACTGGCGGCCTCTGGGGGAAGCTGCTGTACCCCAGGGGGAGGGTGGCAGAGGAGGCTGTGAGGTTTCTGACAGGGATGGAACCACTGTGGTAACCTGCATGGCCTTGCAGACAGTCCCACACTGCAGCCTCCCCAGGCTCCTGGCTGTGATGGGAGGGTGAAGGCTGTCCCTGACCCACTGCCACTGAACTGGACTGGGATGCCACTGGCCCTGCTGGATGCACCCTAGATGAGGCATCTGGGAGCCTTCCCAGGCCTCTGATGGTACCAGAAAAAGGAGCTGCCAACAATCTGATTGGCCCTGCAGGTGAGGGTGGCTCTTTCCCCTGGAAACAAAGCCATGAGCGTGTAGTCTGTGTCAGCACAGTTTCTCCTGTGGTCCCTGAGATGTAAAGAGAACAGAAAGGTCACCTGTGCAGTGTAGGTCATACCCCAGTCTCCACAGTAGAGCCAGGACCCTGCAGGAACCAGAGCTTGAATCAGTGGGCTTGCTACACAGAGGTGCCAGGACACAGGACCCAAGCACAATGAAAGAGTTTTCACAGGTGTGTAGAACCATCCCATGATCCCATGATCCCTCACCTGGGAGCCAGAGTAACAGGAGGCAGAGGAGCTGACTGGGGGCTGCCATGGCTCCCTCTGGGTCCCATCGGAGGCAAAACTTCCCAGAGCCCTGGTCACCATGTCCCAGCAACATGAAGTCATCCACGTTCCTGAGATTTACTAAATGAGCAACTTTAGCTACCAGGGAAAACTTGTAAAGGACACTATATGTACATCTATTGAAAGGAAAGGGGAGTGTATCTGTGAAAATGTTTTCCCAATTTGAAAAGTGACAGATGGCCCAGATGACAATGTCATGAAGTGACCTGGTTCAACTCTGCTTGGGTGGGAGAGGCTTCAAGTACCAGCTGTGCCTTCAAAGCTCAGAAACAGAGAATGGTGTAACCAAGTGTCTCTGTCAGGACAGATACAGGGACCAGCTACAGGGCCCAGTCACAGAGCTGACACTACCTGCCACAGATCTCTGGCTGAACTTGTAGTGTTCTGGAGTCCACTGAAGCTCAGGCCTCAGACCTGAGCTCAGGCAAAGATAACTCTCTTGTTCTAGGTCAAATAACTCTCTTGTTCTAGCCTGAAGTAACTGTGGTCATGTGGACACCAGGCAGCACTGCCCCATGTGACTCTGCATGGATGGCCTCATGTTGCTCGGACATGATGAGCAGGAAATGGCAAGAACTCTGGTGTCCAGAGAAAACCATGCTCTTCAGAGGTGGGCTGCAGACCTACAGCAACTGATGGGCCTGTCACATTGAAAAGATGTTGGGGCCCAGATATCTTATGGCTGCTGCTTCCTCTCCTTCAGAAGAAGGACAAGGCATTGCTCCTTGCTCCTCTAATCACTGAGAAGAAAGATCAGTGCTGGCTGGGCTCTGTGCAGAGCTGAGATGGCACCCTCCATGCTAGGTGAGCTGCACCAACCACTCATCAGCTACCTGGGAAGCCTGTCTGTGCTGAGGGGTCCAGAGCAGAACACTCTGTAGCAGGCTTGTGCTGTGACCCAGGAGCCCTGCTGTGTGGCCATGGGGCCCAGCACATTGCTAGGGGTAGGGGTGTTTGTACTAGATGAGGACAGTGTGTGTGTCTCTGACAAGTCCCAAATAAGAGTTACAGCACAGACCTGCAGAGCACTAGAGAAGAGCAGGCCAATCCCAAGAAATAAAACAGAAGCAAAGAAAAAAAGGAAGGAAGGAAGGAAGGAAAAAGGGAGGGAGTAAGAATGACTACTGACTGTTCTAAAAGCAGCTCCAAGGCATCCCTGAGCCCTGGCACCATGCCCTGGGCACTGAGTGACTGAGCTGCTCACCACAGGGGAGTGTGGGACTCAGCACAGGGCAGCACCAACTGGGCCCAGCTCTGCTTACATTAAGATGGAAGTGGTACATTGAGATTGGACTTGAGGAGATGCAGAGGCTCCACTTAACACACACACAGTGTCCCAGGGTCCCAAGAGCCTTCCCTTTCCTTATAGCATAACTTGACCCCTGTGACCTCATTGATGTTACACATATGTTTATGCCAGAGGGAAAGAAGCTAGACTGTATTCAAATGGCACAAAGAAGGTGCACTGCCTTCCCGGTGCAGCCATGGTAATGGGGACAACTGACTTATTACTTGAGGTTAGCAGATGTCTGAGCAGAGCACATGGTCATAACCTTGATGTGGACAGAGGAGTGATCTGAGCCCAAGATGTGAGCATTGTTTTCTGGGGTCTGTGCAAGGCTGGTGAGCATGGCCCCTGTTAAGAGCAACAATACTCCAGAGCTCCAGAGGCTGCAGCTTGTGCTAAACCCACCTGCCTGCAGAAGCCAGGAAACTCCAGTTTCAAAACTATTGCAGTGACGGTCTCCTGCTTCTTACTAAATGGCTCATAGAAGTTCACATGGGAGTGTATCAGGACCCAGGAAACTTGATGGACACGTGTCAAAAGCAGATGATAAGTTGCCACCAGAGAAGGTAAGGTAAGATTGGGAGCCCTCAGAGGATGAGTAGGTAGAACTGTTGTGGGTCCTGCCCAGGCCAAGGTACCACAGAGAAGAGGCACTGGCACCTGCTATGGGATGCCTGGGGAAGAGGAGGGTTCAAGGATAAACCAGCACAGTGAGCTGATATTGCTGTTGCTGTAGGCACCAGAGATTGGTCCCAGGGGCACTTAACCACTGACCCACACCCCAGCCAGCACCTTTTCTGTTTTCTATGCTGCATGTGGGAATCACAACAGTTGTGTGCACATTATTGTCTGTGCTGTAGTTTGGGTGAGTGTCCCTGAGGAGCTCCTGGGCTAGTGCCGAAATCCACAGGCTCCACCTTCCCTCAGAGGAGCTGTGGTTTTTGAAAGTTGTGACTTAGACTGTAATTCCATATATTTCAAATCTGAGGAAGGAATCCAAACTGACACAGAGAGCTGGATCCTCCTGTAAAGTGACAGTCACTCACTAAACCTGGAGGAAATGGTCATGTCTCACCTGTTGGGGCTGAGAAGGAAAGAGGGTGGGGTGCAGAGGACCCTCCCTGGCCCTTCCTACCACAGTCTACTAGAGACCTCCAGAGCCTGGTGCCCCTGAGCAGTGCCCTCAGCAGGTGGAGGCAGCAGGAGGAGCAGCTGGGGCAGCCCAGCCTCACACTTCTGCTCCCTGGGAGGTTTTTGTCATGGCCTGTGTCACTGTGGGAGGGGAACTGTAGCCTTGTACACAGTAATAAGTGGCAGTATCTTCAGGTTCCAGGCTGCTGATGGTGAGAGTGTAATCTGTCCCAGATCCACTGCCACTGAACCTCGAGGGGACCCCAGGTTGCAGATTGGATGCCTTATATATCAGGGGTTTAGGAGCTTGCCCTGGCTTCTGTTGATGCCAAGCTAACCAACTGTTAATATTCTGACTGGCCCTGCAGGTGATGGTGACTCTGTCTCCTGGAGATGCAGACAGGGAAGATGGAGACTGGGTCATCATGATGTCACATCTGGCCCCTGACATTGGAAACATAAAAATAATTATCCTTAATTAATCATGTTTCAGGAGGACTTCCCTGAAGAGCGAGGCAGCACTGACCACTGGGCTGAGCACACCCCCCAGAGTTGTCCCCCCTTACCTGGGAGGCAGAGCAGCAGGAGCCCCAGGAGCTGAGCAGGGGCCCTCATGGCCATGCTGTGTCCTGACTGGGACTGACTCCTTCACAGGGTGTGAGCAGCCTCTTAAGAAGTCCTCAGGGCAGTGGGCTGTGCTGTGGGCACATGCAAATCAGCAGGGCTGGGCAGGGCTGGGCAGGGCTCGGCACAGCTGCAGGGCTGGCTTTTCTCAGTCACTCATCACTGGCCGAGCATCCCCAGTGATCTCAGCTGAGACCAGTACAGCACAAATGGGTATGCAGAGAGCTTGTTTCTCCCTGGGGTCATTTTGTAACAAAAGATATTTTAGAGACTATTTTCAAAATGAGAAATGCACGGAAAGGTTTCTATAAATTAAGCATTTCATGGTGGTTTTTAAATGGTGATGGAGAATTTATTTTTTTGTAGAGAACACACAGTACAGTCTTGGCAGAGAGCTGGTGGGGCTTTAACTTACTCCAAAATGACCCTGATTGGTAAGAACTCTGTGTTGTCTGTGCATATCTGTGACTTTAAAGTGGTTTCTTCTCTTTAAATTAGATAATTTTTCAGAAACATGTTCAGTGCATTAAAAGCTATTTGAAATAGCTGTCATTCATTATGAGGGCCAGTGAAAAGTCCAGCAGATGCTCAAACATGACTCTTGGTGAGTGTGTCACTCGCCGTCCCTGTCACCTGTAGCTGCAGATCTCTTTGGAGCTCAGGGGCTGAATGGCTGCAGCTCATCCTTGACTTGGGCTCTCCCCTATTCTGTCCCTTTCTGACATGTGGCATTGCTTCCCAGATCACCATCACAAAGGGCTGGTTATTGAGGCCAGGCCTGGTAACTAAGTGACAGCCACTGCTACCCAGTGCATTTCCCTGATATGCACCATGGATGCCCCCTTCTGCTCTTCCCTGCAGCAGTGAGGGGCAGCTCATCCTGACTCAGGCTCCACCTCCTGTGGGCCTCTCCAGGAGATTCTCAGCCTCCTGTGCAGCAAGCACAGATGCCCATGGAGGAGAAATTGGACCCAGGTGAACTTGGGCACAGATTCAAACAGCTCCTGTGTCACCTCTGTGCCTTTGCTTTAGACGTCCATCCCAGTTCAGCAGCAGGGGAAGTGGAGCCAGCTGTGTCTTCAGCATCCACACCCTGGCAGCTGGGGACCAGGGGTCTCCCTGCTGAATACAGGCTGAGGGGTCTGGCTGCAGTAACATGGGCTGAGAACACACCTGCTGCCTTTCCAGGGGCCTGAACTACAGGGAGCCTTGCTAGAAAGCAGCCCAGGCAGAGCCAATTCCAACAAGCTCTGTTCAAGTTTGAAAGTCTTTCCCCATTTTTCTGACTTTATTGGCAGTCCTTGCTGGTGCATTGTCCTTTGATGCCACACTGTGTTTGTGCTGATTCCCTAGAGACACCTATGCTCAGTCTGCTCTCTGAGGCTCAGGAGGCAGCTGTGCTGCACACAAGGCAGACACAGGGCCTGGGCTGACCACTCCCAGGACAGTTCCAGAGGGCAATGGCAGGAGAGGCACACATCCCAGCCCCTCAGCTCAGCTGGCGTCACCAGGGGCATTTTCTCTGTTTCCATGTGGGCTTGAGCTGCCACCATCCTCAGCAGTGTGGCTCATAATGGAGTGACTGCATAGTCCTCTCTGTCCTGGGACTCAACCTAGGAGAGAAACAGATCCTATTCCTGCAGGGCATCCCTGGTCTGAGATCTCACCTCTCCTCCTCTATTATTAAAAAAAATTCCAGAAATATTTATTTTCCTTTGCCAATGTCTCCTAGATTGGATTTATGGAGTGATTCCTTTCTGTTTGTCCAAGATCAAGGCAGCCTTTATCAAATATCTGTGCAACATGAGGGCCAATGTAATCAAATCACCAGCTTTTAAATCCTCAAGCCAGAGGACCCCGAGTCACATTTTATTCTAGTCTCTTTATAGATTGGCCTTGTGACAGTCAACTCAGAAGGGGAAGTGACAATGAGGAGGATGGTGCCGTGATGGAGGAAGGGGCAAGGATCAGGGATTGGGAGCATCTTGGAGGAGGAAAAGCAGACTAAGATTCTCTCCTCGGGAAACTCCAGATGGAACACCGTCTGAGAGAGCCTGTGACCTCCAGAACCGTGGGCTCCATGTGTGCTGTGTGGAGCCCGAGAGGTCCTGGGATATGTTGCACCAGCTGCAGGCAACTCAGGAGGAGAGAGAGGGCCTTGCCAACCCTGAGTGGGTGGCTGTCCTCTCTGCTCCCAGTATTCCCATGTTTTTGTCACCTGGTGTTGGTTTTGACAAGAGACAGATACAGTTTCACTGAAGAAGAGCTATCCCCAAAGTTTTTCTTAGGAAGACAATCTTATGGGCAAAGCCCCTTGATTACACTAAAGGGGAACCCACAGCACTTGAGCAAGGAGGAGACTCTTGTCTATGTGCTTGGGTTTCTTGGTATTTTGTATTGAAAGTAGGGTTAAGACTCACAGGACCCCATCTGAGGGCACATCACTCAGTGGCGCCTCCTCTGAATTCACGAGGCAAGTCACCCTCACTGCACACAGGGCTGCACAGTCCTCAGAGCTGTGGCCCTGCCCTCTCACACATCCAGGCCCACTGCTGACCCTTAGTTCTGACCCCATCCATGAGTCCTCAGGGAACTCTCATCATTGCCAGGTTGTGGTCATTGCAGATCACAAAGTGAAATTAAAAATGCTCATAAATTGCTGATGGGGAGACTTGGCCCAGTGAGTACAGAGCCCCAGCAGTCCTGGGCCTGAGCTGGGCACAGCTCCCAAGATTGAGGGTCCCTCCTGGGCAGGACATAGATACTTCATCAGGGCTTCTGAGATCTGGCCTCTGGGCTTTATTTTAAAAGTCAAGTTTGTTGGCATTCTCATGGCAGGTAGATGTCACAACAACGTGTGGGATTTTGGGTCTGTGGACCCAGTGTCTTGACTGTGGATTCATTCTTTCACATTTTTAAAAATACTTTTATTTGTGGCTAGACACGATATCTTTATTTTATCTTTATGTGGTGCTGAGGATCGAACTCAGTGCCTTCCACATTCAAGGTGAGCGTTCTTCTTTTGAGCCACATCCCCAGCTCTCTTTCACATTCCTGAAGATGATCTTCTTCCATCTGTCACTGGGCAGGATTCTGTAGGAAATGCAAATGATTTGTGGAACAAGTTAAGGAGAGAAGACTAACATTTCACAAGAAATTCATACAGATACCCTTACACAATTTTTAAACCTAATGGATATGAACCATTAGGATTTTAAATGGACTTGCCATGATCCAAACTCTTGATATAAAATCATTTCAAATATACTTTCTGTCCCCAATGGGAAGCAGGATCTTAGGTTTCTATCGCTGCATTCTGTGTATCACACTGTGTTCTGACATGTGACTGAAATGACCCATTGTTACATCAGATGTAAATTTGGAGCACTTCTTCAAATAGACCTGTTGAAAGTAAACCATCTGTATCCATTTACAAGTAAAATAAAATCAAATTCAATTCCATATAATGATGATGTCATGAAAATAATCCACTTTTATATTTTCTTTTAGCAAAAGATTAAAATTCTCATCTTGAAAAATGTTGAAGATATTTATAAAATTCCTAAAATTTGAGGTAAAAAATAAAAACCTCTATTTTTCCTGTGCTACATGGTGTATACTTGTTCTTCATTATTCAGTTTCTGCCCTTTATTTTCAAAACTCACAATAAGAATGGGGTGAACTGCCTTTTCAATCAGTGAACAGTAACTGGGGCAAATAAAATATGTTGGATTAGGATCTATATCTGCCTTGATTGTGCTCAAAAGGCAAACATTGCTATAAATAATCCACTTCTTCCTTCTCTAAGGGTTGGTATATCATATGATTTCCTAAACATGTTCATCAAAAGGGTAGATGGTAAAGTTGATGTGAGAAATTAGGTCAGTGAGAAAATGGAATTTCTGAATATTACTAAATATGTGAAAAATAACAGCCCACCATTCATTTCCAGCAGGTACTGGACTCCTGTTCCATTGATGTGCACAAATGACCTGCTTGTCATGTGGAGTAATTTCTCAACAACTGTGGGCAAATGAGGAAGAAGCCTGAATATGTGAATCATGAGCTGTCAGCCTGTTCCCTGAGTTCCTCAGCATCTTCCTCTCACGCAGACTCAAAAAAAACCTGTTGTTAGACAAGCAGCACATATAGCTTTCAACAGATCTGTTTAAAGTAGTGTTCCAAATTTGCATCTGATATAATACGGGGCCATATCAGTCACATGTCAGAACACAGTGTGATAGAAAGAACGCAGTAATAGAAACCTCAGATCTTGCTTCCTGTTGGGGACATAAAGTATATTTGCTGAGTCACCATAGCAAAGAGATTTTTGTTTGGGGCTGCACACTGTGGGAGGAGCTTGTGTACCTTGCCTGCAGTAATACACTCCAGCGTCCTCAGCCTCCTCCCTGCTGATTCTCAGTGCAAAATCTGTCCCTGACCCACTAACGCTGAACTCATCTGGGACCCTAGAGAATTGGTTGGAAACTTTGTAGATGAGAAGCTTTGGAGACTTGCCTGGCTTCTGAAGAAACTAACACAAATAGGTGTTTCCATTACTATGTAGGAGATGGCAGGGGGCTGTCCAGGGGTGACAGGCTTGGAGACAGGAGTCTGGGTCATAACAACATTGCCACTGGATCCTGAAAAGATGACAGAAAAGCAAGGTTACGTACCAATACTGTGATCAATATTCATTATTTTCAGTCTGCTACTTATTTCAATATTTTCTGATGCATGCCATGAAAAAATAAACCTACAAAAATAATTTGCTATTTTATATATAAGTCACAAAGTGCTATTTGTTATTCATGATTTTCATTAGAACACTGGTTATTGTTGAGTGGATGCTAATGCTAAAAATATCAAATAATTTTCTGATTCATACCAAGAAAACATAAACCTGTAAGAAATAATTTGCTATTTTATATATAAGTCACAATGTGTTCTGTGTTATCCAAGATCTCCATTAGGGCATTGGTCATTGTTAAGTGGATCCTAATTCTAAAAGGAAAAGTATGAAATACCATTCCATGGAACACAAAATACTTGCCTCTACTGCAAGGAAAGAATAAATATGACAAGAAATGGGACCCTTCTACCCCATTCTCCTTTCCTAAATCCCTCAGCCTCAGCAGGGACCCAGAGCATCAGCAGCCCCAGGAGCTGAGCAGGGCACAGCAGAAGGTTAAGTTGAGCAGCCCTGGTGAGCCAAGGCCAGATTAGAGCTGAGCGTTTTCTCAGATTTGTAAGAAAGAGCCTTCCCATGGGACAGTATGCAAATCCCATGGTGGGTGCAGTGGGGTGAGACAACCTGCTGGATGAAGTGGGAGGAGACAGCAGGACAGGCCCTCCTCTGTGTACAAGGTGACATAAAACATCTCTTGCTGGTACATAGATACAGATTAAGTCAGTTTGTTTGAGGAAATATGGAAGAACCATGTGATAGCACCTGGTTAGAACATGGTCACATGATTTGGGAGCTGCCACTCTAAGACAGCAAGTCCCAGACAGTGCAGGGTGTCTAGGATTAATCTGAGAGCTGAATGCTGTCCAGCTTGTTTTGCTCCCAGGTAATGTGGAAAAGGACACAGCTCTCATACCCACAAGTCTGATGGGGGAAGCCTCTAGATGCAAAGGTGGTCTTGAGCCAGTTGAAGATTCTTTCATCTGCATCCCAGCTACAGTGCTGGAGAATGTTAGATGCAGGTTTTGGAAGCTGCTTTCCATGGGACCTAAAATCCACAAAAGCATTCTTTTGAAGGTCATGAAAAGGTTAAAAGCATGAGTCTGTCTCTTGCACATCGAAAGCTGAAAGCCCCATTTACGTAAAAGGAAAAGAAGATATAATTCCATGCCTTAGGTAATAGATATGAAATTCCTTGTGGTGAGTTGTTACAATTTGATGTATTTCCCATCATAACTTCCTTAACAAATAACAGATAACCCACAGGTGTTTATTAGTAAAAGAACTTCTCAATTTACTGGTACAGAATAAAAAATCAAAGAAAAAAAGTTTTTTAAATAAGTGGTGTTAAGAAAAACTCTGGTAACAGTCTTACATTCTATCTGGTCCTGCAGAACCAGGTCCTTCAGGATTCTGCTCCTTGTCACTGTGTGAGGTCACTCATCTCTCCTCTGGCCTGTCTGGGGAGCAACAGCCTTAAATCAAGATGCAAGGGAGATTCCCTGTAAGAAAAGAACAACAATTGCATCTTAGGCAGTAGTGTCTTGGGGCACCCTGTGCCAGCACTGACATTTTCCTAGGCCTTCATTTAAAAACGGTGCCTTCTCAGGGATCATTCTACCATGTGGCTAGTCACCTCAATAGGGAAGCAACTTTACCTTTTATCATTTGTTATCGATACACTTAATATTGAATTCAACAGGTCATGGAAAATGGCTTCTACATAAAAAGGGGAGTCACAATCCTGGAAGAAAAAAACAAATCCTGGGAAATGGAAAGATGAGTTAGAACCACAAAGTAATCTTAGATAATTTAACCCAAAGTCATATTCAATCGCTAAAACAAACAAACAAATGAAATTGTACACATGATTTCACAAAAATGAAGATTGTTTTTAATATATTTTGGGAAAATGTACCAAACTAAGACTCTTTAACAAGGCTCGAACAGATAATTGACAAAAAATAATATTTACCTTTAAGGTTAGACATCATGGGAAGAATATGGATTTTCTTCTGTAGATATTAATCTCTCTGCTAAGCCTAGCTCACCCACACCAAACTGCAGTGAAGCAATATTCCATTTACTACCTAATTATTCAGTGTCTTACAAGTTCTCTTCCTGGTCTCCTAAGATTCCATGTCAGTTTACATTTTTGAGGACACAGGCCTCTGTCCTCCAAAGAAGGTTTCTATAAATATGGTTCACTTGTGAGATGAGGAATAGAGAACCCAAAAAGATTTTGAAGACTGTGAATTTCAATGTTTTAAACTGTACTTAAAGCTTCTTTTAAGTTTTCCTCATAAAAATTTATAGAATATGCCAAGAAGATACAAGAAAAAGGTTTTGCTTTTTTATTTTAGATAAGACATTGAGACTGTAACATGAACAGTTTCATACTTATTCCTTCTCCTTTCATACTGAAGTCCAAGAATCTACAAAAGAGTTGTATGAATTTTCAATAAGGGAAATTCAAGATACTCAGAAAACTTAAGATAAAATTCATCCATTTAATATTATTTGTCAATCAAATGTTTCCTTCCTTTTTTTCCATAGTAAGAAAAAAACAAAAATTAAGAGCAAGAAAGATACAAGAAATGAATGAATTATTTAGTGCCTAATTTTTGTCTTATGACAACAATCAATGCAGCACAACTGCTGGAGGGTGGCCCTCCGCCTTAAGGAAGCAGACCTCACAGTAGTGAACTTCACTTTCCCTTGTGTTTTCTGTTCAAGAGCTAAGAATAACCCAGTGTTGAAATGCATTTCAAAGTGTCAACTACCTTCAACCTTCAGAGAATCTAGATATTTGAACACTGGCTCATCAAAACACCTCCAAGCAAAATAATTATGAAGAATCAGCAATACATATAAAATAACATATGCAGGCATGCTCCTAGAGAAAGCATGTGGGAAATCTCTATCATGTTGGTATTAGTAATAATTGTTTTTTATGTCACATCAAAAGCTAAAATAACAAAATCAAAAATAAGCAAATGAGGGGCTGGGGATGTGGCTCAAGTGGTAGTGTGCTCGCCTGGCATGCGTTCGGCCTGGGTTCGATCCTCAGCACCACACACAAACGAGGATGCGTCTGCCGAAAACAAAAAAAAAATAAATATTAAAAAATTCTCTCTCTCTCTCTCTCTGTCTCTCTCTCTCTCCCTCCAAAATATAACCAAATGGGACTGCAGCAACCTAGGATGCTTCATCACAGAAAAGAAGCTATTGACAGAATAAAAGGACAGCCCATAGAATGGTAGAAAATATTTGTAAACCATATAACTAATAATGGGTTAATATCCAAAATATATGAGGAACTAACACAACTACATAGACAACAAAAAAGAAAGCAAAACAAAAATCATTAATCCAACTGAAAATTATGAAAATGACCAAAAAATATACTTGTAAATTATACATCAATCAAACAAATTAAAAATTAAAAGATTCCATCTTCACAGTATTGGCATAAACACAGACACCCAGCTGTGAGCTCCAGAGTTCACAAAGAAAACTTCACATTTAAGGTTTAATGATGCTCAGCCAGGGACACAGTTGAATGGGAGAGAGGACAATCTTTTCAGTAAAGTGTGTAGGGAAAATCAGATACTAAAAATGAATTAAGTTGAATACTTAACTTGATCCATGAATAAACAAATAACTCAAAATCATACAAAGAAATAATTGACCTAAGAGTAAGAGCAAAAACTGAAAAAGAAAATACAGGGAAATGTTTCATGACATTGGATTTGGCAGTTATTTCTTGGATTGACACTAAAACCAGCATCATTAAGAGTAAAAATTAGTTAAAAACATACGTGCATCAGAGAGTCTCAAAAACTCTTATCAACAGAGTGAAAAGGCAACCCACTGAATGGGAGAAAGTATTTGTAAGTCACATGTATGAAATTGCTAATTCTTTTAGTTCCTTTTGACTCACTTCTCCTTAGCATTCTCAATATCCTCTCCATGTGTCAATCTCATACCTTGTAGAATTTTCATAATTCTATCAAGTCTTGAACTTTTTAATGATTTTTTTCATGTTGTATTTCACCTCATTCTGATAGGTCTCCAGCTTTCTGCTCCAGCTAAACAGTCTTCCACTATTTAGAGCAACTGTTGTGTCTTCTTCAACAGATATTTCAAACATTGCATATCTCCTGTTATAGTCTCTTATATTTATACATATAATTTATACATACATCTTATATTTATACTTCTAATTATTTGAAATATAGTTTTACTGAACTATTTCCTCTCCCAGTTTTCAAGGCTTTTAGCATTTTTCTGGGTACATTTTATGCTTCTTTAAAAGTAGTATGTCTGTAAATATGCCACCTTTAGTAGATGTTCATATAACATAAGGGCATAGTTTGGTCTTCAAACACAGAAAAGGCACACTGTATAAATTGAAGAAATATGAATTGTACAAACAAGCATTTTTTGTATATTCATCTTTCAGATCAAGATATAGAGCTCTCCAAACTTCCTTTGTATGTCTTCCAAGTCAACATTTGTCTCTAACCTCTAGCAAGGAAATTGTTACCCTGCAGATTGTCAAATAGTTTTCTTGTTCCTGGATTGGAACATCATGTACACTGAAGTAAGCATACTTTCGTTTCTAGCATCTTTGCCTTATCTTTCTGTTTGAGATACAGTGGATTCCTGCTGCAAAATAGTAAATGTTATAGTTGTTATAAACAGTTGTTCTGTGAATATTCCACAATCCATAATTTGTAGTTAAGTCAGTTAGATTGTATCCAAAAATCGGCCATAAAGTTAGATCTTTTATGCACAGTCATCTACGTATCTCTTTGTGGACATATTCACTTGTATATCTTGGTTATAATCCTTGGAATTTACTGATGCTCTTATAAAACTTGGGCATAGCGAACACTTTTCATGATATTTTTTTTCCAATGTACACAACCACATGCAATTTATGAGCACATCAGATTTAAATCTTCACAGATTTAAATTATCCTGTGCACTGTACATTCATAGTGTCAAACTTCTGTTACATTAAATTGGTAATTACGGATTCACTTACAAGAGATTTCCTTACCTACCTAACATCACATAATGCCTGTTTTCTAAAACTACTAGGTCCTTTAATTCCAATCACATCCCCTTTTTGTTAATTTCTCTCACATTGCTCTTATGTATGCACCTCAAATTACATGATATTGCTCTGGCTCTTACATGCAGCCAAGGCTAATCCTCATTTATACATATGTGTCCTCTTTCCAGCTTCATATTTCTATCCAGGATTACATTCTATTTATTTTAAACCCTTCGGATGATTACTAATTATTTTGGTTTTTCAAACAACATGTGTTTGAATGTTCTTTCTGCCCAATTTTTTCTGCTCTCTCTTTCTGGAACTCCAAATATTCTTTTTATATCATTAGTTGTTCAAGACATTACAATGATCTTGACATATCATACATTTGATTCAAATAAGTTATGAATTCTCAATTTTCCACATATACAAATTGCAGGATCACACCGGTTACACATCTATGTGTATACATACAGCAATCTTAGTGTCAGTTGTATTCTGCTGTCCTCCCTATCCCCCCTCCCCTCCCCTCCCATCACCTTTCTCTACCCATTCTACTATGACACTTATCTCTCTCTTTTTATTTTCTTCCCTTCCCCCTCACACTAGCGTATATGTATTTTGTGTAACCATGAAGGTCTCCTTCCATCTTCCATGCAATTCCCCTTCTCCCTCCCATTCCCTACCACCTCTTTTCCTTATTTCATGGTAATCTTCTTCTCATGGTCTTCCTCCCTACTCTGTTTTGAGCCACCTCCCTCATATCAGAGAAGACATTCGGCATTATTTTTTAGGGATTGGCTAACTTTGTTTAACATAATCTGCTCTAATGCCATCCATTTCCCTGCAAATTCCATGATTTGTTATTTTTTAGTGCTGAGTAATATTCCATTGTGTATAAATGCCACATTTTTTTATCCATTCATCTGTTGAAGGGCATCTAGGTTGGTTCCACAATCTATCTATTGTGAATTGTGCTGCTATGAACATTGATGTACCTATGTCCCTGTAGTATGCTCTTTTTAGGCCTTTTGGGTATAGTCTGAGAAGGGGAATAGCTGGGTCAAATGGTGGTTGCATTCCCAGCTTTCCAGGGAATCTCCATACTGCCCTCCAAATTGGCTGCACCAATTTTCAGTCCAACCGGTAATGTACAATTGTACCCTTTTCCCCACATCCTCACCAGCACTTGTTGTTGTTTAACTTCATAATGGCTGCCATTCTTACTGGAGTGAGATGGTATCTTAGAGTGGTTTTAATTTGCATTTCTCTGACTGCTAGAGATGGTGACCACTTTTTCGTGTATTTGTTGATTGATTGTATATCCTCCTTTGTGAAGTGTCTGTTTAGATCATTGGCCCATTTGTTGATTTGGTTATGTTTTTTGTTTGTTTGTTTGTTTTATAACTTTTTGAGTTCTTTGTATATTCTGGAGATTAGTGCTCTATCTGAAGTGTGAGGGGTAAAAATTTGTTCCCAGGTGTAGGCTCCCTATTTACCTCACTTATTCTCTTGCTGAGAAAAAAGCTTTTTAGTTTGAATACATCCCATTTGTTGATTCTTAATTTTAACTCTTGTGCTATAGGTGTCCTATGAAGGAATTTGGAGCCCGACCCCACGAGATGGAGACTAGGGCCAACTTTTTCTTCTGTTAGATGCAGAGTCTCTTGTTTCATTTCTAGCTCCTTGATCCATTTTGAGTTAATTTTTGTGCATGGTGAGAGAAAGGGATTCAATTTCATTTTGTTGCATATGGATTTCCAGTTTTCCCTGCACCATTTGTTGAAGATGCTATCCTTCCTCCATTGCATGCTTTTAGCCCCTTTATCAAATATAAGAAAGTTGTAATTTTGTCGATTGGTCTCTGTGTCCTCTATTCTGTACCATTGGTCCACCCGCCTGTTTTGGTACCAGTACCATGCTGTTTTTGTTACTATTGCTCTGTAGTACAGTTTGAAATATGGTATCGCTATACCTCCTGATTCACACTTCCTGCTTAGAATTGCTTTAGCTATTCTGGGTCTTTTATTTCTCCATATGAATTTCATGATTGCTTTTTCTATTTCTGTGAGGAATGCCGTGGTCTTTTGATTGGCATTGCATTAAACCTATAGGGTACTTTTGGTAATGTGGCCATTTTAATGATATTAATTCTGTCTATCCATGAAAAGGTATGTCTTTCCATCTTCTAAGGTCTTCTTCTATTTCTCTCTTTAGGGTTCTGTAGTTTTCATTGTAAAGGTCTTTCACCTCTTTTGTTAGGTTGATTCCTAAGTATTTTTTTGGGGGGGGAATATTGTGAAGGGGGTGGTTGTCCTGATTTCCCTTTCAGAGGGTTTGTCACTGATATACAGGAATGCCTTAGACTTATGAGTGTTGATTTTATATCCTGCCACTTTGCTAAATTCATTTACTAGTTCTAGAAGTTTCTTGGTAGAACATTTTGGGTCCATTAGGTATAGGATCATGTCATCCACAAATGGTGCTAATTTCAGTTCTTCTTCTCCTGTTTTTATGCCTTTAATTTCTATCGTCTGTCTTATTGCTCTGGCCAGTGTTTCGAGAACTATGTTGAATAGGAGTGTGAGAGAGGGCATCCCTCTCTTGTTCCAGATTTTAGAGGGAATGTCTTCATTTTTTCTCCATTTAGAATGATGCTAGCCTGAGATTTAGCATAAATAGCTTTTACAATGTTGAGGTAAGTTCTTGTTATCTCTAGTTTTTCTAATGTTTTGAACATAAAGGGATGCTGTATTTTGTCGAATGCTTTTTCAGCATCTCTTGAGATGTTCATATGGTTCTTATCTTTAAGTCTATTGATGTGGTGGATTACATTTTTTGATTTCCGTATATTGAACCAGCCTTGCATCCCAGGTATGAATCCTACTTGATCATGGTGCACAATCTTTTTGATGTTTTTGTATCCGATTTGCCAGAATTTTATTGAGGATTTTTGCATCTATGTTCATTAGAGATATTGGTCTGTAGTTTTCTTTCTTTGAAGTGTGTTTATCTGGTTTAGGAATCAGGGTGATGTTGGCCTAGTAGAATGAATTTGGAAGTACTCCCTCTTTTTCTGTTTTGTGAAATAGCTTTAAAAGTATTGGTATTAGTTCTTCTTTAAAGGTTTTGTAAAACTCTGCTGTATACCCATCCAGTCCTGGGCTTTTCTTGATTGGTAATCTTTTGATGGCTTCTTCTATTTCCTCAATTGATATTATTCTGTTTAACTTGTGTATATCCTCCTGACTCAATCTGGGCAGATCATATGACTTAAGAAATTTATTGATGCCTTCACTATATTCTATTTTATTGGCATATAAGATTTTAAAATAATTTCTAGTTATTATCTGTGTATTGTGATATTGCCTTTTTCATCCTGTATGCTAGTAATTTGAGTTCCCTCTCTTCTTCTCTTTGTTAGCATGGCTAAGGGTCTGTAAATCTTATTTATTTTTGAAAAAATAACTTTTAGTTTTGTCAATTTTTTCAGTTGTTTCTTTTGTTTCAATTGCATTGATTTCAGCTGTGATTTTAATTATTTCTTGCCTTCTACTACATTTGCTGTTACTTTGCTCTTCATTTTCAAGTGCTTTGAGATGAAGTGTGAGATAATTTATTTGTTGGTTTTTCCTTTTTCTGAGGAATGAACTACAAGCAATGAATTTTCCTCTTACAACTGCTTTCATTGTGTCCCATAGATTCTGATATGTTGTGTCTGTGTTTTCATTTGTCTCTATGAATTTTTTAATTTCCTCCTTGATGTCTTCTGTAACCCAGTGATCATTCAGTAACATATTGTTCAATCTCCAAGGGATGAAGGATTTTTCCCTCCTTCTTTTATTGTTGATTTCCAATTTCATTCCATTATGATCAGAAAAGATGCATGGTATTATCTCTACTCCTTTATAATTGCTAAAAGTTACCCTATGGCATAATATATGGTCTATTTTTGAGAAGTATCCATGTGCTGCTGAGAAAAAAAAGTATATCTGCTTGCTGATGGTTGATATATTCTATATAAGTCAGTTAAGTCTAGGTTATTAATTGTGTAATTGAGTTCTATAGTTTCTTTATTCAACTTTTGTTTGGAATATCTGTCCAGTGGTGAGAGAGGTGTGTTGAAGTCACCCATAATTATTGTGTTGTAGTCAATTTGTCTCTTGAACTTGAGGAGAGTTTGTTTTATGAACATAGCAGCACCATTGTTTGGAGCATATAAATTGATAATTGTTATGTCTTATTGGTGAATGGTTCCCTTTAACAATATATAGTGTCCTTCTTTATCCCTTTTGATTAATTTAGACTTGAAGTCAATTTTATTTGATATGAGTATAGCCACACCTGCTTGCTTCCAAGGTCCATGTGTGTGATATGATTTTTCCCAACCCTTCACCTTCAGCCTGTGTATGTCTTTTTCTATCAGATGAGTCTCCTGAAGGCAGCATATTGTTGGATCTGCTTTTTTATTCCAGGTTACTAGCCTATGTTGCTTAATTGGTGAATTTAAGCCATTAACTTTTAGGGTTACTATTGAATATGCTTTGTACTTCCAATCATGTTTGTTTATTTATTTAATTATTTTTTAAAATTTGGCTTGTTTTTTTCTCTTTGATTAGTTTTTTATCCCCCACCTCTTTACTGAGGTACTTCCCACTGTTGGTTTTTGTTGTTGTTTTTCATTTCCTCTTCGTGTAGTGTTTTGCTCAAAATGCTTTGCAGTGCTGGTTTTCTGGCTGTGAATTCTTTTAACTTTTGTTTATCATTGAAGATTTTTATTTCATTGTCAAACCTGAAGCTTAGTTTTGCTGGATACAATATTCTTGGTTGGCACCCATTATCTTTCAGTGTTTGAAAAATGTTGTTACAGGATATTCCAGGTGAAATGATGGGATTATGAAAGTTTTATCCCAGTCAGTGAATGAATCCACCAATGCAGATTAAATGATGGCAACTGTAGGTAGACAAGGTGTAACTGAAGGAGGTAGGTCACTGAGGGTGTCTCTTTGGGTTTACATTTTGTCCCTGGTTGGAGGAACTCTCTCTGCTTGCTTGTTGCCATGTCCTGAGCTGCTTTCCTCCTCTATGTCTTTCCACCATGATGTCCTCAGTGCTATGGAGTCAGCCATCTGTAGTCAGAGACATCTGAATCCATGAGCCAAAAAATACTTTTCCTCCTCTGTGTTTTCTTCTCTGGTATTCTGAAAAAGTTGACTAAAACAAAAATTCATACCAAGAAGTACCGTGGTTGCTGTAACTAACCTAACCACATGTTTCAGATTCTTTTTGGAACTTGTGGGCACAATTTTGAAAAGATTAGGAATGCAAGTTGGAAAATCTTTAGGTTGTTGTGAGCAGAGTTTAATGGGTGATTCTGATGAAAACTCACAGACCAGAATGCCGATGGAACTGTGGACAGTAAAGACTGGGCTCATGAGTTTTCAGAGGAGGAAGTCTCTGTTCCAGGGATTGAATTCAGGGGCACTTAACCACAGAGCCACATCCCCACCCCTATTTTGATTTTATTTAGAGACAGGGTCTCATGAGTTGCTTAGCACCTCACTTTTGCTGAGGCTGTCTTTGAACTCCATCCTCCTGCCTCAACCTCCCTCCTGAACTGCTGGGATTACAGGCATGTGGTATGTGAATTGATACTTTCTATGACAGTGAATTTAAAGCTGATGGACTAATTAGTCTGATGTAGAAAATTTCATCCCTCATATGCTTTAAATCATCTCTTTATGTGGTTTTGTTCTACTATATTATTTAGAGAATAATGTCATGGAAAGAGTCTGTTATATTCAGTACAGATACATTTTTTTCTGAAATATGTTCAATTTATTATTGATTGAATCCAAAGATGCAGAACTCATGAATGCAAATTTTTGATTTGTTTTTCAAAAAATATATTAAAATTCAAAAACAGAAAGCAAATTGGCAAGATATCAACTTAGAGAAGATATTCCAATGCATATTTCTAGCTGTGATAGTCAATTTTGCTGTCACCTGGACTGGACTAAAGAATGTTAATTCTCTTTTATTGCTGAGTAATATTCCATTGTGTATACACACCACATTTTCTTTATCCATTTATCTACTGAAGGGCATCAAGATTGGTTCCACAATTTAGCTATTATGAATTGTGCTTCTATAAACATTGATGTGGCTGTGTCCCTGTGGTATGATGTTTTTAAGTTCTTTGGGTTTTATATATATCTTAGAAAGAATTTTTTATCAGTGTACAAGTTCTCCAGAGAAACAGAACACATACATATATACATGCACACAAGTACATGTCTATATACATATCTCTAATATTTAGGTATAGTAGAAAAATAGATTCAGTCACAAGGTCACATAGGCTGAAATGTTCACCAATGACTATTTTCACTCAGGAGAACCAAGAAAACTGGTAGTTACTCAGTACAAGAAGGTGGGGGTTGTGGGGTAGAAAATGCACCATATGCTCCCTGTTTGTATCCTTAGGTCTGAAAGTCCCTGAAGGTTCACTGGTGCAAGTTCACATTCAAAATCTAAGAAACCTAGTATTTGGCACTCACAGGGAACAGTGGTCAAGTGGGTCAGCGCACTTGGTCAAGTGGGGAAGTGGAGAGAGAAGAGATGGTGGTCTCTCCTACTATTTTGCTCACATTCAGGCTGAGTCTTTGACTCACTTCCTTCAACTTGCCAATAATTTCTTGAAATACCTTCACAGTCACACCCAGAAGTGTGCTGTGTTCCTAAGGGAAAATATAAAAATGGAGGAAAGCATAAAGGTGAGAATGATTTGATTTGATCACTAGCTGTTCCTAAGGGAAAATATCAAAATGCTCAATTTCATTGCTCATCAAATAAATACCATTTTAAGATGTACCAATATGGATACAATTTCACAAAGTTAACAATATCAAATATTATTCGGGAAGTTTTATAGCAACTAGTACCTTTCTGTATGGTACAGGTTGGTAGACTGCAAACATGCTCACTATTTTAGAAAACATCACTCTATTATTTTAGTGTTCACTGAAGCTAAACTGCACAGAAAAACTCTGACTCACCAGTTTCATACCTAGGAATATACTCAAGACAAGTGAATGCACACGTCTATAAAGGATGTTGCAAGAATGTCCCTAAAACATTAACAACAGTCTCAAACCTATGCCAACTTGTTAACATGAAGATTGACTGACATGTTCATATAATAGGAAATTATCCTTAATTAAAGGGAACAAACTTCTACCATACCCACCACACAGGTGAATTTTGAAGAACATGTTTATCAAAAAGAGCAAGATGTCAGATATAAAATTCTTGGATGGCATTAATTTTCTTTCAGAGCTTGAAATATATCATTCCAGGACTGCCTAGCTTTGAGGATCTGGTTTGAGAAATCAGTTGAGATCCAAATTAGTTTCTCCCTATATGAAATTTTAATTTTCCTCTCACAGCCTTTAAGATTTTATCTTTATTCTGTGTTAGTCACTCTCATTGTAATGTGTCTTGGTGTGGGTCTGCTATGATTTTGTATAGTTTGGGTCCTGTAAGCCTCTTGTATTTGATTTTTCATTCTATTATTTAGGTATGGGAAATTTTCTGCTATTATATCTTTGAAAAGATTGTGCATTCCTTTGGTTTGTATCTCTGCTCCTTCATCTATTCTGATACCTCTCTTAAATTTAGTCTTTTCATGTTATCCCATAATTCTTGGATGTTCTGTTCATGGCTTCTTACCAACTTTTCTGCACAGTCAACCCTACTTTCAAGATTATATATTTTGTCTTCATTGTCTGTGGTTCTGTGTTCTAAGTGGTCTAGTCTGTTGGTGATGCTCTCTATTGAATTTATAATTTGGTTTACTGATTCCTTCATTTTGAGGATTTCTGATTTTTTCCCCACAATCTCTAACTCTTTATTCATTTTTCACTTCCTGTATATTTTATTTGATTTCACTCCTTATACTATTCTTTACTTCACATGTCAATTTAACTGTGTACAATCTGAACTCCTTCTTAGACATTATTCTACTGTTTTATCAGTGGCATCTGTTGTTGAAGCATCTTGGTTTGTTTGGGACACTTTATTCCCCCTTTTATTTTTATATGTTGTTAGTGTGTTTTGCCATCTAGAAGTATGGATTTAAGGCAGCATAAATTTCTACCCTGTAGACCTGTAGTGATCCTGAAAGTTTCTAGTGCCTCACTTTTAATGATGAGACCAATATCAACAGCACCCCCAATGTAGATAATATATATCCTTAAACCTAATACTCCCACTAAGGTGTCTATTGCTTTCTAGCATTAAACCAAAATGATGAGTTCAATAACTATCTATAGTATAAATAGGAAATTTGTTAAAATGGTTTACAATTTCAAATGGTGAATGAGAGAACAGAGGTAAGTGTAGTACACAATATTTGAGAGAAAGGAAGAGAGAATCTAGAAGTAAAAATTCACAGGAAGAAAGGAAGAGGAGTTGATAGAGATTGGCTATTGGTTGGAGAAAAGTTAGAAAGAAAATAGACAAGAGAGTAGAAGAATAGGAACAAAGACAAAAAAATTAAAGACATAAGAATACAATGAAAATACAAGACACCTTTCATATATCATTGTCCTCCACACACTGGTGCTTAAAAAATCTGTTCTAAATATGGTAGAGATATTAATGAATCAAAAAATAAAATAAAATAAATTTTGCTGGAAAGTCTACCTGTCTCTGTCAGTGTTCAACAATGTCTCAGCCCTGTCTCTGACATCTCTCAAAATCACCAAACCACATCAGCCATTGAAAACCCAGTCACTATTCCACCAATCTGGGCTTCAGATACCTCAGGCTCAGTCACCTGCTTGCCCAATATCTCAGTGCTGCTCCTTTTTGCAGAGAGGCCACCAGGGATACACTCATGAAAAAGAGAAACCCTGAGATGCAGCAGCAAGGAAGGGCCACCACCACTCTTAGCAGGAAGACCCCAGGCTCCTCCAAACCCACAGGCACCCCCACATTGGACCTGCAGTCCCAACTGGAGTCCCAAGACAGAGGCTCTTGTGCTGGTAACACCTATATCCCAGGCCCTGGCTGGTGTCCCAAAATCACTGTAGCCTTGTGCAACCAAACCTGGAGTCTCCCTATAACAGTCCTCTAGGCCATTGTAGCAGCAGTAGGGTGGTGGTTGTTGTCAGCATCAGTGGTAGCTGCAACTGAAGCTTTGGGGTCAGCATCACCAGGCAATCTCTGGGGTCAGAAGCAGTGTCAGCTTCAGGTGAATCTGGGGCAGCAACAGGGGGTTGCAGCTGTAAGGGCAGCATCACCCAGAAAGAAGATATCCAGGTGACCTCAGGCTAGCAGCAGTAGAATCAAAGGCAGCAACAATGGAATAGTGGTGCAGGTGGAGTTTATTGACAGGATACCTTGGGTTCAGCAACAGTGACCACAGAGTAGCATCTGAGGTAGCCAAGAAGGTGCCCAGAGAAGAGACCTCCAGGTATGGCAGCAGCATTTGTGGCCAGCAAAATTAAGTTTCATATTTGAAGATGAAATGAAAACCTTCCATGATATATATATATATATATATATATATATATATATATATATATATATATATATATATATATATTAAAAGAATTCACAATAAGAAAGCCTACACTAGAGAGCATTCTCAACAAAATATTCAGTGAGGATGAAGTGAAGAAAAAAAGTGAAAACCAACAAAGGGAGGATCTACACTAAAGGGACATCCAAAGAAATGAGAAACTAAGACAAATCAAAAACCAGAAATAAATCAAAATGACAAAGCATACAAACCATATCTCAGTAATAACCTTGAATGTTAACAGCCTAAACTCATCAATCAAAAGACATAGACTAGTAGATTGGATTAGACACCTAGACCCAGCAATATCCTGTCTTCAAGAGACTCACCTCATGGCAAAGACATCCACAGGCTGAAGGTGAAAGGATGTGGAAAACTTATCACTTATATGGATTATGTCAACAAGCAGAGGTTTCCATCCTCATATCAGATAAAGCAGACTTCAAACCAAAGTTAATCAGAAGAGACAAAGGAGGACATTTCATACTTCTTAAGTGAAGTATATAAGCAGAACATAAAAGTTATAAATATTTATGCCCCAAACAATGGAACATCTATGTACATCAAACAAACCCTTCTCAATTTCAAGAACCAAATAAACCACAATACAATAATACTGGGTGACTTTAACACAGTTCTCTCACTACTGGACACATCTCCCAAACAAAAACTAAATAAGGAAGTTATAGAACTAAATGATACAATCAATAATTTAGACTTAACAGACATATATAGAATATTTTATCCATCAACCAGCAAATATACTTTCTTTACAGCAGCAAATGGCTCCTTTTCTAAAATAGGCCATATATTATGCCACAAAATAACTCTTGGTAAATACAAAACAACAGAGATAATACCCTGCATTCTATTAGAACACAATGAAATGAAATTAGAAATAAATAACAAAATAAAAAATACAAGCTATTGTAACAAATGGAGACTAAATAATACACTATTGAATGATAAATGGATGGTAGAAGAAATCAAGGATGAAATAAAAAATTCTTAGAGGTAAAAGAGAACACTGATACAGTATATTAAAATCTCTGAGACACTAAGAGGAAAGTTCATTGCGTGAAGTTCATTCTTTAAAAGAAAAAAGCCCTAGAAAATGAAGAACAAATCAACCCCAAAAGCAGTAGAAGACAGAAAATAATTAAATCAGAGCTGAAATTGAAAAAAAAGAAATAATTGAAAAAAATTGGCAAAAAAGTCGGTTCTTTGAAAAAAATATATTTAAGATAGGTAAACCCCTCACCATTCTAATGAAGAGAAAATTCAAATTATGAAAATACAAAATGAAAAAGAAAAATCACAATGAACATGTCTGAAATACAGAAGATATTTAGAAACTATTTTGAAAATTTATATTCCAATAAAATAAAACATATTGAAGACATTGACAAATTTCTAGAGACCTACCCAAACTGAATGAGGAGGTCATACATGATTTAAACAGATCAATTTTAAGTAATGAAATAGGAAATGCCATGAAAAGCCTACCAACCAAGAAAAACCCAGGACCAGTTGGATTCTCAGCTGAGTTCTACAATACTTTTAAAGTAGAATTAACATCAATACTTCTCAAAGTATTCCATTAAATAGAAAACTCATTCTATGAGGCTAATATGACCCTGATACCAAAACCAGACAAAGACACATCAAGGAAAGAAAACTTGAGATCAATATCCCTCATAAACATAGATGCAAAAATTCTCAACAAAATTCTGGCAAATCACATACAAAAACATTAAAAAGATAGTGCACCATGATCAAATGGGCTTCATCCCAGGGATGCAAGGTTGGTTCAACATATGGAAATGAATAAATGTAATTCATCATATTAATAGACTTAGAAACAAGGATCTTGTGATCATCTCAACAGATTTAGAAAAAGCATTTGACAAAATACAGCACAACTTCATGTTCAAAACACTTGAAAAACTAGGGATAGTAGGAACATAGCTCAACATTGTAAAAGCTATCTATGCTAAACCCAAGGCCAGCATTATTCAAAATGGAGAAAAATTGAAAGCATTCCCTCCTTGAAACTCCAGCCACAGCAATTAGACAAAAGAAAGAAATTAAAGGTGTACAGATAGGTAAAGAAGAACTCAAACTATCACTATTTTCTGGTGACCTGATTCTATATCTGAAGATATAAAAAATTCCACCAAAAAACTTCTAGAACGAAAAAATAAATTCAGCAAACTAGCTGGATATAAAATCAACACCTATTAATCAAATGCATTCCTATACATCAGCAATGAATCCACTGAAAGAGAAATTAGGAAAACTATCTCATTCAAAATAGCCTAAAAAAATTGGGAATCGATCTAACAAAAGAGGTGAAAGACTTCTACAACAAAAACTACAAAACACTAAAGAAAGTAACTGAAGAAAACCTCAGAAGATGGAAAGATCTCCCCTGCTCCTGGATAGGCAGAATTAATATTGTCAAAATGCCCATATTACCAAAAATGTTATACAGATTTCATACAATTCCTATTAAATTTGAATGGCATTCTTCATAGAAATAGAAAAAGCAATCATTAAATTTATTTGGAAAAATAAGAGCCTCAGAATAGCTAAAGCAATCCTTAGCAAAAAAAAAAAAAGTGAAGCAGGAGGTATCACAATACCAGACCTTAAACTATACTACACATTTACAGTAACAAAAATGGCATGTTATTGGCATCAAAATACACTTGTAGTGCAATGGTACAGAATAGAGGACCCAGAGACAAACCCACATAAAACGGTTATGTTATACTAGACAAAGGTGCCAAAAACATTCACTGGAGAAAAATGGCCTATTTACCAAATGGTACTGGCAAAACTGGAAATCCATATGTAGCAATATGAAATTAAACCTCTATCTCTCACCCTGCACAAAAATCAACTCAAAGTGGATCAAATTTACAGAATCTAGAACAGAGACCCTGTGCCTAATGGAAGAGAAATAGGCCCAAATCTTCACTATTTCACTCTAGGGTCTGACTTCCTTAACAAGACTCCTAAAGTGCAAGAAGTAAAATCAAGAATCAATAAATGATATTGATTCAAATTAGAAAACAACTTCTCAGCAAAGGAAATAATTAATAATGTGAGGAGAGAGACTACAGGTTGGGAGAAAATCTTTACCATATGCACCTCTGATAAAGCATTAATCTCTAGGATATATATAGTACTCAAAAAACTTAACCTCAAAAAACAAATAACCCAATAGATAAATGGGCTAAGGAATTGAACAGACACTTCACAGAAGAAGAAATACAATCAATCAACTAATATATGAAAAAGTATTCAACATCTCTAGCAATTACAGAAATGCAAATCAGAACTACTCTAATATTTCATCTCACTCCTGTCAGAATGGCAATCATCAAGAATATAGGCCATAATAAATGTTGGCGAGGATGTGGAGAGAAAGGTTCACTCATAAATTGCTGATGGGACTGCAAACTGGTGCAACCACTATGGAAAGCAGTATGGAGGTTCCTCAGAAAACTTGGAGTGGAACTACCATTTGACCCAGCTATCCCACTCCTCGATTTATATACAAAGGACTTAAAATCAGCATACTGCAGTGATGCAGCCACATCAATGTTTATAGTAGCTCAATTCACAATGGCTAAACTATGGAACCAAACTAGGTGTCCTTCCATAGATAAATGGATAAAGAAAATGTGCTATGTTTATATATATATATAACTGCATCCAATATGATTCTACAAAGTGCACATTCAGAAAAATGAGAAATTATATCCCATCTATATGTAGCAAAGTGCATAAATACATTCTAGTGTCATGTATAACTAATTGAAACAAATAAATGAATTAACTTTTTTAAAAGAGCAAGATGCCAAATGCAGTGTCCAGGAGGTCCACTGACAGAAAGTTCCAGGAGATCTGACCTATGTTGATGGGAAGCGGAGGTGGTGGGTGAGTGGGAGGAGCAGGAGGGCCTGTGAGGGGCTGGAACATCTGTATCCCCCATGGGGCAGTGGCTAAGGGGTGTAGGAAGTTCATGTTCACCCAGATGGTCACTTTACATTCACTTACTGGAACACGTGTGCTTTTCTGGATTTAATTGCATCTGGCTTTAAATGAAGGCATGAGTGGGAGTTATAGAGCCAGAGCCTCAGAGTCTGTTTCCATCTCCTCCTGCAGACACAGGAAGCAAGCTGAGCTCTGAGAACCTCCAAAGCCACATCTGTACAGGATTACTAGAGGCCAGTCACACCAGATACCTGAGCCCTTAGTGGGGTTTCAACACCCAGCAATCTCCAAATCTCAGTCCCTGGCCACTGGCTGTGGAGTGTGCGCTGCTGGTCAGTGTCCCTCGTGGTGGTGGTAATGGGACAGCCTGCTTTCAGAAGTCTGAAGTCCCTTTCAGGCCTTTACCATGAGCCCGGCCAGTGCTTCCCACCAGACCCAGTGCCTCTGAGTATGCCCCGTGGCAGAGAGCAGCTGGTGACACCATGTGACTCCCTGTACCATCCCTGGGAGGAGGGTTTGTGTACGGGGCTGTGACTGTGTGGGAGGGACTGCATAGTCCTGCTGGCAGTAATAGCTGGCAGCATCCTCAGCCTCTACCCTGCTGATTTTGAGAATGAATTCTGTCCCGGACTGTTTCCCAGAAAAACGGTCTGAGACGCCAGACCATAGATTATCAGTATCATAGATGAGAATCTTGGGAGCCTGGCCTGGTTTCTGCTGGTACCAGGTTAGATAGTCACTGATGCTCTCATTGGCAGTACAGGTGATGGAGGCGCTCTCTCCTCCAGACACAGTCAGGGAGTCTTGTGACTGTGTCAGCCCTGGGCTCCCACTCGCACCTGGGAAGAAAGAGACAGCATTCCTGTTTTAACTCCATTTCCCCCAGCAGACCTGGCTGTCCTGGTCCTGTAACCTGAGAGCACTGTGGGCCATTGACGCACAGAGCCCTCATATTAGAAGAGGCTATTCCTCAGGCTGTCCCCTGTGTTCCCTCCTCACCTGGACTCCAGAGCAGCAGAAGGCAGATGAGTGCAGCCAGGTCACCCATGCTCAGTCTGGCCCTGCCTGAGGCTCCTGCTGCCCAGGCTCACCAAGCAGCCTTTTCACGAGGACTCTGAGAAGCAGAAATTGGCTCTGGGGAAACATGCAAATCAGCAAGGGTGGGGCAGGCCTGGTCTGTTAGCTGCAGGGCCGACAGCCTGGGGGTCAGTTCCAGCTGACTTCCACATACAGTCCCAGAGGAGTTTCTTCTTGGCCAGTGAAATGAAAACACCTCTAATTTGTGTGGTCCTTCTTTGTCCTCAGGGTATGAGAGTTTGTAGTTAGAATAGGGCATCTTCCTTCTAAGACAGAGGGTGGGGGAACCTATCTGATCCCATAACTTAATTCTTAATATGAACATGTAATTGTCCTTCTAGAATTCCATGGAATATCCTCTTATATAGGTGGCTATGAAAAAAAAATGGCTCCGTAGTGTAGAGGAGATGCTAGGTGCCCTGGAGAGAGGATGTCCTAAAGCAAGTCCATGGCATACCAATTGGGGGCGCTGTGCACCAGAAGAGACTCAGATTATGGAACATCTTCCCATAGCCAGTGTGATCCTTTACTTTGGATATCATGCATTTTGCTTCTTAACTTTTTCTCATTTTCTATATTATTTCTCTATTTCTCTCACTTTCTCTTACTACACTGTCTTGGGGTAAGACTGTCTTCTTTGCCTGAGAGGGTTCCAGTGTAATTATTAACAGCTCTGCCTTTCTATCCTCACATAAAATTTTGTGACCACTATATATTCTGATTCTCCTTCTTCCAAGTACACTGAGATATTTCTTAACTGAAAGTCTTACATGTAAAATTAACAAATATTTTATATCATCTATTAATATTACTGATTTTCATCTTCTTCTGTTACCTATCATTATATTTGGTGACATTAATAAACATCCTGGACTCACTAGAGTTCCTGGGCATCATCATTACTATGGGTAAAAATGCAATTTCCAGTAGCTCCTTAAAAGAGTATCTCACCCAGGAAGCAGCTGAATTTCAAACCACCCTCCACTGCTAGTACAAGACACAGTAATAATTAATTTGAGTCTTGCTTTTTAAAACCTGGTTTGTGGGTATGTTTGTGAGGAGTGCATTTTTCCTGTTTTGTCTTTGTCTTTTTAAAATCTTTTTGAGTTGTTGATGGACTTTTATTTAATTTACTTTTATGTGGTTCTGAGAATCAAACCCAATGCTTCACACACACTAGGCAAGTGCTCTACCTTTCCTGTTTTTTCTTAACATCTAGACCTTCATGTGTCTCCCCTCCTTTTGGAAATCTCCTGGGATGCTCCTTAGTTCCCGGCAATTTCCAAGCAGGTGGCTGTCAGTCTTCCTGAGGTCCAGCCACAGTCTTCAGAGGAATTTTAATCACACTACACTGCAATAGTATTCTCATAGGACCAGCCTATGAGAAGTTCCTGTAATTACATTTTGCATAAGTGATGAGGACTATGTATGGATCTCAGCCTTCCCAAAGCACCCCCTGCACAGTTCCCAATACTCTATTGTTGCGACCCCTGGCCGGCAAAGGAGACGCAACACAGGATTCTTCTTTCAGCAGTTTATTCAGGCCTTTATTCAAAATGTATCTTCAAGCTTCTCCTCCTCCACCTGTGCCTCCTAGCCTTAATAAAGCATCCTAAGCCCCAATGCAAAGCTGCCACGTGGATCTTTCTCATAGGGTGTTATCTCAAAATGCGCCAACTCTCCCTAATAAGGAGTTGTTTATCACTGACCACAGTGGCAGCCAGCGCCATATTGTAATGGTGGCTATGGTCAGCAGAAACGGCTCACCACACTCTATCTCCAATTTCATGTCATATTGTATCAAACAGAAAGCACTTTTATTTACTATATATAAACTTCTTAGTACTGATGTGTTTTTGCATTCTTGCAAGTTCTTAATATTGCTGCAATTTACTATATTAAAATATATTGTCACATCATACTTTAATATATGGAAGAAATCTTAACATGCACTTTCTGTTTATGCATTTATAGTTCTGAATGAAATGGTTTGCATTTTCCTTTTATGCTATTTTTTCATATCTTAATATTAAAGTTAATGAACTTTTATAAAGATATAGAAAGATGATTCTGGGGCGGGAGGGGAGTGGATCCAAGATGGAGGGGAGTGGATCCAAGAGGGAGGCAGAATTCTGTGTTACTCTGTGACCTGGGTCTCAACTAGTGGGAATACTGCTTTTCTGAGAATGATAGAGGACCCCTCAGCAGCTGCTCCCTCACAGAAGTCATGGGCTGCCATGCCCACACAGGGCCCCAGGCCTCAGCTTTAGGAAAGGACTCCCAACTACTCATCCACACAGGTCTTGCAGGTGCCTTAAGGGACCACTGGCATCAGCACTGGTGCAGAATTTTCAGATGCTGCTCCCACACAGGGTTCTCAGCGGCTACCCATACTCAGAAACCCGGGCCACCACTCTCATGTGAACCTCCATCTACCATCATCTTGGCAGCCACTGCCAGAGTCCCCTACTCACAGTAGCTTGCCTGCACCTGGGTCATCTCAGGCTCTGAACACAGCTGAGAGCTGCAACAATGCATGCTACAGAGCTCATCTCTGAACGCATGGCACAAGGCCATCACCCAGCTCCCCCCACCTGACCTGACACCCCAGTGCTGAAAGCAGCTGCCTCCATCTTGGGTCACATCTATCATCATCTTTAGTCGGGGCAAAGACCAGTTTGGAGCACCAGATAGCCAGGTACCCATAGTTTTCTAATTCCCCCTAATCCCCAGCAGCTGCTAACTCGCCAGAATGACTGCTCAAATCAAAACAGCCCTCTGGGACAGGTGTGCAACCACCAGAGTGCAACACACAAGACCCCCGGAGAGCAAGGTTCCTGATTAGGAAGGAGAAAAGGAGAGAGTGAGGGAGACACACTTTACAGACTAATGCAGAGGCCAGGAACTGTGAGGTCTACAGGCGAGATGAGGAGATAAGATCAGGTGCCCACAACACAGGAGCAGACCCCAAAGGAGATCCTTGAGGTGCGGTCTCCCATCAGGACCAGGGGTGCCATACCACACTTCCAAGTGTCCTGCACCCAAGACCAACCCTCACACCCTGGTAAGCCCCACCATCCTGAGGGCGGAGATACCAACTAAGAACCAACAACCCCACCTATAGGAGAAGAAGAGAAGCGGAAAGACACTGATCTCCAACCAAAACAATTCATGTTTCTTCCTTCAAGATTTTTTTTTCTTTCTTCTCCCTCTTTATTCTCCCACCCTCCCATCGCCAATATATGTAACCAAGTGCTTTGCATAAATTAGGATATTTAGGACTGAGATGAATGAATAGTATATTATAGCTGCATTGTATATTCTTTTTTTCTCTGTTTTTTTATCTCCAATTTTTACTATTTTAACATTTTTATTTTTCTTAATATATATGTGTGTTTGTTTTATGTACTCTACTGTCTTCCCTCTTACTTATCTACCCAAAATTACTACCTCTCTATTCTCCTGCTACTAACTTTCTTCTTTAGGTTTCTCTTTCACACTTCCTAAGATATAATAACATTGTGTCCTCATCTCGTACCTCCTCATCATACCTTCCTACACCTCATTCCCGGTTCTTTGTCCACCATCAGAAACTGTAGATCATTTTACAAACCTACTGATTGTATTGTAGATAATAATTGAATTCACCATTTCTGCACATTGTGACCAAATTGTAAACATCTTAATAGCAACTATTTATTTTTAGATAAATAGATCCCAATATTTTTATATTGGGATCTATTTACATTGTCCTTCCCCTCAAAGGAGAGGTATTGGAATCCTACAGGGGCTCTACAAGTCTATAGGGTAAAATGATAATGCCTTGGATCCACAGAGCTAGAAAGGAAGACACACAAGCAACATGAAAAAACAAAGGAAGAAAGTGCCCAAAACAAATCAAGATATCACATTATTAGAATCCATGGCCAGCACAGCAGATAAAATGATTAAAGGATGACATAAGAGAGCAAATACAGGCAGCTAAAGATCATTTTGACAAAGAGATACATAAGCAAATACAGGAAGCAAAAGATTACTTCAATAGGGAGCTAGAGGTTCTAAAGAAAAACCAAACAGAAATCCTTGAAATGAAAGAAACAATAAACCAAATTGAAAGCATCACTAATAGGTTAGACCACTTGGAATACAGGACCTTGGACAATGAAGACAAAATATATAATCTTGAAAAAAATATAGACCACACAGTGAAAATGATAAGAAACCATAAGCAATCAGAACATTCAAGAAATGTGGGATAGCATAAAAAGACTAATTTTTTTGAGAGAGAGAGAGAATTTTTTAATATTTATTTTTCAGTTTTTTTTCAGCGGACACAACATCTTTGTTTGTATGTGGTGCTGAGGATCGAATCCGAGCCGCACGTATGCCAGGTGAGCGCGCTACCACTTGAGCCACATCCCCAGCCCCAAAAGACCAAATTTAAGATTTATTGGGATAGAAAAAAGCACAGAGTTCCAAACCAAAGGAGTGAACAATCTCTTCAATGAAATAATATCAGAAAATTTTCCAAACATGAAGAACAAATGGAAAACCAAATTCAAGAGGCTTACAGTTTACCAAATGTACAAAATCATAACAGATCCACACCAAAGCACATTATAATGAAAATGCCTAGCCTACAGCATAAGGAGAGAATTTTAAAAGCCACAAGAGAAGATTACATATAGGGGAAAAGAAATTAGATTCTGTGCAGATTTTCAACCCAGACCCTGAAATCTAGAAGATCCTGGAACAATATATATCAAGCTCTGAAAGAAAATGGATGCCAACCAAGAATCTTTTATCCAGCAAAATTAAGCTTTAGATTTGATGATGAAATAAAAGCCTTCCATGATAAACAAAAGTTAAAATAATTTACAGCTAAAAAAAAACCTACACTGTAGAACATCCTCAGCATAATATTCCATGAAGAGAAAATGAAAAATAACAATGAAAATCAACGGAGGGAGGTATTATACTAAAGAAAAAAACTAATCAAAGGAGAAACCAAGTCAAGTTAAACAACAAAAATGGATGGAATACAAATTATGTCTCAATAATAACTCTGAATGTTAATGGCCTAAACTCACCAATTAAAAGACATAAACTTACTGATTGGATCAAAAAAAAAAACAAAACCAACAATATGCTGCCTCCAAGAGACTCATCTCATAGAAAAAGACATCCACAGATTGAAGGTGAAAGGTTAGGGAAAATCATACCATTCACACGGACTGCAGAAGCAAGAAGGGGTTTCCATTCTTGTATCAGATAAAGTAAAATTTAAGATAAAGTTAATCAAAAGGAATAAAAAAGGACATTTCATACTGCTTAAGGGAACCATTCATCAAAAGACAGAACAATTATAAATATATAAGCCCCAAACAATGGTGCATCTATATTCATCAAACAAACTCTTCTCAAGTTCAAGTGTCAAATTGACCATAACACAATAATGCTGGGTGACTTTAACATGGCTCTTTCACCACTGGATAGATCTTCCAAACAAAATTGAACCAAGAAACTATAGAACTCAATACAATCAACAACTTAGACTGAATTGACATAAATAGAATATTTTATTCTTCAACAAGTGAATACACTTTCTTCTCAGCAGCACATGAAACTTTCTCTAAAGTAGACCATATATTATGCCACAAATCAACTCTTAACAAATGCAAAAAAGTAGATATATTACCCTGCATTCTACCAGATCTCTAATTTGAAATTAGAGATCAAGGATAAAATAAAAAATAAAAACTACTACAATACCTGAAGACTAAATAATATTCTACTGAATGAATAATGGAGTTGCAAAAGACATCAAGGAGGTGATTAAAAAATTCTTAGAGGTAAATGAGAACAAAAGCTCTGGGACACTATGAAGCAGTACTAAGAGGAAAGTTCATTGCATGGAGTTTATTCATTAAAAGAATAAAAAGTCAACAAAAAATGACCTAACATTACATCTCACAGCCCTAGAAAAAGAAGAACAAATCAACAATTAAAAGCAGTACGAGAGGAAATAATTAAAATCAGAGCTGAAATCAATGAAATTAAAACAATTGGGAAAATTGACAAAACAAAAAGTTGGCTCTTCAAAAAAATAAATAAAATTGATAAACCCTTAGCCATGCTAACAAGGAGTGATAAAACTTAAATGACTAGCATACATGATGAAAAGGAAATATCAAAATAGACACTACAGAAATACAGAAGATAACCAGAAATTATTTTGAAAACTTGTATTGCAATAAAATAGAGAATACTGAAGATATCAACAAATTTCTAGATTTATATGATTCACACAAATTGAATCAGGATGATATACACAATTTATATAGATTAATTTCAAGCAAGGAAATAAAAGAAGGCGTCAGAATCCTACCAACCAGGAAAAACTCAAGACCAGATGGATACACCGCTGAGTTCTACAAGACCTATAAAGAAGAACTAATGCTCATACTCTTCAAATTATTTCATTAAATAGTAAAAAAAAATGGAGCACTTCCAAACTCATTCTATGAGGCTAATATCACCTTGATTCCAAAACCAGGCAAAGACACATCAGAGAAATACAGCTTCAGACCAATATCGCTAATGAACACAGATGCAAAAGTTCTCAATAAAATTCTGGCAAATCAAATTAAAAAAAATATCAAAAATATAGTGCACCACAATCAAATGGGTTCATGCCAGGAAGGCAAGGTTAATTCAACATATGGAAATCAAAAAATGTAATTCATTGCCGCCCCCGACCTGCGTGGGCAGCTGAACTTAAGGTCGCTTGTGTGAATTTCCAGGGACACCAAATAAAACACAGACACACTTTACCTTTGAGCAAGCTTCAGGAGGGCTCCTCCGCTCTCAGCCTTAGGCTCTCCAAAAGGGAGAGCAAGAGAAAGTCACGAGAGTCTGGAGAGAGCAAGCAAGCACATTCAGAAGTGGGCTTTTATTGGGGAAACTCTTGTTCTTTAGAAAGTTCTATCCAAAAAAGGCCAGAAGGGGCAGGGTTACAAGGGATAGATGAGTGTAATTCAACCTCAGGCTGACACCTACATCTGAAGACACGTCTTATACTTCTAGAGCTGGGACAATGTCCACATCACCACAAAATGTAGTTATTTGGTCACAGCTTCTTGCTTCAGGACTGGAAGGCATGGGTCATTCAGAGTGGCTCCCCACAATTCATCACATCAGTAGACTCTTTTTTATTTTATTTTTTATTTTTTATTTTTTTTAGTTGCAGATGGACACCACATCTTATTTTATTTATTAATTTTTATGTGGTGTGGGGATTAAACCCAGTGCTTCATGTGTGCAAGGCAAGCCCTCTATCACTGAGCCACAACCCCAGCCCACATCAATAGACTTAAAGATAAGAATCATATGATCATCTCAATATATGCAGAAAAAGTATTCAACAAAATACAGCACCCACACATGTTCAAAACACTAGAAAAACTAGGGATAACAGGAACATATCTCAACATCATAAAAGCTATCTATGCTAAGCCCCAGGCCAAAATCATTATAAATGGAGAAAAATTGAAAGCATTCCCTCTAAAAACTGAAACAAGACTTAAATAGTGGCCAGAGCAATTAGACAAACTAAAGAAATTAAAGGGATATGGATAGGAAAAGAAGAACTCAAATTAGCACTATTTGCTGATGATTTGATTCTACACCTAGAAGACCCAAAAAATTTCACCCGAAAACTTCTAGAACTAGTAAATGAATTCAGCAAAGTAGCAGGATACAAAATCAACATCCATAAATCAAAGGCATGTCTGTATATTAGTGACAAATCCTCTAAAAGGGAAATGAGGAAAACTTTCCCTATCTGCAATAACCTTAAAAAAATAAAATAAAATACTTGAGAATCAACCTAACAAGAGATGTAAAAGACCTCTACGATGAAAAGTACAGATTTCTATAAGTCAGCCTCCTTATATCAGAAAAAAAAAACATTTGGTATTTGTTTTTTGGGGGAGGGAATTGGCTAACTTAGCATTATCTTCTCCAATGTCATCCATTCACCTGCAAATGCTATGATTTTGTTCTATTTTATTGCTGAATAAAATTCCATTGTGTATATATGCCACATTTTTTTTATCCATTCATCCACTGAAGTGCACCTAGTTTGGCTCCACAGTTTAGCTATTGTGAATTGTGCTGCTATAAAAATTGATGAGGCTATGTCCCTTCAGAATGCTGTTTTTAAGTCTTTTGGGTATAGAACGAGGAGAGTGATAGTTGGGTCAAATGGCCGTTGCATTCCCAGCTTTCCAAGGAATCTCCATATTGCTTTCCATATTGGCTGCACCAATTTACAGTCCCACTAGCAGTGTATGAGTGTATATTTTCCCCCACATCCTCGCTAACACTTATTGTTGTTTGTCTTCATAATAGCTGCCATTCTGACTGGAGTGAGATGATATTTTAGAGTAGTTTTGATTTGCATTTCTCTAATTGCTAAAGACGATAAACATTTTTTCATATATTTCTTGATTGATTGTATATCCTCTTTTGAGAAGTGACTATTCAGATCCTTGGCCCATTTGTTGATTGTTTTTATGTGTGTGTGTGTGTGTGTGTGTGTGTGTGTGTGTGTGTGTGTGCTTAGCTTTTTGAGTTCTTTATATACCCTAGACATTAGTGCTCTATCTGATGTGTGAGGGGTAAAAATTTCCTCCCAGGATGTAGGCTGTCTGTTCACTTCACAGATTTTTTTTTCATTTGCTGAGAAGAAACTTTTTAGTTTGATTCCATCCCATTTATTGATTCTTGGTTTTAATTCTTGCACTATAAGAATCTTATTAAGGAAGCTGGGGCCTAATCCCACAGGATGAAGATTAGGGCCTACTTTTTCTTCTATTAGACGCAGAGTATCTGGTTTAATTCATAGGCCCTTGATCCACTTCAAGTTGAGTTTTGCTCATGGTGAGAGAGAGGGGTTTAATTTAATTTTGTTGCTTATGGATTTCCAGTTTTCCCAGCACCATTTGTTGAAGAGGCTATCTTTTCTCCAATGCATGTTTTTGGCACTTTTTTCTAATATGAGATAATTGTAATTCTGTAAAATGAGATAATTGTAATTCTGTGTCCTCTATTCTGTAACACTGGTACAGTTTAAGGTCTGGTTTAGTGATGCCACTTGCTTCACTCTTCCTGCTAAGGATTGCTTTCGCTATTCTGGGTCTCTTATTTTTCCAGATGAATTTCATGATTGCTTTTTCTATTTCTATGAGGAATGCCATTGGGATTTTGATTAGAATTGCATTAAATCTGTATAGCACTTTTGGAAGTATGGTCATTTGTATAATATTAATTTTGCCCATCCAAAAGCAAGGTAGATCTTTCCATCTTCTAAGGTCTTCTTTGATTTCTTTCTTTATGGATTTCATTGTATAGATCATGGGAGGAATAGATGAATTCTAGATAGGGCAGAGGGGTGGGAGGGAAAGGGAGGGGGCAGGGGATTAGCAAGGATGATGGAATGTGATAGATATCATTATCCAAAGTACATGTATGAAGACACAACATACTTTATATACAAAAGAGATATGAAAAATTTGAGCTGTATACGTGTAATAAAAACTGCAATGCATTCAACAGTCATTTATTTTTATAAATAAATTTTTTAAAAAAGAAAAGTTCAAAATGCTAAAGAGATAATTTAAAGAAGAACTTAGAAGATAGAATGCTCTCCCTTGTTCTTGGATAGGCAAAATTAATATTGTCAAAATGACCATACTACCAAAAGTACTATACAGATTTAATGTAATTCCAATAAAATGAAATTATGGCATTCCTCATAGTAAAACAAAAAAGAGTCATAAAATTCATCTGGAAGAATAAGAGACCCAGAATAGCTAAAGCAATCCTTAGCATGCAAAGTGAAGCAGGTGGCATCACTATACCAGACTGAACTATACTACAGAGCAATAGTAACAAAAACAGCATGGTATTGGCACCAAAAACAGACTGGGAGACCAATGGTACAAAAACATGCATTGGAGAAAAGATAGCCTCTTCAACAAATGGTGCTGGGAAAACTGGAAATCCATATACAACAAAATGAAGTTATGGGGCTGGGGATGTGGCTCAAGCGGTAGCGCGCTCGCTTGGCATGTGTGTGGCCCGGGTTCGATCCTCAGCACCACATACCAACAAAGATGTTGTGTCTGCTGAAAACTAAAAAATTAATAAAAAAAAAATGAAGTTAAACCCCTATCTCTCACCATGCACAAAACTCAACTCAAAGTGAATCAAGGACCTAGGAATTAAATCAGAGACACTGTGTCTAATAGAAGAAAAAGTAGGCTCTAATCTTCATCATGTGGATTAGCCCCAACTTCCTTAATAAGACTCCTATAGCACAAGAATTAAAACCAAGAATTAATAAATTGAATGGATTCAAACTAAAAAGTTTCTTCTCAGCAAAAGAAACAATCTGTGAGGTGAACAGAGAGCCTACATCCTGGGAGGAAATTTTTACCCCTCACACATCAGATAGAGCACTAATCTCTAGGGTATATAAAGAATCAAAAAGCTAAACACCAAAAAAACAAATAGCCCAATCAATAAATGGGCCAAGACGTGAAAGACACTTCTCAGAAGAGGATATACATTCAAACAAATAATGAAAAACTGTTCAACATCTCTAGCAATTAGAGAAATGCAAATAAAAACTACTCTGATTCATCTCACTCCAGTCAGTTTGTTGTTTGTATTGAGAACACAAACAACAATAAATGTTGGCAAGGATGTAGAGGAAAAGGTATACTCATACATTGCTGGTGGGAATGCAAAATGGAGCAAACAATATGGAAAGTAGTATGGAGATTTCTTGGAAAGCTGGGAATGGATCCACCATTTAACCCAGCTATCCTCTCCTTAGTCTATACCCAAAGGACTTAAAACACTATACAACAGGGACACAGCCATATCGATGTTTATAGCAGTACAATTCACAATAGCTAAACTGTGGAACCAACCTAGATGCCCTTCAGTAGATGAATGGATAAAAAGAAAATGTGGTATATATACACAATGGGATATTACTGAGCTATAAAGAGAATAAAATCAAGGCATTTGCAGGTAAATGGATGGAGTTAGAGAAGATAAGTGAAGTTAGCCAATCCCCCCAAAACAAAATGCTGAATGACTTCTCTGATATAAGGAGGCTGATTCATAGTGGGTTTGATAGAGGGAGCATGGGAGGATTAGATAAACTCTAGATAGGGGAAGGGGTGAGAGGGGACATGAGGGAGCATGGGGGTCAAAAAGATGGTGGAATGAGATGGACATCATTACCTTAAGTACATGTATGAAGACATGAATAGTGTGAATTCACTTTATGTACAACCAGAGATATGAATAATTGTTCTCTATATGTGTAATATGAATGTAATGTATTCTGCAGTCACATATAACAAATTAGAATAAAAAATAAATTTTAAAAAAAAGGAAAGATAATTCTCACTGCATGATCTGGTCTAAAACAAAAAACCCACATGATGATTCAGTTCATGTTTTTAAAACCAACTTATTCAATACAAAATATTCTTATTCTTCTCTAATATACTGTTATAGTAAAAAAACTGTATCAAGGAATATGAAATATATTTTCACTCCCTTTGTGCTATTGCAGTTCTATACATTTTTTGTTAAATATATATATTTTAGAATTGTTAGTCGTCAATGGACCTTTATTTTATTTATTTATATGCTGTGCTAAGAATTGAACCCAGTGCCTCGCACATGGTAGGCAGGCGCTCTACAACTGAGCCACCACCCCAGCCCCTTGTTAGATATTTCTAATTTATTTGTTCATGAAATTTTCATGTAACTTTCAGAGTCAACTTGTTCTTAATAGCTTGCTATGATAATTATCATAATTATCATAACAATTATCAAAATTTTGTCTGAATGACAGATAACTTCTTTCACCTGCCCCCTTCTTCTTCCTGTCTGTTCCTACAGGGCTGCATAGGGTCTTTAGGAGCAAGGAACTGAACCAAGACCCCTTCCTTAAGGGTACAGTTGGGAGTTTCTAGTCTCTAAAGAGGGTCCTGGAATGGTGGCTTTACTAACCTGTTGGTGTTAATAATTAACCATGTCATTACCTGCACACTCTTGACTGGAAAGTACAATCTGTGGTCTAGACATTTAACTGCCAACACCAAGTGGCCACCATTGAGATGCAGAGTTGACCCATACACTAGGGCATGGATGAGTAGCCTGGTTTCTCTTGGCAGCATGTCAGGGGATTGCGGACTCTGTCACCAGTCTCTGTCCCGCAGGTTCTGCTGTAATGATTCTGACTGTTGATATGTATAAGGCAGTGTTCCTCTGGTGAGCAAGTTCCTGGAGGGTAACAGCCACCCTGTTATCCACATTTGGAATATTCTACAGTTAATCTCTGGAACTAGTAAGATGACTAATACATGCTCAATGCCTAGCTGCTATGGTAATGTCCTTCAAGAGGAGGCTCTATGCTAGTATCTTACCAGCCTCGGCCTTAATCTCAGACACTCAGTTCTGGAAATAAAGGAATTCTCTTAGACAACACCAATGTGTCACTGTGCCTAAACCTGCCCACGTAACAGTAACTTTATACAATGAGCAATATGTACCAATGATGTCAATGACCTAATGTAACTTATGGATATAAATAAAGCTGGCAGCTTAGATGAGAAGCCCCTTTTACTTTGCCCCTACATGATGCTCGCTTTTCTGTCTGTCTCTCTTTTTGTTTTTCTTTACATTCTGCTGATGGTGGTAATGGTCTCCCAAGGAGAGAAGCAGAAAGGGGAGAAGGAGACTTAGTCAAAACTTTGTCACCAAGAACATGATATCAATGTTAAAATTAGAGCTCAGGACCTTGGTGGTGTAGAATACTAGGAGCTTCGAGGTCACACTGTACCTCAGCACATGGAGAGATGAGCAGCCTGGGGCTTCAGCAACTCTTCAACCTGTCAGAGAAGCAAGGTCACAGAGCAACTGCCACCTCCAAACTTGGACAGATAGATGGGATTGTACAAACACACAAGTCACAGGGCAGAATCCCTGAGCAGACATGTCTGTGAGGATCAGTACAAGGTGAGAAAAACAAACTGTACCTGGCAACTTGCTGGTGGTTCAGCATGACCCAGTGTGAGAGTCAAACCCAGGAGAACCGAGTCCAGGGGCCCAGTCTGTGGGTTTCACTCTAGGAGTCCCAGCAGATCCTGACAGAATATGCCCATTTTGCTTCTAGCAGGAAACGGGAAAGTTAACCATTCTAACTTGTTCAGAGCATTCTGTTCCTGTTCACAAGGCCTGTCCTCGGGCGACAGGCGATTTCACCATGACCTTACCCTCCAGGATTTCTTCACTCTCCTGTCTGAGGGAAGAAAACACTCATCCCAGGTCTTTCAATAAGAAAGGGAGGTGCTCTCCTCAAGCTCCGTCTCTCCATCTTCTGTACCAACAGGGAAGGGGCTCCTGAGAGGCAGCCAGTAAGCATCACGGTCCACAGGTGCAGACTCAGGGTGGACTGAGAACTAATCATGTGGACAAAGAATGCACCATCTCCACACCCCTCCACTGCATTATCCAAGGCCGGTTTATGGGGTTTCCTTTTAACTAGGACATCATGTCCATTTTCAAGAAAAATATTAAACAATCTTACACCGCCCCTCCCCCCCCACACACACATAGTTTGAAGACACAAAACATGTATAAGAACTGAAGTCAGATAGGGAAAGACCTTTGGAATTATAAGACCAAGAATTTTAGAAAACTAGGATTAGCCTGCAAGTGATGTAATAGGGAAACTGTCACATAGGGGAACATGGTTTGTGTATTCTTTTACTTAAGTGAAATGGATGACCGCAATAATATGAAGAGCAGGAAGAAGAATTTAGAACTAATTTTATTACACATTCCTTATTATCCCTGAAGCAGTATAATTTTATTGAAAATGGACTTAGAAGTAGATGCAAATTTAGGGAAACCACTAAAAGAAGTAAATAAAAATATGTTATGTGCTAATAAGGGAAAGAAAAGACAATCATATAAAAAGTTTAATTAATATTACAAAAGGAAGAAATATGACAGAAAATAAATGAGCAAAAGCTAAGAGCACAAATAGAAAACAATGACAAATATCATAAAAATGCATTCCACTACATCAATAATCACTTTAGGTGTCAAATATCTAAATATATCAATTAAAAAACAGACTGTCAAAATGATTCAAGGAACAAGGCCCAACCGTGTGTTGTCTATTAGAAACCCAACGTAAATGTAAGAAGATATAGACTAAAAGTAAATGGATAGAGAAAGACAGACCTTGCTAGCTAAAAAACAAAGTTGTAAGGATTACATTAATTCCAAACAGAGCACATCTCAGAGAAAGAAAAATGGCCAGGGATAATGAATCATTACATAATTACACAGGAGTCAACTCTCAAAGAAAATATAATTCTCGATGCATGTGTATGCATGTATGTGTATGCACCTAATAGCAGAGAGTCAGAACAAGGCAAAAAACATAGGAAATGCAAGGTCAAGTAAATGAATCTACTATTAGAGCTGTAGACTCCAACAGTCCTCTATGAGAGATGGAGAGATTTAGCAGGTACATAGGAAAATGAGTAGACATAATTGAACTCAATATCACAATCCACCAATTGCATATGATTGGCATCTGTATACTGCTTCATGCAATAATCAGAGATTATAAGTTCTTCTTAAATGCACATGGGACATCCACCAACATATACCATATCCTGGGTCATAAAGCACATCTGAATAACTGATTGCATATATGACAATATCTAAAGTCATTAATATTCCACAATAGAAAAACTGGGGGGAAAAACAACTTATATCTAAAGTAAGCCAGATATAATGAAAATAATTTAAAGAATTAGACATCAGTGAAATTTAAAACAGGTAATCAATAGAAAATATCAACAAGACAAAAAACTGATTAAAATATCAATAAATATTTAAAATATCAATAAAATTGATTAGCCTATAGCCAGGATCACTAAAGAGAGAGAGAGACCAGACACTAACTGCTAATATCAGATGAAGGAGAGGACATCACTACAGATCCTAGGGACACTGATAGGACTGGAGCAGGGACAGGGATATTGCTGATGATGCTGATTGACCAGAGAAGGGTCTGGGGAACCACAGGTCGGCGAGTGACATGCCCAGAGCTCAGCCTGGGGCGATTCCTGTGCTTCCCTTCAGACAGAGAAGCATGAGTTTGAGTGGCTGTGTGATCACAGGACAAGCCACTCCACAGGTGCTGGCAGTCACCCCTCTGATGAAGTGACACAGGTGTCTCTTCTCAGCTTCCAGGTTCAAGTGGCTGCAGGGACTCTGTTAACTGTGGGCCAGACTGCCCCATGTGCGCTCCTGAATGCTGCTTTACTTTGTGGTTTCCAATGACCACAACCTACCATCTCTGAGCTTCCTGCAGTCCTCGTCATCATCATCATCATCATCATGGCCTGGCCTCCAGCTTCTAGTTCCCTTTGGCCACCACACTTCTCTCTCTCCCTCCCTTTGTATTTGGCTTTGGAAGAGCTGCCCACGCCCAGGACTCCCCTTCTTGGTACCCTCTTCCTCCTCAGTCAGTTAAGACCTGACTTCGGTCCTCATCACTCACCGAAGCTGCAAAACCAGCATCAGCAAATCAGCATGGCCAGCCATTGCCAGCGGCGTCCTGACTCTATCTCGGGGCTCTTCCGGGGGTGGACACTGCTGCCCACTTTCTTCTGAGAACGCTGCCCCTCCTGCGTGTCTCCTCTCTTAATTCTCCTCCGACTACCTCCTTTCTCTTCCTCTCTTTTACTGTGTGCGTTGTGTTACTGGCCCTTAAATATTAGAGACCCGGAATCCCTCTTCAGTCCCTCTCAGTTTTCTTTGTCCCTATAGCTGACATGTGTGACTTATGTCACTATGACCGCCAGGGGTGGTCCTGAGCTGGGTATACCTGTACAGGAACCCACCAGGGATCCCGGAATTAACCTCAGCTCTGCCATTCTCCAAGGAAACCGACCTGGGCAAAGGCCCCCGATACGACTTATTGTCATTTAATAGAAGCTCCCTCCTCAGAGGATCATTATTATTAATGTCATCATGATCATAACCCCTCCCGGGCTGACCATACCGGGAGAGGAGGTGCACAGAATACGCCTGACCTGCGGGCACCGCGGCTGAGCCCCACCTGCTCCAGCGCGCTGAGAGCCTTCCTGGTCTGCGCAGTAGGGCACAACCACGACAGGGGACAGTCCATACAGAAGCACTGGATGGCTCGTCTACACGCGAAGGGGAGTTGTATAGACATGATGAGATGAGAAAACGCAATCGCCAAAAAATACTGGCCAGGCAGTTAGGGAGTCTCCCCAGGTGACTCCCTAGCGGGGACCCGCTGATGCTGGCCCTGGAGAGTATCCCGCCGAAGCCTGGGAAAGATCAAAAGTCAAAATTGGAAGCAGATGCATTAAATTCATGTTCGTTCACACCACCACAATGTTTAACCCGTCATTCGAGAGCATTGTCTGTGAGGCAGAATCCATCTCTGTTGAGAATGACTGGGCTGAGCCGCACCTCCCTTGAGGTTTGAGGCTGGCCGGGAAGGAGCAGTGGTGGACCGCTGGCCTAGCCCTGAGAGACCTGGCCGGAGCAGCCCCTCCCAGCCCCGGTAAAGAGAGGCAATACGGATAGCCCCCATCTGCTCGCCCAGGGCGCTCCAGGTCAGCCTCCAGGGACAGACTCCCAGGCTGTGCAACACTCGCTTGCAGGCTAGGTGTGACCGCGCCAGTACAGCGGGAGGGACACTGAGCCAGGCTCATGCTGGGGCGGGTCGAGGAAAGGAAACCTGTGGTGCCATCTGAGGGTAGCAGCTTGTTCGTATGGAGCTCAGACTATCCAAGAGGAAGGACTCCTGGCGCCCACCTTCCTGCACACACATGCCCGCGGTCAGGGGAGGAGGCTCGGAGGGGAAACCAAGAGTTGCAGCATCCAGGCTAGATAGACCTGGCCTGCAGGAAACATCCAGCTTCAGGAAGCCAAGGATCTATTCTAGGCTGTTTGCAAAGCCTGGCTTTGAGCAAGTCACTTCCCTATTCTGAATGTAGGGTTTTTTTCCCCTTTCTTTTGCAAATGAAGAAACTGAACCTCGCCATCTCTGAGGCTCCACCTGTTTCTTCATTTCCTGAGACCTCAAGCGCATAGTGAGCAGCACTAGTCATTGGGACTGGAAACGCTGCATGTATCCACTTCAGCCACTAGAGGGGGACGTGAGATCGTTACATGGCTGCGATTGTAATTTATTTCTCTTGATTTAAATGTGGCAGCTAGAGGGCACTCCTACCCTGCACTTGCATCTGACCATGCCGTGCAAAGGAATCCTAGATTTCCCCTTTCTCCTGTCAGAGAAAGTCAATTAATCAAAAACTAAGGAGTAACGAATGCTGACTGCCTACCTCCTATAGAAAGTACTTAAGAACGAATCCTGTAAGTAGAACTAATCTCTTGAAACTTTGCATTAGCTAATTATGACTGCAACATTTTCTGATAGGGTTACTTATATGATATTTATTCAAAAATGATTAGAAGCTGACAGAATCTTTTCATCTCAGCATTACTTACTGTTTCAGTCAGCTTTTTTTTTTTTTTTTTTTTTTTTTTTTGCAGCTGTGACTAAAGGATTCAACCAGATCTACTTTAGAGGAGGAAAAGTTTGAGTGCTCATATTTTCAGAAGTCCTAGGCCATAGAAGATTGGCTCCATTTCTTGGGGCTCAAGGTGAGGCTGAACATCATGGCAGAGTGTGTGGCAGAGAGGGAAGCAGCTCACATCATGGTGATCAAGAAGCAGAGAAGGATTTCCACTTGCCAGACACACACACACACACACACACACACACACACACACACACCAAGCCCTAATTCCCCCCTCCTCCAGCCACACCCACCACTTCAGTTACCACTCAGTTGATCCCTATCAGGGGATGAATTCACTGATGGGGTTAAGACTCTCACAACCCAATCTTTTCTCCTCTGAACTTTCTTGAATTGTGTCACACGTGAGCCTTCACACTTACATAAAGGAAAAATTAGTAACCAAGGATCCAAAAGCAGGGCATCCTACTTTGGGTTGGCTCTGGTTTGGGCAACATTACTGGTTTGAAGCCACAGTCTTTCTCTTCTATCAATCAGTCAGTTCTGCCTCTGACACAGAGTCCAGGACAGACCTTCACAAGTCTGATCGTCTCTGTCCTGTTGGCTCTCTTCTCCAAGCTGAGTAGCCACAATTCCTTCAGTGGCTATTTATAGGCTATATCTTGCGTGAAGCCCTGAATTTCATCAATGAGCACAGCTGAGGATCTGCTGAAGGAACAAACGTATAGACCAGGCATTTGGAAACCCAGTGTGGTGAGGACACAGTAACCCAGAAATACATTTCAGTGAACTTGAAAGCTGAAGACTGCCCAGAGAAATAGCCCCTAAGCTGAGAATCAAGAGAAGCAAGGTAGGAAAGCAGTACAGGTGGTACTGCACAGGGGGACACTCGGGGGACCAGAGAGGGATGGGAGAGAGCTGGCCTTGAGTGAACGCTTTCCATGGTCTGACCCTCTGTGAACTCTGCCTTGTCAGGTCCCTCCATCCTGTGAGCTGCTTAGGACAGAGACTGTGTTACTAAAGTTTCTATTTCCTCCCTTCATCCGCACTAAACACATCCCCAGTACATGGAGCACAGTTAACCATAATAGATTTTTGCTTATGAGTGAACCCCTGAGCAGGATAACACTTGTGCAATGTGATGAGCACTGGGTAAAGAAGCTCAGCCCACAGTTGAAGTTCGTTTCTAACCAAGAGCCAAGACTGCTGACCTCATCCATCCTCGAGGTGCTTATACATACAGATGTTGTTTTTATGCATTGTGACATCATTGAAGCCCTTGGCTCATGATGCAATTTTTCGTTTTTCTCTTCTTCCATTCCAAGTAATGAGTGCCTTTGCCCCGAGGAAAGGAACACGAGCCGTACATCCTCAAGCCTCCCAGACCCCCAGCTCCTCTCTCACTGGCATTAGCCACAGTTTGTGGTTTCAGGAGCAGCTGCTTTGGTTGAGTGTGTTGTTCATGGTGTGAAGAGGTGGACGACTGGCCATGAGGACTCTGCCTTCGTGAGCGGGATGAAGTGCCCTCACCCAAGGGCCTGACAGGTAGAGCTTCGCCCTCTGCTTCCCACCTTCTGTCATAGGAGGACACAGAACTCTGGAGTCTGCAGAGTTCAAGGCTGTCTTGGAAACGCAGATGGGACTGTCCCCAGACACCAAGCCTGCGGATCTTGGACTTCCCAGGCTCCAAGACCATAAGAAAGGAATCCTTCTTCTTTACAAAGTCATTAGCATGTGGCTGTCCGCCACAGCAGCACACATGTGCTGAGACAGCATCCTCTGGAGAACTGGGAGCCCTCCCCAGTGCAGGCTGCGCTTCCTCCTACACGGCAGCAGGGGTCAGGCGTGCCCCACCAGAGTTCCAACTTCCTGAAGGGACTGCCCAGCTGTGGGTTCTGAGCGCACAGGGTGCCCCCAGCCCTGAGTTCAGCAGAGACAGAGGGCTCAGAAGGGAAGAGACAAGTAGGAGAGAGAGGAGGGTGGTCAGCGCTCACCCTGGTTCCTTTCTCAGGGCTGTAAGAGAGACAGAAAGGGCCTGAGACTTATGGGCCTGAGTGTTCTGCTCCTGAGCTCAGCATGGTCAAGGCCACTCCCCACAGGACCACTCTGTTCAGCTACCCAGGAGAAGGGGTAGGGGGTGGGCGTGGAAACAATAAAGAAAGTGTCTGTAGAGTTATTTCTTATTTGATCACAGGGCTAAGTTCTGCCATGATCATCCAGTACGGATCCTCCCAGAACTTACCACCCAGGGAACTAGGCTAATTAGAAGTATCCGACATTGGATATAAAAAAATTTAAATGTACCAGCATAAATAAGGAGAATCAGGTCCGTATTTTAACTACCACAAGCTTGTGTGAGCCAACAGTTGGCTGGTGGTGAGCAGAATTCCTAAACTCATGCCCCTGACGTCCCTGGTCACTGCAGTTCTAAGTGGCACACTATGGACCACGGGTCTCCACATAGAGTGTTTTTCTTGCTATGGAGAGGCCAGCGAGAGTCGCTGCAAGTGCTTAACCAAGAGAAGCCTAAGCTGAGACAGCCAGCTGGGGGCCGTTGGAGAAGGTGCACAGACATACCTAACATGGTGGTGGAGAACAGTTCAGAGGAGAACTGACTGGTCCTGTGGTTTGAATGTGTCCCCAGATCCACCTGTGGGAAACTTAATCCCTACTGCAGCCACATTGGGAGGCAGGGCCTCTGTGGCATCCAGGTCATGTGTCTTTGTGAATGAATTCATGCCCTGTGCAAAAGGCTTGTGGGAGTGGGTTCACCTGCCCACTGTTCTGTGAAGACACAGCATCAAGATGCCACCTTGGAAGCAAATAGGGGGCCCTTACCTGACTCAGAACCTGTGGCCCCTTGACCTTGAACTCCCAGCCTTCAGAACTGTGAGAACATAAATTTCTCCTTTATAAATCACCCAGCCTGTGGTATTCTGTTATAGCAGCACAAAGCAGACTAAGACACTGGGGAAACAATTTTGTTCAAGACAATGACAAATTCCTTTATAAATAGGGCTGCCCATTCACTGAGCAAAGGTCCCCATTGACATGGGACATTGAGTAGCATGGACATAAACTCTGAGGAATGACCACAGGTCACCACTGCAGTAAGCCCCAACTTACACACTAGGTGAAAGGAAGATGTCTTTGCCATGAATTTCTGGTATTTTTTATTTCCTTTATTCAACCAAGAGCCTGATTCTGTTTTAATACCTGGAAGAAGTATACATTAGCAGGGGGGAAAATGACGTTTGTTGCCAAAATGATCACCTGAAAAGAAAGGAGAGCTTGCAGGATCTCCAGAAAAGGTGGAGAAGAGGATTCCTCACCAAGTGTTTTAAGGGAGGAAGCTGGTGGGGGACGGAGACACCTTCTTTACCAGAAAGCGGCAAGACTGCAGAATTCCCATCCCCAGCGCTGACAAAATTAGAGAGCCAACATTTAAAACCAATAAAAACTTGACTCACAGCAATCAAAAAGGGAAAGGGATATAAATACACAAAAACGTCAAGAAACTGGGGACTCCAAGTGGAACAAACAGAGGGGCAGCGGTGCTGGGCGACTACCGGCTGGCAGAACCCCCTCCATGCCCACCCCAAGTCTGGAGGATTTTCCCTAGGGCACCGGACGTGGGCAGAGCAAATGGGCCCTGCAGGCCTCCCTGGGGTCCTCTCCTGGCTGATGCCTGGTGGAAAGGGACACTAGGGATGAGTGGAACAGATTGGAGAGGCTTTGGGGTGGACCTTCTCTGCCAGAGTCAGAGCCACACCTGGATTTAGGAAGGTGCGCCAAAGCCCCGGTGCCTTGGCTCACACCTGGCAGCCTGGAACCTGCACTCGGACCCCGCCCTGCTCCTTCCCCTGGGACTCACCGGCCCCCTGGGCTACCAGAACAGCGCAGTGCAAGTGGAGTGGGCAGGGGAACCCGGGGTCTCACTAAGAGCCGGAAAGGACAGGAGCCTCAGGACTGGGGGCCTATGAGAGTGTGGGAAGCAGGTGATCCTCGGCCGGGCATCCTCATAACCTGATTGGGGCTGGGGGGGGGCGGGGGGGGCGGGTGGAGCTGCAGTCGGAGGCGGAGCCCGTGTGGTGGTCTCTCCTGAGATCTGAGCTGGGCCTTCTTTCTCGGGGCCCCGCAGCCACCACGGAGTGGTCTTCCTTGGTCTTAGGTTTGGGCACAAAGCGGTCTCCTCCATTGTAGATGTTCTGGGGAATTGTCTGTCCGGCAGGAGGACTCGCAGGCCCCGGGTGGACGCCAGGCAGCCCAAGGCCAGGCCAGCTCAGCCATCAGCTGCCTGTTTCTCTGGGATCACAAAATGCCTGGTCTTCATCAGGTGGCTCAACAGATGCACTGGTGTGTGGGGGCAGGGAATCAAGAAGTCCAAATGTAAACAGAAAAGTCTATTTACTTTTAGCTTTTGGGACTACTAGCAAAAAGCTAAAAGTAAATAGATCAGTGGAGCAGAGGGAAGGGAAGAGGGGGGAGGGGAGGGGAGGGAAAGGGGGAAGAGGAGAGAGGAGGGGGAGGAGGGAGGGGGAGCGGAGGGGGGAGGGGGAGCAGAGGGGGGAGGGGGACATGAGGGGGGAGGGGGACAGGATGGGGGAGCGGGGAGAGGATGGGGGAGCGGGGAGAGGATGGGGGAGAGGAGAGAAGCAGGGACTGAGTTATAGCAAACTACCTTCTGAGCTTTTATAGTTACTCAAAATGAACCTTAATGTTATGTGTAACTAAAAAGAACCAATAAAAAGGGGAAATAGTTTAATTTCATCTTCTTTTTTTTTGGTACCTCGGATTGAACTCAGGGACACCCAACCACTAAGCCACATCCCCAGCCCTTTTTATAGTTTATTTTGAGACAGGGTCTGGCTGAGTAGCTTAGGCCTAAGTTTCTGAGGCTGGCTTTGAACTTGCTGTTCTGCCTCAGCCTCCTGAGGGGCTGGGAATACAGGAGACTGCCACCACACCCAGCTCATATTCCAATCTTTTATATTTACTGTACTCTATGTAAATACAATATTCTATGTATTGAAAAAAAATCCAAGACATCACCCATTTAATGACACAACATCCAGAAGCAATTTTAAAAGACGAATACATTCAATTGCATTAATGAAAAACAAAATAAAAAATTTTTCATGGCAAACAAACAAAAATGACTACAATCAATCAAAAAATGAGAAAGTGGGAAAGTATATTTGCAACCTATATTACAGAAAAGGACTACTGTCCCTAATATACAAATAACTCTTAGAAATTTAGGAGGAAACAGGCCAAGTAGCCATTGAGTAAATTTAAAAGATATATGCACAGAAAGTTCATAGGAAAATAATTGAGAAAAAACTTTGAATTGAGAAAAATTTTTCAATAGGGCTCAAAATGAGACAAGTAAAAATAAAAACTACACCATGATGGTATCACTTTCCTCCAAGTTCACTGGTGTATTCTGTTTGAAAACAGCACCACTTACACAATTCTGGAAGTGATATAGAAGCTTCTGCACCGCTTATACAATTCTGGAAGTGATATAGAAGCTTCTGCAGAGGAAGTTTGGCGACAACTAAAATGTTGCATATGTACTTTTTATTCTCCCTCTACTCTCTCTCTCCCTCCCTCCCTATAGTGAGCACATAGATTTCATATGGTTGGTTTATTTTAATCAATACTTCATTTTGTCTGTAATTCCAGCAAGTCAGGAGGCTGAGGCTGAGGCAAGTGTGAGATCGGCCTCAGCCACTTAGCAAGGCCCTAAGCAACTTAGCAAGACCCTGTCATAAAATAAAAAACAAAAGTTCCGGAGATGTAGCTCAGTGGTTAAGCACCCCTGGGTTCAATCTCTGGTACACAGAAAAACATTTTACATAGGTCTTTTCTGATGTTCCTTCTGTCTGCTGTGGTAAGACCCTATGTCCTTTCAACTCGAGTCCATACTCTGATAACTTCTAGCTTTCTGGCATGAAAGTTGTCTGGGCATTGTCCTGTGTACTTCCTGCCCCAGACCTGAACCGTCCCTTTAAGGAATCTCGGCTCCTCTCCTGGAGATGATTGCTCAGGGTGCCTGGGTTCCGGCACAGGCATGGCTGTTGGGTTATATTGCTTCTGTTTTCAGCAGAAAGAGGAAAACACTCAGGTTCATTGAACAGCAATAAAAGCAACCAGTTCACCAACTGCTTAATATGAAAGTCAGCAGTGTAAAGGAAAAAATAAGCATTTATCCTGATTTTTCTGTATGAAGCATCTGAACAAATCTTCCCAAGTGTTGAGGACACTGCTACAACAAGAATGAACAAAGTAGGAAAATCACGGTTTTCAAGACCAGACAAGAGCATTCTCCAGCAGCAAAGTTGAAGCATTTAATTATCATCCATCACCACCTGAATGTCTTTGCTGATCTTAGCGTCACTATAGTTGGGGCATCAGCCGTTAGGCACCTCTGTAATAACAAGACACAAAGCAATACGACCCTGCCTTTGACGCATCCTTACCCTGAACATTCAACATGCAGATATGAAGCCTGAACAACTAACTGCCCTAACAAGCTACGTAGAAAATGGAGAAAGAAGATAAATGCCACTACAAAGAATCAAACAGGTAGCTATAGACAACCAGAGTGGCTAGGCAACTAACATTTCTGCAAAAGGTCATCAGCGTCAGCGTGGGGCTCAGGGGAAGAAGGGGCACCCTAGAGACTCAACAGTCTTGCCAGCCAAGCACAAGGTGTTAACCCCACAAACCAGCTAGAAACGATAACTCCAACACAGCCAGGGACATTCAGTTAGGATCCAGGTGATAAGTGATACCAAGGAATTCATGTTAATTTGTTAAGTAAAATAATCAGGGTCACATTATGACTTTTGTGGTCACAGGGAATTTTTGTCTTTTTGAACTCCTTCCTACATAAAAATGTCCTTCCTCCATAAAAAATGGTGTTCAAAGTATATTTTATGATCTCATTGGCACAAATATTAATATAACACCAGTGTAGATTCAATGTCATATTTTTGGTATTATTTATTTTTCTGACTTTGAAAGAAATAAAAGCATTTCTTTTCTGGGCTCCTGTTGGTCCTGTGGGTCAAGGCAGAGTGCTCCAGGGGCGAATCATCCCTGATGATAATGCCACAAACAACTGAAGGAATGCCTTCAGAACCAGCTTACATGCTAAGGTAAATGAATAAGAACTTAGTTCATAGAGACAGGAGCTCAAAGATAAGCACATAAAACAGAATATGAAAATATGCCATTCTAAGGGGGAAACTTGAGAGCTCACATAACCAATGTAGAAATTAGAAACAGCAAGGAAGAGAATGGTCATCACTAAAAAAAGTGCTGGCAGCATTAACACATGGGTGACGATCACGTTGAACTCAGAAAACAAGGACTAAGGCTAAGGAATCAGTCTAAATAGCCTCAGTGCTATTGCTGATCCACAATGAAGTGGCGCTCCCATGGGTCAGAGCTGTGCTCTTCTGCATGAGCCATGCATGGCCTATGTCTCCCTAAAAAGAGCAAAGGGCAGACCGGGAGGGATGCTGTTTCCCAGTTACTGTCAGACCACTAGATGGTAGTGTACAGCCCTGGAGAGTCCTCATCTCCAATTAGTATAAGCCAATGGTGATCACTGTATATCTCGGTCCACGAAGGAAACAGACCTCGGGGGAATCTCAAGACAGGAGGCACTGCTATTTGGGAATTATGTATATAGAGTGGGAGCTGGCAATGCAGCACCTGGTGCCTAACTAGTACCGTAGCATTTCCATAGGGCGGACAACCAGGTAGTGCTTGGCCCAGGCACATGCCTTCCCATACAAAATCCCCATCCAAGCCTCTTTCCTAATTTCTATCCCTTACCCAACCTCTGTAGAAAGAGGTAAAAAGGCAGAATTCTCATCCAACAGATAAAATTACCATCTCTATGAGAGCATAACTGTACATGTGTGATAAAGAGACTTGGGAGCAAGTTCTCTGGTTCCTGCTAGAGTGGGGTGAAAGGTGCCAAGCATACCTTACTTCTCTGATCAACGATAAAATTGAACAAGATGCTAAAGCAACTCTTCTTCAGGCACCGGGCAGCAGACAATAGAGGAATGTGATCCTAGAAAGAAAGAAAGAAAAAAAAACACTCAATGTAAGTCTTCCATCCACCCCATGTTCCTGCTTAGGGTCGTTTTCCAAAAAGCAGCTCTAGGAGTTCAGCCCAGGGCATAGTGCTCTGTTTGAAAGGAGGAAGCAGATATGACAGATGGAACTGACCGAGAAATATCCCCAGAAAACTGCATTTTAATTCACCTTGAATCTTGGCCAAATTCTAAAATCCTGGCAGAGAATAGCTACCGGGGATGGGGACAGCATTGTGAGCTGGCCAGAGATCCCAGAGATCACACATTTTGGGAGAGTTTGATATTCTGACCATTTAGAAGGAAGAGATCTTGCTAATCATCCTGGGCATTTAATTTAGATCCCCCCAAAAGGCCATGATTTTAAGAGTAAGGTTTTCTCCAACTAGAGACTAAGAAAAATTCCAGACTTGCCCTGAAGTCTACAGTGAGATCCAGTCTACACACCAGTAAATTAATAAAGCCCACTACTCTCTAAAAGAAGACAACGAAATCTGGACTCCTCTGACGAGTGCTCTGGCTTGGGTAGGTGTCCACTCCAAAGGCCCACGAGTTGAGGCTTGGTCCTCTGGGCCCACTGTTGGAAGCAGCACTCTGTGGGCATGGTCACAACTGGGCCACCCTCTTTCAGAGCATGGGGCCCTAGGCCAGCAGCCACTGGACAGGAAGCCGGAGAGTAGCCAGCAGGAGGGGAGTGGCAGTGGCACCAGGGTCCCAGGCTCTGGTCTCCCTGCTCCCACACCTCGAGGTCTGGAGAGTGTGCCTTTGATGACACAAGGCCAGACTTCCCAACAGTCTGGATTCTCAAGTGGCTTATTTTAATTTGCATAATCATTCTTAGCAGTTACAGCTACACGAACTAGTAGATAACATTAAGAAAAAAATGTTTTTTCTATGTGGTGACTGCCTTTTTAAATGATGATAATTGCCTTTTTAAAACAAGTTAATATTCTCATAATACACTTTCTCTTTTGTTGGTTGGTCAAGCCAGACTATTTCAGTCATGCTTTTAAATAAAGAATCAAATCTTGGTTTCCATTCTTGGGCTCATATTTCTTTCTGTTTCCATTTTTTTACTCTTTTTTTTTTTTTACTGGTACAATTATTATTATTTTTTTGCAAGGGCTGACTGATTTGTTGATTTTCTAACCATTTTAATTACTTGGTTAGGTGTTCCATGTAGGATTGTATTTTTTTTTCTTTATTAATGCTACCTATTTTAGCCTTTCCTGCATGCTCTCTGGTTGCTAGTTTTATTTCTGGTCTATCTATCATCCCCAGAGAGTTTGATGCCTTGTTCCTTTAATTTGTGATGATGAAGTTATTTAACAACGCATTTTCTTTGTTTGCAGGTTCATTTGTGTGTGTGTGGCAGAACTTGATACTGCACTCTGACCACATCTGCAAAAGACCACCAAAAGCAATGCCCAGCTTCCGCCTCCAGGAGCTCTCAGCAGGACTCCCAGTGAGAGGCAGGGAGTCCTCAGCCCATCTGCATGAGACCCTGGAGTGTAACTCAAGAAGGTGTTCTGTGCTTACTGCAGAACTATTCACCACAGCCAGGATGTGGAATCAACCTAGGTGCTCACTGGCAGATGGACAGGTCAGGAAAGCATGTTGTACATACACAATATTAGCCACAAAAAGAAAGTCCTCTCATTTGCAGCAGAGTGGACGAACTGGAGGACATTAGGTGACGTAAGTAAAGTATGCAATACACATACCGCACATCTCTTTCACATATGGAAGCTGAAATGTTGGTCTTGGAGAAAAGAAGAGTGGGAGAGTGGTCACCAGAGTCTGGGTAGGAAGAGGGATGGAGACAGGGGGGCTGATGGCCACGGGGTGCTTCTGGAATATGCATGGGTAGGAGGAATAATTCCAGTGTTTGCAGCACAGTGGGGTAACTATGGTTGGCAACAATATACCGAATATTTCAAAACAGCTAGTGACCCAGGAATCACACTGTTATGTATTTTCCCAAGCGAACAAAAATATACTCTCATAAAACTTTGTGTGTGTGAATATTTTAGTCATAGATTTTTTGCAGTAGAAAAAAAAATGGAAATAACCTAAGTGACCATAAACTAGTAAATGGATAAATTAATATGTTCTATACACTCAGTGGAATACTACTTGCCAATAAGAGAGGACAAACTACAGGTGAATATAACATCAAAAAATCGCAAAAGCATGTTAATTGACAAAAGAGTTTACATTGTAAATTAACATTTGTATGAAAATCTAGCAGTTCAATTAGTGGTTGCCTGAGGTCAAGAACGAGGAAAGGGAACTGAACCTACATTGTAAAAATGTTACGCGATGATGAAGATATTTTATATAATTTTTTCCTACAAATCCTTCCTATGTTTATTTTAAAACATCAAGTCATATACTTTCAATGTATGAATTTTACTACTCCAATTCAAATATACCATCATGAAATTCAGAGTATGTGGTCAAGCTATCATCCAGCATTGTCTTTTGCTTATCTAACAAATGTTGACTGTTATAAATTGAATTCACCCTCTGACACTGTTTTCTTTCCTAGACTCTCAGATGCAAATACATTCTTAAATAGCTAAAACTCAAGAATTGCCAATCATATTAATCCACTCTCTTGGCAATGTGACGAATTTCTCTCTGGCTTTGTTTTGTTCCCTTTTTGTGGTACTGGAGTCCAGTGGCATTCTCCTACCAAGCTGCATCTTTAGGGCTTTTTCAGTTTTTAAATTTTGGGATAGGATCGTGCTAATTTTCTCAGGCTGCCTGTGAGTTTCTAGGATTACAGGTGCGCACCTCCACACCTGCTGCAAATTGACTGAGCTAAATATGTGCACATGTCTGGGGGGAAAAACAGCTAGTAAAGGAGAGTTTGAATGGTCCTAGGAAAAGTAAATGTCTGAGGTAATAGATATGCCAAGTACCCTGATCTGTTCTGTGCATATTTGTATGCATGTATTGAAGTACCCCATAAATATGTACAATGATTATGTATCAAATAAAAATGTCTTTAACTTTTTTTTAAGTACCTCTTCATTCAAAGTCCTGAGGAAACCTCAATATTCTTGAACTCTGGCAACTGTGAATTATAGAATAGGCCCTCTCACAGGGCCAGGAATGTTCTCAGCCCTCAGCGCACATCAGAATGACCTTGTGACTTTTTAAAGTTCACCACCTGGGTGCCCCCAGTGATCACAGGGATCCAGGGCCAGGTTTTCAGATGGCTCTTCCCAGCAGCAAGGCTGGGGGCCAACAAGTCAGGCAAGAAAAATGTTGAGTTAGAAGGTACAGTTGCTGGGGGAAGGGATCCTTCCTGATGCTGAGGGCCATGAGAGAGGCAGGGTCGCACCAGTGGAGAATAAACAGTGGGGAAAGATGTCTGTGGAGGCCCTTCTGAAGGGACAGACAGCGTGAGGAGGGCACTGGGCAAGGGCTAGGGTCCATCAGCCCCTCTGCCAGCTCTACTTGTGTCCTGTACTTCTTTCCCAACCTGAGACAAATTGGCAAGGACAGTAGCTTTACCCATGATTGTTTTGAAAAAGGTACTGCTTTTTATAAACGTAAGATTATATTCTCATTCGTTCTGTTTTTTCTTTCCCTTGGGAGCTCCTGTGCCTTGAGGGTTAGTTCTCCTCCACAAGCCTTCCAGGATGTCAGGGTGGTTGTGAAACTGCCCTGTTGCCTGCATTGTGGAAATGAAGTCACCTGCTTCCAGCTCCCTCTTTCTTCGATTCTGTAGGTCCATTTGCAGTCATCTTCGTTCTGCTGTTAATGACTTTTGCTTTCTATATGAGGTTCTAATTATATCACGTCCAAGAAACCAATTCTGTAAGCTTTTAGGTAGAAGAGGCACAATGTCCTGAGCTCACCGTGTGATCCTGGACAAGGTCCCGGCTGCCCGGGCCTCTTGCTCTTCCTCAGGTAATGAGGTGAGCATGACTTCGAGCCAAGCAGGCAGGTAGGAGGTGAGAAGGAGCCGGCTAAGTTTTTCCTGCTGTGATTGCCTTCTTCATTTTTTTTTTCTTTTGCAGGCCTTGGGGTGGAACCCCAGGGCCCCAAGCATGGTAGGCAAGTGCTCTGCTGCTGAGATCCACCCCAGCATGTCTTCAATTTTAAGCCATCTGGAAAGCCCATAATAGCAAACTTTCCTCATTTCCTGCTTCCCTGCTTGCTTGATTTCCCCTTCTCGCCTTTCTCTTTTTACTCTCTTCCCATCCTTCTTTCTGTCACTGTCTTTCCCCCCTCTCTTCCTTTTATATTTGGCTTGAAACTCAGAACTGAGGAGGCTCAATAAGGCGGCTTGTTCATGATGCTGTCTGATCCAAGTTGAAATCTCTCAATTTTTTCTTGATATTTGATCACAGATCTGGATTCACAAATATTAGCAGAAAAAAAAAGAATTCAGCATTTTTCTTTCCAATCTGAGCCCATTGATTCCAATCAGAGAGATTCCAGCAGTAAGGGCTTTATCAATAATGACAGCTTGAGCCCTTAATGATCAGCCCCGACTGGACATTCTTACAGCCATCCAGACCTGCCCAGCCCACGTCCGTGGTACTGTCACCTCCAGAAGCTGCTCCCTGCTCACGACCTTGAGTGCACTCTCATCTGGTGATTCTAGTTGCTGAGCCTTGCTTCCTCTTCTTGCTAGCTCAATAAAAACCCACCATTAGCCAGTCCAGTGCCGGCGCTCTCCATTGGTGTTCGCACCACATGGCCATCACTCTAGCCCTGGAGACAAAGATTTCTACTGTTTAGGACCAAGAGAAAGGTACTAGCTCAACTGTCTGCTTCAAGAGAATGAAGACAAGCCACAGATTGAGAAAACTTTGCAAAAGACATTTTAATAAAAGATTGCTACTCAGAATATGGAGAGAATTCTTAAAATGAACTTGGTAAGAAAACAAACCTTTTGGTGCAGCCTGTGGGTCAAAGGCCTGATCAGATAACTCACTAAAAATGGCAAACAAGCATATTAAAAGATGCTCCACATCAGATGTCATCAGAGAATTACAAATTAAAACAATAAAGAGACATCACTGGGCACCTATTAGAATGGTCAAAACCCAGAATGCTGACAGTACAAAGTACTGATGGAGCTGTGGAGCAGCCAGAACTCTCTTGTATTAATTCCTGGGGCAAACTGCAAACTAGTAGACAGGCGGTTGGGCAGTTTCTTACAAAACTAAACATATTCTTACTGTACAATCCAGCAATTGCACTCTTTGGTATTGACCTAGAGGGGTTAAAAATGTGTATCTACATAAAAACCTGAAAATGATGTTCGCAACTTTATTCATAATTGCCAAAACTTGAAAGCTAACAAGATGTCCTCAGGATAAGTAAACTGTGGTTCATCTAGACAATAAAATATTCCTTAGTACTAAAAAGAGGCCACAAAAAGAGGTGGATGAAGTTTAAGTGCACATTGTTAAGTGAATGAAGCAAATCTTAAGACTATATACTGCATTTCAACTAAAAGGCAAAACTGTGGAGACAGTTAAAAAAAAAAGTTCCAATGGTTGCCAGAGGGAAAGGGGAGAGCCCTCTGGAGGAACAGACAGGGTAAAGAGGGCACAGAGGATTTTGAGGGCAGTGGAAACCACTCTTTTGTGATACTATAATGGTGATGCCTGCCATCCTGGGTCTACCTAAGCCCTCAGAGTGCCACCGTCATGGGCCGTAATGCGAACCATGAACTTTGGGTGGTAACAATGCATCGCTGTAGGTTCATCAATCCTAACACACGTAACCTCCTGTGGGGGAGTTGGTGGGGCAGGGATCCTGTGGGAAGTCTGTACTCTTTGCTCAAATTTGCTGAATGTAAAACTGCTCTGGAAAAGAAAATCCATGTTGAAGGGGAAAAAAGAAATGTCTACAAATCACCTTTTACTCCTTGTCACTAGGATGGGCCTACCTTGGAGCAAGGACTCACCTGGAGGAGGAGGCTTCGCGGGGGAAGCAAGCGAGACAGCCAGGCATTTTCTAGTATGCGTGTCACTGGAGAAGTTGGGTCACCTTCACCCTACAACAAGCATCGTTGGCCGTCCCTCAACCAACCTGAGGCGGTGGCCACAGTGCTCCTCGAAATCTTCAAGCTCAACCCACAGCTACTCAAATCCACCAACGGGACAAGAAAGATGGTCAGCTCTGCGCTCTTCCTGGGTATGACGAGACCTCGCAGCGCATGTTGGCTGGCTTGGGTCACGCCAGCACCCTTGGCCCTCACTTGGGTGTTACAGTCCGTGATGACTGTCTTCTGGTGAACTGCTACTGTCTCTGGGTTGAGCTCTTCTCTTTGTATGACACCCCCACCACACCAGCCACTGCTCCCATTGGTCCAATGTGACTCTGGTTTGACCAATCAGAGCCCTGTATTCTCCTCCCACAGCGATTGGCTTCAGGAACTAGACCAACAGAAACCACACCCCTAAACTCTTCTGCCATTTGAGCCTATAAATTCCCTCCGACCTGAGCGGTTTGGGGTTGGATTTGCTGTGCAGATTCACCCACAGGAAGCCTGGCACCTGCCAGGGCGTGCCCATGGAAGGCAGCTGGCGAGTCGCAGGAGCCTCTCCCTTGGCCTCAGGGTGTAGGCAGCTGCTTCTCCTGGAAACTTCTGGAAGAGAGGTAGCTAAGAGTCCAGGTAGAGTGGGATGCCTGAAGGCAGGACAGGTCCATGAGGGGCCACCAGAGTGAGCCTCCCAAAGCTCCAGATCCGCCTCCGCAGATCAGGCCTCCACCTTGACTCCCCTCTGACCTTTTCTGTACCTCCTTTTCCTCCAAAGTAATAAAAATAGTTCTGTGTTCCTTCCCGTGTGTCGCTTTTCAAACCCAGCCAGCTCTTTCTCATAATACCCAGCACTTTGCAGTCTGCTTTCTCCTTCTCCCTTCACAGCCCACCAGAGCAAAAGTCAGCCCGCCCACCCCCAAATCAGCGCTCTCGTACTACCCCGGAATTTCTGGAACCCTCGCCCTGAGAGTCAGGCTCTCCCTGACCACCCTCAGCTGAGGCCACGTTTCCCACACGCTTGGCAGTCCTCAGCTCTGGTGGTGCACTAAATCACTCACAAATATTGGACCAAATACGAGTTCTGGACCCCGTCCACAATTAGGATTGAGTTGCTGAGGCACCAGGATTTCATAAATTCCCCAGGTGACCCAAACGTGCAGCTCCGCAGTGTGAGTGTTTAGTTTCTGGGGCTCTATCATCATGACTCCTTGCACCTGCATGAAGAATTTAGTGAAAAGTCCAGACACAAAGTCTCAAAGAACGTTTAAGACTAAAATCTTCCAGTGGATTCCACTGTACATGGAATGTTCTTGAAGGCTCTGCATGTCGTGACCGTCTCTCCTATTGTAGCCTAGGGGCTCCCTCCCATCCCCCCTGCTCCTGGGGACCTCCTATCTGGGGCCTGATTCCCACTCCTCGGTCAGTTCTGGGATTAAACACCCTTCTCAGGAGGCCTTCAGTGACACCTGGCTGAAGTGTTTCCTCAGCAGTTGCTCCAGTGAATTTTTTTGCTTTATTTGTGCTTCATGCTTTATTTTCATAACATTTAGCACTAGGTAAGGAAGTTATCTTGCCTTTTTCTGTGTGTAGGTACTTATTTTTCATATCACTTCCCACCCCCCCCCCCAGAATTTCACTTGTATCCCCAGCATATGGGATCCGGAAGTAGAACCTGTGTTCACTAAGTGAATAGAAAAGACCAGAAGATCTATTTCTCATCTAGAAAAATAAGAGACCCAGAATAGCTAAAGCAATCTTTAGCAAGAAGAGTGAAGTAGGTGCTATCACTATACCAGACCTTAAACTATGCTATAGAGCAATAGTAACAAAAACAAAATGGTATTGGCACCAAAACAGACTGGTAGAACAATGGTACAGAATAGAGAACACAGAAACAAGCTACACATAACTACAGTTATCTTATATTAGACAAAGGGGCCAAAAACATGCATTGGATAAAAGATAGCCTCTTCAACAAATAGTGCTGGGAGAACTGGAAATCCATGTGCAACAAAATGAAATTAAACCCCTATCTCTCACCATGCACAAAACTCAACTCAAAATGGATCAAGGACCTAGGAATTAAACTAGAGACACTGTGCCTTTTAGAATAAAAAGTAGGCCCAAATCTCCATCATGTCTGATTAGGCCCCAGCTTCCTTAATAAAACTTCTATAGCATAAGAATTAAAATCCAGAATCAATAAATGTGATGGATTCAAACTAAAAAGCTTCTTCAAAGAAACAATCAGTGAAGTGAATAGAGAGCCTAGATTTGGGGAGCAAAGTTTTCCCACATGCACATCAGATAAAGCACTAATCTCTAGGATATATTAAGAACTCAAAAATATTAACACCAAAAAAACAAATAACCCAATCAATAAATGGTCCAAGAAATTGAACTGACTCTTCTTAGAATATGATATACAATTAATCAACAAATATATGAAAAAATGTTCAACATCTCTAGCAATTAGAGAAATGCAAATCACAACTACTCTAAGAGTTCATCTCACTCCAGTCAGAATGGCAGCTATTATGAAGATATAACAATAAGTGTTGGTGAGGATGTGAGGAAAAAAGTACACTCATACATTGCTGGTGGGACTTGCAAATTGGTGCAGCCAAAATGGAAAGCAGCGTGGAGATTCTTTGGAAAACCTGGAATGGAACCACTATTTGACCCAGCTATCCCTCTCCTCGGTCCATACCCAAAGGACTTAAAAACAGCATACTACAGGGACGCAGCTATATCAACGTTTATAGCAGCACAATTTACAATAGCTAAACTGTAGGACCAACATAGATGTCCTTCAGTTGATGAACAGTTAAAGAAACTGTGATACATACATACACACACACACACACACACACACACACACACATACTATTCAGCATTAAAAGAGAATAAAATCATGGCATTTGCAGGTAAATGGATGGAGTTGAGAATATAATGGTAAGTGAAGTTAGCCAGTCCCCAAAAAACAAATGCTGAATGTTTTCTCTGACATAAGGATTTCTCTGATATAAGGATGCTGATTTATAATGGGGTTGGGTGAGTAGCTTGGGAGGATTAGACAAACTATAGGTAGGGAAAAGGGAAGGAGGGAGGGACAGGGAAATGAAATAGGAAAGATGGTGGAATGAGATGGACATCATTATCCTAACTACATGTATGAAGTCATGAATGGTGTGACTCTAATTTGTGTGCAACCAGAGGTATGAAAAATTGTGCTGTATATGTGTAATATGAATTGTAATGCATTCTGCTGTCATATATAACAAATTAGAATAAAATAATAATAATAATAATAATATTAAAAAGAACAGAAGATGCCAAGTTTCACCGGAAGGTGGCAGCATGTGCACAGTCAAAAGAGAGTTCCTCTGTCTGGGTCCCCACCAAAGAACAAGCAGAGGAACTGTCAGCCTGGAGGCATTTCCGGCTTCTCATCCTTCCATATCTACCTAAAGAATCTAAATGCAATGAAGTTCCCCTTCACACCACTGGAAAGGAGGGTAAGCTTTTAAATTGTCCCTACTGGGCCCAGGTGTTGCCTCTTTATAACAGACTCATCAGTAATCTCCTTAAATATTGGACATCATTTAAAAAACAGCTGCAAAATATTTTTTTTTAATTCCAAATGTTTGAAAAGTGAAGGGTATAGAAGACTTTTAAAGATGAGCTTAGATATTCTTGTTTTGAGAGGAAGTCAGCTAAGGCTGGGAGTCAAGACCTCATTTACAGATATTTTTTGATTAGCTACAATACTGTATGCCTAACCATGTTGCTAAGCCTAACGGGGTTTTTTAAAACAAATTTCACACAACTTGCCATAAATGGGTACTAATAGTAATAAATTGTAAGTGTAGAGTCCTTTCATAGATTTTTCCTGGGGGATGAGAAAAATGAATATTCATAACCTGCAGAAGTAACGTGCTGAAATTTGGTAGTCTGCATGTTAAAAAAAAATAAGGTGGCAGGGAGCTGGGACATATTTCAGTGGTAGAGTGTTTATCTAGCAGGCACGAGGCCCTGGTTCCATCCCCAGCAATAATAATAATAATAGTAATAATAATAATAATAATAATAATAATAATACAGTGCCTTGTGGATCGGGGAAAGGTACACAACTTGGGGAAGACCTGAGTTTGAGTGCAGCATAGAGACCTAGCCACTTAACCCCTGAGTCCCTTGTTTGGGTGCCCAACTGACCCCAAGCAGACCTTATTTTCACAGTATTTAATACTATCTGCTCCATGTAAGTTTGCAGAACAAGCTTGAATGATAACATTAATGCTATCAGTGTGGTGGGGAGGACTGAATGAGATAATGAACACAGACAGGCATTCTCTTCATAAAATGCTGCGAGATGGTGTATATTGTTATAGGCTAGTTGTGTAGTTAGCCAGAAGGGAGCCTGGAGCAGGAAGGGAGGGTCACTGTCCACTGAGACCCTGGCAAGGCTCCTTAGAGGTGAGAAGGGTTTGAAGCTCTGAAGCATCTTTCTCCATCACTACCAGCCAGGCTGAGTCCGGTGGATGTGTACCAGGCAGCAGGGGCCACTGTGCCCTCCATCATCTGAGGGGGACTTGTGCCCTAATCTGGGCCTGATTCTGTGCTCCAGAGCATGGAAACACATCCCTCTGGGCTAGGTCCTCTCTGCACGGTCAGGAGTGGTTTTCCAGCCAGTTGGGCCTCATCCTGCGTCTGCAGGACCCCTCCCATCCCCACCTCACACATATTAGCATCCTCAGAAAAAAGAGTCTCAATCCATTCAGAATCATGTTATTGCCACTATGATTATTATAGTTATGACTATGACAGTCATTGGGAGGAAGATCACCCAAATGCAGGAAGGCAGAGGAAGTGAGGCCTCTGTGTCTCTGGGCCAAGCTAGACAGCCAGCAAATAGAGGCGTCAGCGTGCCTTCTGCCAGGCTCCCCCAGGTGTGTGGGGAAGCAGCATGTGTCCAGGGCGTGGGGCAGCTGTGCTGCAGTGGGAGGAAGTCCTTTCTGTCTCCTCCACTGGAGACATGTGCAGTGACCTTCCTTATTGTCCCTGGTATGCCCCACATCCTCCTCACGCGCTCTGTGAGTGCCCCAGGCCAGCCCCTCATCACCTGTTGCCTGTATCTTTACCCCCTCATGCCCTCTTCTGGGTTCCCCCAGCCCCTCTGGTCCAGCCCTGTGAGGACCCTGTCTAGCACCAGGTGTCCAGTCATTTCCCTGTTCAAAATCAGCAGGAGCTTCTCCTTGCTCAGAGAAGATATGACGAAGTCTTCCCCGTGGCTTGAAAAACCTTCAAAGACAGGTGCCATCATCTGAATGTGCACCCCAAAATTTACATGTTGACATTCTAACCCCCAAGGCCTTGAAAGATGGTGCCTTTGGGGAGGTGATTAGGTCCAGAGGGTAGAGGCACTGTGATTGGCATGAATGCCCCGTAAAGAGACCCCACAGGACCCTCACCCTTCCATCACTCGAGGACACAGCAAAAAGGTGTTATCCAGAAAGTAGGTCCTCCCAAAGCCTCTAGAACAGTGAGAAATAAACATGTTGTTTATAAGCTGCCCTGTACATTTGGTTAAAGTGTCCCAAGCAGACTAAGACACTGGCCACCCCTCCTCAAATGCAACCCCAGAAAGACAGATGCCCCACCTGAACAGGCCCAACCCCTTCACTTCCCCACTCCTGCTCTGGAACCAGGTTATTCCCACAGTGCAATCTTCTAGAAGTACCTCATCACCCTGCCAATGGCCTCTCAAGGTCTTTCAAAGCCCATCTTCTCCAAATATTTGCCAGTGTTGGATTATTTCCTCCTTGACCTCTCCTGCCTGTCTGTATTCAAGATGCTGCCCTCAGCTCTGGGCCACTAAGCTCACACTTCTGGTTCCCTGAGCCTGCAGTCCCTGGAGTTCTGGGTCTGAGTTGTGATCCCCTTCAGTACTAAGCACCAGCAATGGTTGGAGCTGTACACATTTCTGGTGAGTTGAAAGTGGATTTCTCCACTTGCTTTGATTTGTTCTCACAGTGGCCCTGGCTGGAATGAGCACGGTGCTGTAAGGGGACATAAGAGGCCTAGCGACTTGGCCTGAGTCATGCACCAAGGTGACAGAAGCATGCACAGAGCCTTGTGCAGTCCAGAAGAAGCAAGGTGGGCCCACCAAGATGGCACTCTCTGTGAGCACGGTCCTGTAACATGGTAAGAATCCAGATCTTGAACCTGGATCCCGGTTTCATGATTTCCCTTCCACCTGTACAGTCCTGGGGACATTTCTTCACCTCTCTGAATGTCAGTCCCCTTATTTATAAAATAAATGTCATCATAGCTCCCTCATAAGAGTGCTGGGGCCTATTGTCGTGTGGAACAGCAGCATTGAATCAGGCACACACCGCCACAGAGGTAAAGCTTTGTGAGATGAGATCAGCACCAAAACCACTCAAAAACAACAGGTTCAGGCTTCTCTTTGTGCCTGGGAATAGTGGTGGGGTCCAAAGTACCATCCCAGGAATGGGGAGGAGGAGGAGAGGCTAGAAAAACATCCCCTGGTCGTCTGAGTACATTCCCAAGATACCAGGCCACCATCAGCAATTCCCAGGCCACAGTTGCTGTCCTTGCCTCCCCCAGGCCCTGGGAAAGTGCACAAATTGAGCTCATTCCACAAGCTGCTGTCTCCTGTTCTCAGGCCCAGTCATGACCCTCCGTGCTACTTGATACGCAGAGAGCCAGGTATGGGCCTAAGTTGGACGCGATCCTGTGGCCATTCCCGGGCTTGCCTGGAAAGAGTTGGAGTTGGCAACTGGAAGAGATGTCTCTGTGCTTCTCCAGATACGTTAACTGAAAGGGAATCCAGTTTCCCAGGTAGCAGCAAGGAGGCTGAGGAAGAGTTTCAACCTGGAGTCAGCCTGCAGGGTCCAAATTTCTGCCCATCCCCACCGAATTTCATGGCTCAATGAAGAGTACCGCTCACATGGGCACCATAGAATTCGAGGAGGATTAATAGCTACTTCCAGAAGAGCTTGCCCAGCACCACACACGGCAGATTCCCACTTGGCTGAGGGGGTTGTTGGTGGTGATGGCAGTGTGGACGGTAGTTGATGCTGACACAGGCCCAATGGATATTTCTACCCCCACTTCACAGTTCAAGATGCGAAGTGCCTTGCTCAAGGTCACGGCATGGGTCCATGGCAGACCTAACTCCGGTTACACTCTGTTTCAGGTGCCCTAAGAAGGAGGAGCTGGGCCCAGAATGGCAGTCTTCCCAGAGAATCAGTGACCTAGGAAGATCCAAACCCAAACCAAGCTGAGCTGAACAGCCAGGTGAAACACCCAGGGACTCCAGACCCTTTCTCGGAACCAGGAGGTAATGGCATCAACTGTTAGGAAGGTTGCTCTGCTGCCCAGACACGCCAGCCCAGCAGAGCTCACCACCAGCCCCGCCCCGTGCCTGACATTTAACTGGCTGCAAGCGGCGGGCGGGAGGGGTCTCCTAGAGGAGCCCCACCCACACCAGTGACTCTCAGCAGCAAAGGCAGGAGGCCCAGCCTTGCCTGGGCCACAGAACATGCCACCTGTCTAGGCCCCGTGGGCCATTGTTCTACTCCGGGGGGAGCCCACTCAAAAGCAGCATTTACCACCCACCAACTCAGGCCAGAGGTCAGGAACTGGGTCAGTGTTAGGACTAAAAGGAGGAGTGACCCCAAGAGTAACAAATGGCCTGGGGATTTACAGGCTAGGGCACCAACTGCGCTGTGGTTATTGTCCTCTGGTTGCTGGGAGCTCACCTTTGACTTGTCTTTGCAGAGGTCCAGGCACCTATACCATGGCATGGCAGGTGCTCCATAGACACCTGTTGGAAGAACAAACAGGAGTCATTATCATTGAAGGGAGCTTGTGGTGCCCTCTGGCAGCACTCTGTCTGGTCCTCCCAGCAGCTCTGAGGGTTGACCTCTGCGGGCCTTCCTGTCCACCCATCCACATGAGGCTCCTCCAGACCTCTCCACCGTAAGCATCAGCACTGAGGTTTCTGAGCACAGACCCCACAAAAGACCCCTGATGCTGCCCTGGAAGGTGGGCAGCTGCCTGCATGCTCTGAGATAGGGGCCAACTCCCTGCTTCTTTCTCCCCGTTCTCCTGCACTGGCTTTGGGGAGCCAGCCATTTGGGCTCCTCCTGGGCTGCCCCCCCGGCTGTGACTCTCTGGCTTCTCCGAACACCAAGAACCCGCTGAGGCATTTTCAAGAGTGATGGCTTTTGAACAGGATATCTGGGCTCCCTGCTGGCAATGGGTCCCTGGCAAGTCACAAAACACTTCTGTTCCTCGTTCCCCACACCTGTTCTCCAGGCTGTGGAGACGTAGATTAAATGAAATGGAAATGGGAAAGGTCCTCGGTTATCTGGTGCTAGAAAAATTATGAGAGATAAAGAGAAAATGCATTCCCCGCAGTTATGGTTAGGCCAGACCCACAGATACTGCAGCTGCAGTAACTGGCTCTGGCCAGGGCTAATCCCTGGGGCAGTATCTGTCTGCACCCTCACACCAGAGGCTCTCCCCCTGGCCACTCCTCCCTGGCTACCCCATGACCACCCACTGCCCTTTTACCCTCACCAGGCTCCCTCACCTCCAGGGCCTCCCAGTGCCCAGGGAACTGGACGTGATTCTCATCCAGACTAGATCCTGGCATCTGGCCCCCTCTACCATCCTCCCTGACCTGCTGACCCTTCTGGCCTGAGAAAAGCCCAAATGCCTGATGAGCACTGATACTGAGAGGAAAGAGCACAAGGCACATGTTAGGAAACCGGGACAGGTGGTGAGACTGGCAGGGCCGGCCTCCTAAGCAACAGGAAGCCTCAGTAGAGGCTGGGAGTGTTCTGGCTCATCACTTGCCCCAAGAGAGTGCAGCTGACAGCTTAAATTTCAAACAACAGAAATCCAAGGGAGGAGACTCAGTGCCCCACTCCCTCCCCTGGGCTCTCTCTTTCTCTATGGGTTCTTCTCCTGGCTGCACTAGGCTTTTGCTCTAATGGCCTCCTGTGCTCCACCTCCAGACTTGACCCCCTATAAACAGAGATCAGTTTTTAGAGTCCTAGACAGGAGTGGACACTGGAAGAGAGTCTTAGTCACTTCTCAGAGCTCAATCCAGACCACAGAGTTCTTCTCAGCCCAGAACTCTTTGTGTTCCCAGCTCTCCCCATCCCCCACCCTCTGCTGCTCCCATGCACAGCTGACTCTCCACCCACTGGTGAACCCTTAGTTATGTTGCTATGTTGCCTTCTCCAGAACATGGAGCATAAAATGATTCAGTCAAAAGCTCCTGCATCCCCCCCACACACACACCCACAAATCCCCTTCCTAGCCCTCTGCTGTTGGCAGCATAGTAAATGGTATCATGCAGACTGTGCCAGGGTGCCCATGTTTTGCTCTGGACCCAAATGACAATTCTTCTTCTCAACATAAGTTTAAAGACCTCTTCACTGTTGATTGTAGCAGCAAATAACACTAAGAAATCAGGACAAGGAACCCAACAAAAAGGCCCCCCAAACAGACTGAATGCTCCGGTTTAGAGAGGGCAAAGGATGAGAGGGAGAGATGGTGGGAGAAGGTGAAAGGGATGAACAAGAGCACCATCATCCGCCCACCTAGCCTGTCAAGCTGCCAGCCAGTTCTTCTACAGAGCACAGACAAAACACCCTGCATTTGTGAATTTAAAAACCGACATCAATTGCCTCCTATGTGCCTTTCCATAAAAATCAACAGATAAAGAACCAATGTTTAGAGATTTTTCTTTGAGCGTCTGCAAACACAAAGATAAACAGTTTACTGTAAGTAGGTCCAAAAGTGAGTCCAATAGCTAGTAAATTATATTGGCTGACTCTGTCAATGTGGTAAGGACAGCATGTCATCTTGGGACCCTTGGAGATCCTTATTAGTTATGCCAGTTAAGGCTACACATTTTATGTAAATATGTATATTTATATATTTCAGTAGATGATGCAGAGGCCCTCGGGGACATAGGTGAACAATCCCTTATCATTGATGCCCTGGAGGACTGTCACATGATTTTGTTGTGCTGTGAAGACATGTTCCTGCCCCGAGACTCCTAGAACTGCTGAGCTCAGAAAAGAGGTAGACAGTTTGCAGGGGCAGCTCAAGCCTTGCAGGAGTAACAAGTTTATTAAGATCCAGACTTGAGGATAGGAAAGCTGTCAGGATAGACAGGCCTGGAGGCAGGGAAGCCTAAGGTGGGGTGGGGACTCAGGCTGCAACAGAGTATCTGGGGTCTGAGGATTTGGGAGAATTAAATCTAACAGGGTGCTTGGCTGGGGCTTGTGCTGGGCTCTGAGAGTAATAGCTGCTTACATAACATCGATACTAGCTGACAATTCACTCTGCAGAGTACAAATATTTACCCATCCAAGACCAGACTTTGGCAGGGATCAGGATCAGCCCTTGTGGCAGTGACCACACTGGTGCCCAGGAGAGACCATCTGTGGTTTAGGAAGAGCACGGACAGGGTATGGAGGCCTTAAGAGGTGATTCTCCTGACCCAGTATTAAAAGCCCGTGGGTACTTGCACAGGTAAGGTAAACATCAAAGCAAAAGTTTGGAATTTTTATTCCAAACTTGCGATGTGATTCAAACGTTAGAATGCTGATTCTGAAAAATAAACCAAAAAAGGGGAGGGGGGGTTGTTTGTTTTTGTTTTTCCAGTCTAAATAGAGTGGACAGTTGGAGGACGTTTGGCAAAACTTGGGCGTGGGGGCGTGGGGGGGGGTGGAATGGCTCCTTAGGAGCCTCCTTCCAGCCTGCGGTCCTGGTCCCTGGAGGTCCCCACCTCACTCCTCTCTCCAACCTCGCATCCGCGCCGCCGTGCAGCGACATCTCTGTTGTGCCAGGTGTCGCAACCCACACAGGACTCCATACCCTCAGCAGCATGCCCAGCGAGAGTCACCTGGCCTGCATTGCCTCGCCATAATAATCTCATATATCAAAGCTGGGAGAGACCCGGATCTGCTCCACGCTGAATATCAGAAGTCTCTCGCTCCCTTGGCTTCATATGCAAACTCCTGAGCTCCCTGGAGAACTTCCAGAAGAAAGTGCCCTGCGCCACGGACATTTGTTATTTTGCGCAAGAGGACACCGAGGCTCCACGGGGACGAGCCAAGTCAACAATAGCCCGGAGCCGGCACCAACCCAGATTTCCACTGACACCTAGTGGACGCTCCGAGAACGACAGCTGATTCTGCGCTGGGAATAGTCAAACTCCCACTGGTCCAGAGGTTGCAAATATTCCAAAAGAGGAGAGAAGGGAGATAAATGTTGGGATTCACCAGCTCTTTAGGGCTAGACGAACCAATACTTTATGTTTAAGTATATGAACTTGGCAAGGGGAGAGAGAAATGAAGTCAAAACTCTTCAATTCGTCTCAGGATAAAGCCAGGGCATGAAGAAGAGGTAAGGAAGGAATAGAATCAAAAGCATAAGCTGGATTCAGCTTCCCAGCGCGCATGCCCCTGACCCAGGATTGAGTCCTACACATACTCACAAAGCTCTGAGACAGTCACTGCCGCAGTATTTGAAATAGCAAGAAAGAAAAAGCACTATATATTAATCTAGATAAAACATTGCCAGGTGTGGTGGTGCTCACCTGTAATCCCAAGGACTCTGAAGGCTGAGGCAGAAGATCACAAGTTCAAGGCCAGCCTGGACACCTTAGGGAAACCCTGTCTCAACATAAAAATAAAAAGAGCTGGCGTATAGCTCAGTGGTAGCCGTGCCCCTGGATTCAATCCCTAGTACTGACCCCCCAAAAAAAAGAAACCCACACTTTTCAAGCAATGTAACTCAGTTGTACATAATATAACTTTTTAAAAAATATTATTTAGTTGTAGTTGGACACAATAGCTTTATTTTGTTTATTTATATGTGGTGCTGAGGACTGAACCCAGGGACTCCCACATGCTAGGTGAGTGCTCTACTGCTGAGCCACAACCCCAGCCCCCATAATAAAAATTTTATTGTTCCGTAATTCAATTCTTCATCAGCTTATCCCCTAGGTCCATTTTTAAGTCTTAATACAAAGAGTATGGGGTGGGGGGGAGATCTGTCATTTCTCAGGGTTTGGAGGATATTACAGAGAGGGTTGGGGTGCATGCCCACTCCCCAGTCCTGGTCAGATGTCTTCCATTCATGTCTGAGACACTGCTGCGCTAGACAAGCAAGATGTGTGGCCTGGGCCCAGGTCTTCACAGTCTTCCCACAGAGTGGACAAGCCCATTTCTAAAGCACCAGCATTTCCCCTCCATCAATGGCTCTGGGAGGAATTTGTCAAGAGTGGTTTGGGCAGAAAGGCTCCCTCCCTGGCCTGACCTCCCTCCCCAGGAAAGCTGATACAGGACAAATTGGCTCAGTATCCTGAAAAGCCACAGTGCCAGGGCCCTCTTCAGACCCTCGCTCTCACAGCAAGAAACCTGAGCCAGGACTTTCAGATAAAAACATCAGGTGCAAACGCTGATGTCCCCCAGGCCAAACCCTCCTCCTACAGGCTCAGAAGGCCCTGGGCCTCAAACGTGCTGCTCACCAGCTCTTGTTCCCTCCTTTGGTTGCACCATCAGCCCAGACCCTGAAGCCCCAACAACCAATCAGGGGAGCAGGGGGCAGGAAGAGGAAAAATGGGGCGCCTAGACCCAGAGAGGCAACATGAATGCCTCGGGAAGTGTACTGCTTGACACAGGAGCAGCCCATGTAGCCACACCTCACAGGTCACCCCATGTGAAAGCAGAGCAGCTGGCCAATCAGCAGAAAGTTCCACCCATTGGAATCATCAAGTACAGACCATACACCAGCCACTGCACTAATCACTTTACATATATTATCTCATTTAACCTCTAGCCATTCTGATGTAGGAGGTATTATTATTAGTCCCATCTTCCAGATGAGGAATTAAAGCTCAGAGAGAGGTTAAATAACTTGCCCAAGATCACATAGCTTTTAATGGTAGAGTCAGAACTCAAAACACAGGAGTCTGAGCCCATAAGCAGAACTCTTAGTCCCTCTGCTCTGCTGCCTGTGGCTCTGTGACTCTCCAGGATCTTGAGCTGGTCCACCCTGTATTGGCTCCCATGAGAGGTGTCTGCTGTTCTGGGTGGGAAAGAGCCTGAGCATCTCTGGGCCACACCTCCCAGGCAGTGGGAGGAGTGGAGGAAGACCTGCAGCCCAGGAGAAAGAGACCCCCAACCCCAGAGTCCAAGCAGGAGGACCCTTCCATACACCTGGCCCAAGCTCCTCTGTTCCATGGGGCAAGAACCCGGTGTAAGACAAGGGACATTGAGGTGCCCACGTTCACACTGCAAAAATCCAGCTGCACCAGATGCATCTCTACACAGGAGCAGCCCTTTAGTGTTTTCATGCCCAGACAACACCTACTGTGAAGCTCAGAGCTGCTTCTTATTCCCTTTTTTCTAATGTCAGACTACCACACCTTCTAGCAGAGCCTTCCCCAAGCACTCGAAGTGTTTTTGGAGTGAAGTGTGGGCACCTGTCCTTCTTAACATTCCGAGGTGACTCTGCCATGCCATCTCATCTGCCCTTGACTTTCTCTTTGGTTCTTTCCTCCTGTACCTGTTTTGGAAGGAGTTATCTGTCACCCCCCACACACACACACCCCACTCCTCACTACCCCAGCCCTTCAGAGCTTCCTGCAGTGGACACTCAGCTGCCCTCCATTGGTTGGTACCACTCTCCTGGCAAACCCAGCACCCTGACAACCCCCAGTGTCCTCACACCCCTACTGCTGTCGCCTCTGGACACCCAGTACTGCAAAACCAAAACGCATCCCCAATCACATCCCAAAATGAACTCATCATCTTTGTCCCCACGACCCTGGGCTGCTCCAGCTCCTTCCCTGACATGTCAACCAAAAGCAGGACCAACTAGATAATTTGTGAGCCCCTCCATGCATGAGGTGGAAAAAGTGTCACCACAGGTCTGGAGAATGGTTTTCCCTTCCTTTTGTGGTCTTTTTCTAAGCTAGTCACCATGATTTTTATTTAATATTTTATAGTGTTCTAAGTGAAAAAGAGGAATTTTTTAGTTACTGGTAATAATTTTACTGCTCATCTTTACACTGTGCAGTTTCAATTTTGAAATCAAACATCAGAGCATTTAGCAGGTGTGCAGAACCATGGGAATCACACAATTCTTATTTCATGGCTTGTCCCTGTGGGGTGCTAGGAGCTGGCCAGAGGCAAAAAAAAAGGCAGAATCAGGAAGTATGGAAGGAGGAAGGGAGGATTCCCCCAAGCATGACTAGCAAGGGAGAATTCCCAGCCACAGGTACCTAAGGGCTCTGTCCTAATGCAGTCCAACCTGCCAGCCTGCTAGCCCACTCAACTCACCTGGGTGTGGGGTTAAGGAAAGTCAAACTAGGCATTTCCCCTTCTGGTGGACTAGGCCCCAACCCACAGCAGATGAATGATCTGACCTCTAAACCTCCATGTGGGAGGTCCTTGGTACCTGGATCATGGGTGGTAAGAGGTTCAGACACTTTATGGTAATGCCATTGTCATGCCCCAAGACACAAATGTGTGACCAGCAAACCCTTGCTAGGCCCATACCCAGAGGTCCCTGTGGAGATAACCATGGTGGTTCTGGGGTGAAGGAGGGAAAGGGAGGCCAGTTGGAAGAGGACAAGAGACAGGTTCGGGTGGAGCTGAGAACCTGTGCCAGGGAGGCAGCGCAGGGGGGACCCCACATGAGCTGAGGCTGCAGGCCCAGGCATGAGCATGAGGGACTTCTCTTAGAAAACACAATAAAAAGATAAAAGTGTTAAGAATATCAAAACAGCCACCAAAGAGCATTGAACTGCAGAGGGAAAGAAACCTCCTGACTCAGGTCCACACTGGCACATATCTGTGAAGGTGCCCCTGACCACACTCCTCCGGGACACCTTGCCTGGATGGTGGCAGCCACCGGACACTCTCCCTTCCTCGGGTCACCCCTCCAGTCCATGGCTCTGCTGCCAGCTGCATCTAGGGTAATCCTTGTCCTGGAATCTAAGGCCCTGCCTGATTGGGGCCACCCTGCCCATCCACCATGGGCTGCTGCTCAGCCTCCTGTCTGCTCCAGAGGACCAAGAGAGCACCGACACAGCTGAGAAGGGTCAGGACAAGTGGCTGCATCCTGCCCACTTTGTACTGCCTCCACTGGACCGTGGGGCTTGGGGCTCCCTGGGAGAGATACTTCCAGATTCCTCACCCCCTCTCATGGTGGAGCTGACCCTCATGCCTTGGTTACCCCACATGGTCCTACCTAAGCCAAATCCCCTTGACCCAGGATGGACACCCAACCCATGCACTGGCTCAGGCAGATTCTCTTTCAAAAGAATTTGAACCAAAGGACCCAGATCTGGAATTTGGTCATGGATGGTCCCTGGAACTGAGAAAGTCAGGAGCTAGGCTGGGAGGGGTCCGTGAAGGCCTTGGGAGGTGCTGAGAAAGAACAAAGAATCAGTCCTAGAGAGGGAAGAAGCAACAGAGAGGACAGGCCACAAGGACACAGAGAGAGGTCACAGCTGCTCTGGCTACCCAAGGCAGCAGGCAGGGCTGTCCCATGTCCTGTGAGAAGGGAAGTTGAAAAAGAATGCAGCAGGGTGTGGTGGCACATGTCTATAATCCCAGGGACTTGGGAGGCCAAGGTAGGAGGATAGAAAGTTCAAGGCCAGCCTCAGCAATTTAGCAAGACCTGTCTCAAAATAAAAAACAAAAAAGGCTGGGGATGTAGCTCAGTGGTAAGGCACCCCTGCAGCGGGGAGCGGGATCCAAATTTAGTTTCAAAAGTGAATATTTAGTTAGAAATACAAAAGTAAATCATAATGGTACAGATGCACTATTTGACACACCTCTGTAGTATCAGTTTTCTGATACCAGACAGCACTTTCTGATCTCTTCATATATGGACTCTGTAGTCACTGTTTTTAGATGAAAAGGTAATTTAATCTTCCCTCTAAACCTAGTTGATGAAAATTTGCCATTTGATACTGATAGCTTAGACAAGTTCCTCTTATTTCCACAGTAGACATTGGTTATATCATGTACACTTTTAGAATTGTTATCAAATTTGGAGGAAAAAAAAAACCTTTTTTTTTTCCCCTGAAGAATCTCAAAACTTTTATTATAAACATTAGTGGCAAAAATTGGTGTTTTGGTCCAGCATAGTGAGGAGGAATTTTAAGCTTGAGAAAAAAATATTCTGCACTCAATTGCCTTGGAATCTATGTGTTATAATCACCAACTTCAATCTATAAATTAACAACCAGACTTGCATTTCCTAGAATTGACTAATGGTCTCCATCTCCCAGTAGACTTAGTTCAGGTTGTGCTTCTGCTACATCCTTCCAGTAAGGAAGCAGCAAAGGCAGAGAAGAGACCTTCTTCTCTATCAGAGGCCAGAGGTGTAAAAACAAAAATTCATTTCCCTTTGGTGATAGATGTAGTCCATCAGAGGATAAGTAGGATGAGAAGTCCTCATTGTCTTTCTGCATCATGGTCCATAGGTCAAGAACATCAGTCCCACAGTCTTGGGCCACTTGTAAACACACACTGGCATATTCACCAACAACAGAGTTCAAGCGATTTATTTTCCATCCTTGCATGATGCACTCCTTTTCCCAGGCTGTTTCACAAAGCGGAGGTGGCGTGATGAGTATGACTCGATGCTCAGGGACATCCACTGATTTCAGGTACTGCACCATGCTTTTTAAGTTTGCAACATACTCTTCCAGGGGAATGTGCTGCTTGGGATTCTCATCTTTTAGTGCACTGTCATTGGCGCCAAAGAAAATTGTAACTACTACTGGGTTGTCCAAATTGTTCCCTTTCCTGATTAGTCTTGGAAGAATAATTTTGGCCCATCTGGTGTTGTAACCTGAAAATCCACGATTCAGAACATCACATCTTCTGAGTGATGGAGTCCCCAAAAAGCAACACTCGAGGCCAAGGCAGAGAGCTCCCGCCAGACATCCCCGCACAGGCCACCATACTACTAAAAAAAAAAAACCTTTAAAAAATTTCCTTTACAAGTCTACTGCAAGTATTCAAGGCACTTCGCATTCTGAGCATGTGTGTGTGCTCTGACTGAAGCTAAAGATTTAAACATTCTTTGAACTAATGACATTCATTACCCAGTTTGTCATTTTGTGGGACTTATTATGAGGTTTGTATTCACTTGTTTCTTGGGAGAAAACTTCTGTTTTGATCCATGGTGTGGACATGAGACAGACAAAAAATTGTTTTCAACAGAACTTTTGCTGATACTCATTGTCCTCCATATACAGAAAGAAGGACGGGGACTGATCTCCAGTCAGAAGCCAGGATCCATTGAACCTCAACTCCTAAGCATTAGTTTTATTTTTTTTAATATTTATTTTTTAGTTATAGGTGGACACAATGTCTTTTTTTTATATTTATGTGGTGCTGAGGTTTGAACCAAGTGCCTCAGGTATGCTAGGCAAGTGCTCTACCTCTGAGCCAAAATCCCAGCCCCTAACCATTAATTTTATGGGTTTTCTTAATGTACGAGTCTGATCAAATATATCCCAATTGAATTTTAATGTTTTATGAGGCATTGCTCTATCTTTCCCCACTCCATCCTCAGTGCTGGGGATGGAACCCAGGGCCTCACACATGCATGGCAAGTGTGAGCTCTACCACGGATCTCTATCCCCAACCCCACTGTCTGTCTCCAAGTCACAGCTTACAAAGTTGGTCCACTTATATTTCCCTTGTATTTGTGTTTCCAGTTTCTGTTTTATTCATTTATACAGTGGTTGAGTTTGTAATACCAATATTGATAAGAGACTCACCAAATACACCCCCACCTTCTCTTAGAATACTTGATGTCAACTTGCTCTCTTTCCATGCACCATTTTGGACTCATGACTTTTCAGATTTACCGTATGCTAGTTGACTTCAGCCAGTGCTTGATTTCTGACACTCAAGTTGTCTCGACTCTGGCCAGCAGGACCCCCTTTTAGACTGGCTCCTGTGCCCTGTGCATTTCACTAATTTATTGATTTTTAGCCTTCTTGTTCACTGTTCATGTTCACCTTTCACTTCCAGCTCATTATGTGGAAACTTCCATTTCTCCCAAGGTACTTCCAGTGGGAAAGAATGTCGAAGAAAAGAAGATGGGAGCCACAATGGATTGTGAGTGACACAGCTCCCTGGTCATGTCAATAGACAAAGAGGAAAAAAAAACCAATGTGCTTTTAATGCACTATTTTTGTTCTCTTAAAAGCATGAGTTCATATTGATTTTTCCAGTCCAGTTCTAAAAAAAAAAAAGAAAAAAAAAAAACTCAAACTCTTCATTCTACAATTGTAGTTCCTTTTCTCTTATGTTAAAAAATAATCTAGACTTCTAACCAAGTAATCATAATATTTATTTATCTTTATCATCTGAAAAGAAAATAGTTCTAAGATAGCATGATAACATCACCCAACAATCCAATAAATGTTCCAGTTATCAAATAAAGTTCAACTCTTCTAATTCTTATTTTTGTTGGTTTTCAGACTGCACTCTACTAAAGATTTGGAAAAACTCTCTTTGCCCTAGAGTCACTCATCATCTCTCATCTCTGGCTCTATGAGTCTTTGGTACCAAGATTTGGTTTAACTGTTTTCTGGTGATTGAAGTTTGAGGGCCCTGGCATCAGAATGGTTAGCCAACCAAAGCTCTTAGAAGGTGGACACTCTACCTACTGCAAGATAGTAGAGAAACCTCCAACAGAACAATGGCCAAAATTCTGCCATGGTGATTGAACTTCATTTGTCCATCATCAGGGGCTAATACACAGGGATAAGATCAGGATTGGCTCACACAATATCTAGCTGAATGAACAATTCTGCCCACTCCCCACCTAATCTATCTTTTCCTTTGTTACTTTCACATGTTGAGGGGGATGTCTTTTTTTTTTTAAGGACTGTTCTTATTTTCCAATTTTTTTAAATTTATCTTGCTTCTTTTGTAAACTATAAACTCTCCCACCAGTTGTAATATTCAACTTAATAAACCAGTACATTGTATTGTGCATGGTTACATCAAGGTCCATAGCGAAAAATTGAAAGGTTCTCCCAATTAGTAGCTTTGGGGGAGGGGGATTGCCAAAAATTAAACCCAGGGGCACTCAACTACTGAGCCACATCCCCAGCCCTATTTTGTATTTTATTTGAAGACAGGATCTCACTGAGTTGCTTAGTGCCTCACTTTTGCTGAGGCTGGCTTTGAACTCATGATCCTACTGTTTAGGCTTCCAAGCCACTGGGATTACAGGCATGCACCACTGCACCTAGGAGTAGTATCTTGAACCCAAAACTAGTCAAAGTTTTCAATTTTCTCATAGGGAGATCATATTCTTTATAATTAGCTCAAAAATGTACTTTAAGTGCAATATACTAAGATGTTTTTGTTATAAATCAAAATTCAGACTTAGCTTTATATATGTTTCATTTTGTCCTTATTTTGATCATAGAGATCAACAGTGTGCAGAATGTATATTCTCAGAAGTCTTTGGAAAGCACAATTACCAATCACCTTAATTTTATAGAAAATTCAAAGTTCCCAAAGCCAAATAAGAATGTCATAAAATATAACTAGTTACATTTAAAGTTTAAATGAAAAAATATATAACCAGATATATCAAATTATATCATGATGAATTTTTTCATCAACTGAAAAATGTATCAGATTATTTCACCTTTACATCATTTCAGAAAGTTAAAATGGAAGCTTTTCTATAGAATCCTACAACATCCAGATTATGTGAGTTCTAACAGAACCAGCTCATAAAAGACTCCAGTGTTTAAAATCATAGCACACACCATCAGACCACAGCTGTAGCTATTTAGTATTAGTGGAGAAATCCAAATACTTCCCTGGAATAAATTATGGCAGACCCCAAATTCCTGACTTAGCATTCTGTAGGAGCTGCATCTGTGATTTTAAAGAAAACCATAAAATCATCTTCTTTGAACTAGAAGCAAATTAATGTCATCTGGTTTTAATTATTCATATATCATGCCTTTTTAAAGTTTAAATTAGCATTTAGTTCCCCAAAAATCCCAATTTTGCAATAAATCGTTTAGGTGGGAAATGACTATTTAAATGAGTAATGAGGGGGCTGGGGATGTGGCTCAAGCGGTAGCACACTCGCCTGGCATGCGTGCGGCCTGGGTTCGATCCTCAGCACCACATACAAACAAAGATATTGTGTCCGCTAAAAACTAAAAATAAATAATTAAAATTAAAAATAAATTTAAAAATAAATGAGTCATTAGCCAAGAAAAGAGTGGGCCCCTCTTCCTCATGTCCCTCACCACCACTCCCCCAAAATTCAGCTTTTGATTTTCAGCAGCATGTTTAGAACCACACCTCAGGCCATCAGTTCTTCATTGTGAGGCTTCTTGTCAACTCAAAGTCAAACTCCTCCAGACTTCAAAACTCTTAAAAAAGGAAAAAAACTTGAGAGTAAAAGAAGAGAGGGATGGAGGGAGGTAGACAGGCAGGAGAGGAGGAGAGAAAAAAGAAAAGGCAGAGAATTACTTGTTTCAAAACAGTGCAATTTGTAGCCAGGAGTAGTGGTGCTCACCTGTAATCCCAGCAGCTGAGGAGGCTGAGGCAGAAGGAACACAAGTTCAAAGCCAGCCTCAGCTATTTAGTGAGGTCCTAAACAACTTAGTGAGACTTGTCTCAAAATAAAAAACTAAAAGATGTGGCTCAGTGGTTAAGCAACAATGGACAATCCCAGGTGCAGTTTGTATATGCTGTTTAATCCCACACAGACATGCACAATCAGTCTATAGGGCTAAAGAGCAATAATCCATAATCAATAAGGTAAACAAAAGCAAATTCAACACATTTCAGACTTTTTACACTTACAGCCTCACCGTTTGCTGGGAGGGCATATTTCCAAGCAGATGATTCCCTGATGTCTCTTAATATTACTTTTAATTTAGTAAATTTCAAGTGCTAAGAACCTGAAAATTTTTTGTAAGTAAAAAAATCCTTTTATCTGAAAAAGAGATTACCTCGTAAACTAAAGCTGAACTTAAAGTTATATTTATATTTAAATTTCAGCATTACTTGCTACCATATGCTAAATTAAAACTCTTCACGCATTAAAATACAATAATTGCACCAGGCTCAGTGGCCCAAGCCTATAATCCTAGTGACTTGGGAGGTTGAGGCAGGAAGGTGGCAAATTTGAGACCAGTCTCAGCAATTTAGTGTTGACCCAATCTCAAAATAAAATATATAAAAGACTGGGGATGTAGCTGGGTGGTAGAGCATCCCTGAGTTCATTCTCTGGTACAGCAAAATCTATTTATTTATTTATTTAATACCTTCATTATCCCCCCATAATCCGAAAGCCCTCAGGATGACGTAGTTGGTAGGTTGGAAGTAGGTGTCACCCCACAAGGGACCCCTTTCCGGGATGTGATCTCCTAAGGCTGGAGATCCGAGAGCATGTTTCCTAGGCTTAATCTTTTTTACTGTTGTTTTGGGTTGTTGTTGTTGGTGGTGGTTTGGTTTGGTTTGGTTTTGAGATGCCAGGCTTCTAACCAAGGCCTGCACATTGTTTGTGGGCGTCATCTTACACTGAGGCGATTTGATGAAAGACTCAGCTGGTGTCGCCAGTGGTATTTGGAGGCGCGTGGCCTCTTGGTGGATGAGCAGTCTTCAGTACAAGAGCAAAATGCAGGACCTAATGAGGTCTGCTGGGGCACTCGTTATTCCAAGGTTCCAGGTTTTTCAAAAGTCGTTTTAAAATTGTCCTCCATGGGGTGCAGTGGAGAGACCAGGAACCTCCTCCACAGCCTGGGGGCCTGGACTTCGCTCCTAGATGCGGGAGAGGGCAGCCTGCTCAGTTTTTCCAGCCTCTCACTGAAGGAGGCAGAGAGGAAGCGCTGTCCTCCAGTTGTGAGCCTCATTCTCCACCTCAGGCAGGCATGGGTTTTCCAGGCTCACTTGGTTTGTCCAGGATTTGAGGACCTGAAGGTCCCAGAAGCCAGAAAAAGAAGGCCATAGTTTGGGATCAGCTCTGATGTTTCTGGTCCCAATTTCACAGACTAGGTGTCACAGTGGCGCCCCCTAGTGATCCGTAGCCAGAGGAACACCCCCAAGAAAGTCAGCCTGGCCCAGGATGGTTGGAAATAGGACACATAGCAAGAAAGACATCAAAAGAAGTCTTTTTTTTTTTTCTTCTTCTTCTTCTTTTTTTAAGAAGTTGGGAATGGTCACAGTACAGAGGGTGAGCCAGGCACTCTGTGAAGCCACCAATGTGCCAGGGACAGATAGAACACAGACACAGAGGGAAAAGATAGGCCACTAACGTCTCAATTCCACAACTGACAATGGAAGTTTGTTAAAGGCAGAGCCCGTGGGAGTTTTCCAACTGAGTCCTCATTTGGAAAAATGGTCAGTCTTCCTTTATCCTGGAGGCCCAGGGAGTTTCACTGTGCTTGGGAACAGCAGAAGGAATTTTCTAGGACTCACCACAAAGTGGCACCAGACACCCATGGACGTCATGAGGTCCTCCCGTCCAGGTGGCCCCAGAAGCTGACGCTGGAAACTCAAAGAGATCAGCACTTACATAGTCAAAGGCCAAAGGATGAAATAAGGCATGGAGGAAATAAGAAAAGACACCCTTTTTAAAGAGATGGGGAGGAGTGGCAGAGAGTTTCTACAAAAGGAACTCAAAAGAACTTTGCCATAGAACCTCTTGGCAGGACACGATGTAGGCGTGGGCAGACTAGAGATGGCCTCTGCAGAGGCTGTACAGACCTTCAGGTGGAAGAGGGCAGTGACTGGGGCCAGAGATTGGTGGTGAAGGAGAAAACACGTTCTGAATTGTGCATTTACATTTACTAGTAGTTTTTATTGACACAATAAATGAGTTAATAAGCCCAACCCAACTGAAATACATTCTATTCAATTATTTTTTGAAAATTCATCTTGTCAGTTCTTGTTGGATATCATTAGGGACTGATGAATTCAAATGTATTGTACCAATTGATGCCAGCCAGCCCTCTCCTGATGTTCCCACTGCCAAACCTTTAGCTAGTAGGAGCATTTTGTATAGATGGGTTGTGGATAAGTTTGAATGACTCAATCATTTAAAGCTTTGTTTTATGATCCAACAAATTATAGGGGTTCTAGAATTACCTTGTACCTTTCAGCCCCAAGACTTGTAGAAAAATAGCATCGGAAACCAAAAATCTGGGAATCGGGGTGCATTTTGGCAGTGACATTTCTAACGGGCTGTTTCAGTGGGGAATAAAAAGCCAAAATATATTTGATTTACTGTTTTAAGCAAGCATGACTACATATTAACTTGTTTGATTCAGTCATAACCACATACAGTTCTTATTCAAACTGTGAGATCAACAACTGGCCCTCCTTTTCACTAATCCTGAAAGGTAGGTTCCCAACAAAATAAACAATTATTTCTTGCTCTTAACTGATAATTTAGGAGAATAACATTTTTAAATGAACTATCAATAATATTAACAATGCAAATACTGAACAACATTTTTGCATTAGTCTACATACCTCCAAACATTTGTTGCCAAATTGCTTTGTTATTGAATCACTGGTAATTTGTCACACTGTATGGCTATGAAAAAAACTTACCCAACAGATATCTTAGGTTCCATTGTTTGAGTTCACTTTCATTTTGAGAAAGCTTCAACCGGCTGCCAGGCCCCATTTTCTACTCTACCTTTCATTTTTCCATAAGCCTCATAAACTCCCAATATACTAATTCACTAAATAATATACTTCTTTATTATCGCATTATTAGTATTCTTCCCTTGTCCTGTTGGAACATAAGGCTCATGGAATAGGGTTTCTTCATTGGACACTGGGAGATGTTCCCTGAAGGCAAAATCAGGACAGCTGGGCTTGACTCTGGGGCATCCTAGGGACAGCTCCTAGGAGGGCAGTGGCAAAAGCTGCAAGAGACATCACTGAAACCAAAGAAGCCACCCTGGGCTACTCACAGACACCCAGTGCCCTCCAACTCTTCCCCAGAAGTCGGTAGGTCTCAATGACAGCTGTGAGAGGAAAGCCAGCATTAGTGCTGAGCCTGCTCCTGGACCTGGTAACTGAGCATCTGGAAGGCTAAAGCTTCCAGAAGAGGCATGAGGTCAGAGCTATGCCTTATAACTAGGGCGACCTCACTCCTGGCTCACCAGAGTAATCCCAGTTGATAGCTCTTGTCCTATTATCATTAAATGCACCCCACGTCCACTTATTAGAACGTCCTAACTTAAAGGACCAAGTGACAGGGATAAATTAGTTGAAGGGAGAGGCTCCAGGAGGGAGGAAATCTTCAGCTACAGAGGAGGCAGCCCCTCTATGATCAAGAACTAGTTCACTGCCTGGTGCATGGTTGGGGCTCAATAAACACATGTGTTGGGGACATGGGGAGACAACAAAGAATTGAGAGAAATTTCCATGTACCTATACAGACTAGCAAAATGGATGGAATCCTGTGAGAGATTCAAGCAGAGGAGGTCAGGGGTCATTTCTTGGTTCTGGGCTTGGTAAGGTGATGGAGGGACGATACAGATTAAAGAGACAGGGAAGAGGAAGGATCAAGTATGACCCATGTAGTCATGTGGTCTTTATTTTTTATAAAATGAACATGATTCCAGTTCAGGCACAGTATAAAATTCACACATACTCTCCATAAAGGAGTCGAACCAACAAGAAGAACATAAAGGCAAAGCACTTAGGATATCTCACTCTTGGACACAGCCCTCCCCAATCTACTTGAGACCCTGACAGGTGGAGAGAGGATGGTGGGGTGGTGGTGTTACAAAGGGAAAGACAACTAGTTGAGGCAGTTAGACTGTCCCCACCACAGGTTGGCTGGAAGGGCCAGGAAGTGGGGGTAGAGAGGAACCCACTCAGAGGCTCCAGACCTGGGAGGGAGTGCGGAATAAAAAGGTACAGGTCTTGATCAACAATCAATCCTTCACTCCTCAAGAAACTTCCTCCCTCCACTCCTTCTCTAGTCTTAGGCTCTATCACCTAGTTGGGGAGAGGAGAGAGTAGTGGCTTCCAGAGTTGAGAACAGGAAAAGCAGAGTAGAAGAGGCAGAATCTGGATCTCTGAGTGGAATGCCTAAAGGAAAAGGAAGTCCCCACATAAATCCTATGGAAAGGGGCCTCTGGGAAAAACCAAGAGCGCCCTGGTCAGGTGATCTTGTTGCCACCTGAGTCAGTTGGAGCTCTTGTGCAGCAGAAGCTGTCCCCAAAGCAGGCAGCCTGTGACTATGGGCTGAAGCATGAAGCCAGAATTGTGTGTATTTTACACTTCTCTGGACCCAAGGCTGGTGATGTAAATAAAACCCCAAAGCCTACTTTTTTTGCAGGAACCAAAAAGACCACCCCTTTTGATTTTTACTTCTGCACTTTGACAATGCCACAGGAAAAACAGACGCTGCAAACATTACACTTGGAACCGACCACCTCCTGCCCTTTCATCACACCACACACACATTTTACCCGCCGTCCTCAACATGTGCACTCAGTCCACACTTGATGGTGTTCTGTGGATCCCCAGCACTGGTGCACTGCCTATGTAGGGGGGCTGTGGCCTTCCAGGTCACCCACCATGGCTTGCTGAGCCCTCCACCTCTGCATAAGCATTTGGCTTGAAGTGAGATCAACACTTGCTCCCATCCTTCCTTTCCTCTTCCATTTCCTCTGAGAAAGCGGGGAGCCCAAGCCAACTCACGTATGGCCTTTGGTCCTTCTTACTCCACATTTATATCCTGCTCTCCAGGAGCACTGGCCTTTCCCGGCATGAATGCCACCCACAGACCTGCAAGGGCTGAATGTATTTACATACATAGAAAGAGAGACAGAGAGCAGAGACAGGTGCGTAGTTAATCCCCATTGCAAAAGAGAAACCTGAGAACCAGAGGGATGAAGTCACTTTTCCCAGGGTCACTCAGCTAGCAAATGTCAGCTCCGGGTCTGGAAGTCACATCTCCTGAACTCTCACTAGTGCCATTGGCACGACACTCAGCCTCTGACAGTTGCTCCCGTACATGGACACGGCAGGCTCTTCAGACTTCTCTTGTCCTTCATCCGTGGAGGAAAACAGGAACACAGCCTCACCCCTCAAGAGTCCTGTGTCCTGCAGGCCAGTCTGTGGGCCCTTCCTCAGGTCTAGATCCAGGCCTTGAAGAGTTCCTCAGAAGACAGCACAGTTGTGGCACAGACATCCACCTCTTCCCTTCTGCAGCTGATTAACTTCTCGGGTGAATTGGTTACTTTCTGAAAATTAATTTTCATTGATGATTATTAGATGTCACTAGTAGAAAGTAGTGAGAGTAAAGAGTGTCACAAAAATCCCAATTATTTGATGAAATTTCAAGCTGTTAAAAAAATCCCAAAGACAATTCCAACCCCTAGATCAGTGACTTCCAGCATTTGCTGAGGTCATCTCCCAGTTCACTGCCAAGCTATTCCCTCCAGGCCCTGATGCGTCAATGCTCCAAAATTCCAGAATTCGGGGGGCGGGGGTGGGGGGGAACTAACCATTTTCCAACAAGAGCTGAAGAACAAAGAAATAGTCTAAGATGCTTCATGAACAGCAACTATCACAGTGCCAAGTCCAGAGAAGGTGCTCATAAATGCAGTTTCTTTCTTACTCATGTTTTTTTTTTTTCCTGAGACCCTGGTGCATAATCATTGCTAGTTGCAAACATGCAGATACCCATTTATTCAAAGGGACTTCATTGCTAGTATGCTCACCTCCACAAATTCTCTGTGTTCTTCTATAGTTACCTCCCACTGACCTCCTGGTCATCACTCCTAAAGTACATGCACACAAATGAACAGGCATGATGGTTTCCACCACCTTGGTCTCCTGGACATCAGCATCATCCAGCCAATCACCTTTGATCCTGTTTCTAAAGAGGCAGCTTCAGGGATTTATTCTTGATGTCCAACTGACAATAAGAAAAGATATCACACAAGAAGGGCTCTCTGAGCAGGAGTGTTAGCCTGGAGCGGCCATCAATTCACTGCTGCTGGTCCTAGTCAGATTCTCAGGACCCTGACTGCCAAACCTGTAGTGGTTTGCTTGATTATTTTTAAATCCTAGAGCAGTGCTGTCCAGTGAAAGCAATGAGAGCCACATATGCAATTTTTAAAATCTAGCAGCACATTTTAAAAAGTAAAAAGAAATGGGTGGAGTTATTGTTAGTGATATACTTTATTTAACAGATACACCAAAATATTGTCATTTAACATGCAGTAAAAAATTACTAAAATTTTTCAAATCTTTTGTACTGTCCTCCCAATCTATCACACATGACTTTAAAGGACAGCACAATTCTAAAACATTTAAATTAAATAATCCCAGCAGCTCAGAAGCCTGAAGCAGGAGGATTGCGAGTTCAAGGCCAGCCTCAGCAAAAGCAGTGTGCTAAGCAACTCAGGGAGAATCTGACTCTAAATAAAATTCAAAATAGGGCTGGGGATGTGGCTCAGTGGTCAAGTGCCACTGAGTTCAGTCTCCGGTACCCCTCAAAAAAAAAATTAAACATTGTTGCACAATTAGAACTAACTTTCAAGCAAGGTTCCAATGATATTTTAAAAATATGTGTTATCATTTTTTTTAATTTAGTTGTAGTTTATTTATTTTATTTGTTTTTATTTTTATGTGGTGCCAGATCAAACCCAGTGCCTCATGCATGCTAGGCGAGTGCTCTACCACTGAGCCACAACCCAGGCCCCCCAAAATATGTTTTCAATATTTAAAAATCATGAGATTTCTCATAAGGATCTGGACTTCGAGGTTTCCTATTTACATCTTGGAGATCTCAGGCTGGGGTGTAGCTTGGTGGGAAAATGCATGTCTAGTTGGGTTTGATCGCCAGCACTGCAAAAAATAAATAAATGAATCTTGGAGGTCTGGCAGCACTGGCTCAGACCTTTGTGGCAACCTTCTGGAGCTAAAAAGCAGCTGCTTTCTTTAGATGGAATGATTTTCCCTGGGTCCATCACCTCTTCTTATTGAGTGATGGTCATTGTACTGCATTGACATTTTTTTCCAGTACCTATTTGATCCCCAAAAGCATCTGAACTCACAAATGCCACTTTCTGTGAAGCACACAAGGCCACATTTGGGGTGATCCAATGTTACTAACTTGGGGCCATCTCTATGCTTGCCACCCACCTTAGAGTAGAATAGGACAGCAAGAAAAGAAAGAATGAAGTCAGTCACAGAAAGGAAAGAAAGACCCTTTAGCACCAAAGCCCCATCCCTGGGAAGCAACTATGGATGAAAGACATGGGGAAAAATTATATTTTTAAATAGAAAATATACACTGGACCGAATTAACATGATTGTCCTTGCATGGGTACTTTTGCTTTGACTGTTACATGGTGATATAAACTTTAATGGAAAGGAATTCTTCATGGCACATTTCAGAGTGCAGCCATCCCAATTGTAAAATTGTAGATATAGACATATATCATTTCACCCACACAGATAAAATAAGCACAAACCTGGAAGGACATTTTGGAGAATTGCCAAGGATTTCCGATTGGTAATTTTCTACAGTTTAATTGGCAAGATGAGTGGATTTTGCAAGGCTGGCTGGAAATCGCTTTTTTTTTTTTTAAAGTTTGGAGGATTATGTATAAACAATGCAACTGTCGGAGAAGCTAGGCTCTGCTGAGAGAAGGGGGATGGTGGTAGTGACGCCCGGCTCCAGAATGTGTTTGGGATTTAATGGACACTAATGATCTATCTCTCACACAGCACCGTGGGGAAATGCATTGACTCAGAGAATTTGTCCACTTTAGAAATCCAGGGGAAAAAAAACAGAATAGAAGTTGGAATATCCAGGGAGGCATCTAGAGAGGTGGCCAGATGCACCGTGTGGGAACTGCTGGCTTCTGCTTCTCCCCACCATGGCACGGGCACATCCCCACCATGGCCCCAGGCACACTCACTCCTGTGCTCTGTGTTCCCTGGAGTAGAATAAGAATCCTAGGCTAGTGCAGAGCTAGGAACACCGGCAGAGACCCCTAGTCTTTGGGAGTCACTATGAAGTCCAAATTGCCCCCCATGATCCCACGCCATCCCCACCAAAGACAAAGCATAGTCCAGACTTCCCATGTTCCCACACATGCTCTTTACCCTGATGCCCTTGGCGGATCAGTTGAATATATTGAGTTGGAGTATGTTATTGAATGTAGCCACTGTTGGAACTGTAGAAAGGGACCAAGAAGGTTCAGCAGGACAGTTCAGAAGAGAAAAAATGTGTATGACTCCTGAAATGGCAAGCATCCTGGGCTGGGCAAACACCAGGTTGTGTTCATGCCAGGTCCTGGGAGAAAGCAGAGGTGGCCTCAGGGAGATGCCTATACCCTGGAGAAGGGAGATCTCTCCTAGACCCTCTGATTAGAAACTGCTGTGGTTTGAATATGTTCTCCCAAAAGCATGTATTGCAAACTGAATTCCCAAGGCAACAGCCTTAAGGTGGGACCTTTGAGAGATGATTAGCTGAGGGCTCTACTTTCACCAATGGATTGATGTAGATCGTAAAAGGACTTGAGAATGGGAAGAAAGAACCTACAGAATAGGAGAAAAACTGTGCTGCTTCTTCTGACAGAGGATTAATAGCCAGAATATATAAATAACTCAAAAAAATTCAGCATCAAAAAAACTCAGCCAGGCTCTGTGGTGCACGCCTATAATCCCAGCAGCTGGGAATGCTGAGGCAGAAGGATCCCAAGTTTAAAGCCAGCTCAGCAAAAGCATGGTGCGAAGCAACTCAGTGAGACCCTGTCTCTAAATAAAATGCAAAACAGGGCTGGGGATGTGGCTCAGTGGTTGAGTGTCCCTGTATTCAATCCCTGGTATTCCCCCCCAAAAAAACCCCTCAATTTATTAATGAGCAAATGAATTAAACAGATCTCTCAAAAGAAGAAATGCAAATGGCAAACAAATACATTAAAAAAAGGTTCAACATAATTAGCAATTGGAGAAATGCAAACCAAAACTAAAATGAGATTTCATCTCACTCCAGTTAGAATGGCAACATCAAGCACACAAACAATAATAAATGCTGAAGAGGACATGGAGAGAAAGGAACACTTCTATACTGTTAGTAGGATTGTATATTACTACAGCCACTACGGAAATCAGCATGGAGATTCCTCAAAAGACTAAGAATGAAACCACCATATGACCCAGCTATACCATTCCTCAGTATTTATCCTGAAGAATTAGTTGTTATACTATAGTAATCCATGCACACCCATGTTTATAGCAGCACAATTCACAACAGCCAAACTGTGGAACCAGCCTAGGTGTCCATCGATGGAAGAATGGATAAAGAAAATGTGGTATATATACACAATGGAGTTTCAGCCAGTCATAAAGAATGGAACTTAAGAATATTATGTTAAGCAAAATAAAGTCAAACCCAAAGGTAAAAGGTCATATTTTCCTCAGAACCAAATAAACTTCTATTGTTTATGAATTACCCAATCTGTGATATTCTATTCTAGCAATACAGACTGAGACAGTGCTCTTCTCTAAAAACCAAAAAACCCACAAAAATCATGCCATGCCCACCTAAGGCCTAAGGTACAGCCCTCTGATCAGCATCATGCTGCAAGGAAAGAGGAAGCTTATTTACCAAGGTGTCTGGGAGGACCACCACGGGGCAGCAGGAGTACTGGAGCAGCTGACCCATTTTCCAGATGGAGAACGGCACAATCACAAGGATCAGCATGAAGCCAAGGAAGGCAAACAGGGCCAGGGCCAGCGGGAGAGCCTCTTCTGGAGACAGAAAGACAAGAAGACGCTTAGAAACCACAATGAAGGGGAAGCCTCTAAACCCAGGCCTCCCCTGACCCCTGGAGTTGACGCCGAATGTCAATCAAGACGGCAGAAGCCAGAAACCTGAGATTTGATAATGTGCCCTGGTGACCAAAATTGCCGCCATTTTTCTAAAATCTAAATTTTAGATTTAATCTAGAAAATCTAGATTAAGGTATGCTTTCCAGAAAGCTCCAGAGAAGATTAAAATCTCTTTCTCAGGAAGGGGAAGGGAGGAGCATTGTGTGTGAAGGCAAGAGTGGTGTTAGCACATACCTGGCACAGCTGCCAGAGGAAGGCACCCGGCCAGGCCCCAGAACTGGCTGGTGGTAACCGAAAACAAAGTGTCTCGCAATTTGCTCTTAGCACTGATCCATCTTATGGAGGAGAATATTAAGTCCGGAAAACAGTCACATAATAACTATGATATATCAAGCCCCTGTTATGTGGCTCCTCCTTCCATCTCTATTCTGGGGGCTGGGTGGTAAACCCCTGTTCTTTGCAATGGGCATGAGTTTCTCTGCTTTTATAAGATGATGCTATGCTCAGAATGGTTAGGCAATTTACCCCAGGTCACACAGATAGGGTTAGCTCCAAAGCCCATAATTATTATAATTGTAAATGTAGCAGAAAGGACCAGACCTGGGCATCTGGAGATGCAGAAGGGGAATGCAGTATTTTCCCATCTCCGTTCTGTGTAACCTGGAGTAGCTCATTTAAGCCCCCCCTGGTCGGGTAGTTAGCTCACAATGTGAAGGATAACTTAGCCAGGGAGGTTGTGGAGAAGCTGGTAGTCACACAAGTGGCTGGGGCCATGCATATTATTTCAAAGATTTTGAAAATTATTTTAGCAGAGTACATTGAGAGATACACAAATGTTAATACCCTTTCAATCCACTCCTATGATTTCAATTCCAAAAAAATAATTCCAAGAAAGGAAACAATTATATGCATCGGTCTGTTCATGGAAACTTCTGGAATACAGCAACAGAACCCCCTTCTCTGCCCAGAGTGGTCCCTGCCCCTCCCACCCCTCCAGGCATGTTCTGGTACATTTTCCTCATGGAACCCACTGATACCATCCCATCTTTTGCTTGTTGGGAGTCTGTCTCCACTAGAGGGGAGGTTCTTGAGAGCAGGGATTTCCCTGCTGTATCCAAGTGCACAGGCCAGGATTTGGCACACAGTGAATACTCAGTAAATATTCATTTAATAAAAGAATGAATATCATCTTCAAAAGCAAATGAAAGCTGGGTGTGGTGGCGCCTGCCTGTAATCCCAGCGGATCGGGAGGCTGATGCAGAAGAATCACAAGTTCAAAGCCAGCCTCAGTAAAAGCAAGGTGCTAAGCAACTCAGTAAGACCCTGTCTCTAAGTAAAATGTAAAATAGGACTGGAGACATGACTCAGTGGCTGAGTGACCCTAAGTTCAATCCCTGGTACCTCCCCTCCCCCCAAAAGCAAACAGAAGTGATTCAAATACCCAATAAAGGGGATTCACCAGAATGGTAGGCTAGTCATTCAGCTATTAAAATGAGAATTGGGACAGATACACACTTGGTTACTACAGCATGGTTTATAGTGGCAAAAAACTAGAAAACACAAAATATTCTCATTAATAAGGAGATAGTAAATATACTGGTTTACTATGCAGCATTTAAAAAAACTGAGGTGGACCCAAAGATACCGACATAAAATGATGCTCATGATATATTGCCAAGTGAAGACGAGCCAGGCACAGAACACTAGGTATGGGATAGGCCCCTTTGTGTGTGTGAGCACTGGAATCACACAGACAGTACTGGGAGGATTAAATGCCAGACTCACCAAAGGAAACCTCCTGAGTGGTATATGGGGAAGAGTGGACAATATTTAACTCTGACCCTTTTTAAAATTTCTGTGTTGATTGGATTTTTTAAACAAGACATGATTTTTTATGAAAGTGAATAAAATAATAATCAGAAAATTTACAGGGGAACAGTTATAGATATGTTAGTTATTGGGGAAAAACAGAAAAATAGGCACAGTGTTTATATGCTATAGAACTCCGACGTGTAGGTAATGACTGAGGGCTACGCTCCTTTGGAGGGCAATTTGAAAACAGCAATCAAAATTAAAGGTCTATATCTTCAACCAAGTCAATCTACCTCGAATAATTTATCCTTCAAATAAATGTATATCAGAAAAATTATCTTTTTTTTTCTCACAATGTTGGGAGGGTCAAACTTAAGGTCTTGTGCATGCTAGACAAGCCCTCTACCACTGAGCTACACACTCATCCCTGGCAAAATAATCAATGTATTAGAGGAAATTAATTAGAGCATTGGCTATAATAGCAAAATATTTTGGGAAAAACTAAGTGCCCATTAATAGGGGACTAGTTAAATCAGTTATTTCATATACATATAATGAAATAGTATGTAGCAATAAAGAAGGATAAAGGAACTACTTCATTAATACGGCAAAATCTATAAGATACATAAAAAGAAAAAGACAAGATCCAGAAAAATAGATAGAACATGCCACCATTTTTGCTAGCCTCAGCAACAGAGAGATGCTAAGCAACTCAGACAGACCCCTGTCTCTAAATAAAATACAAAATAGGGCTAGGGATGAGGCTCAGGGGTCAAGTGCCCCTGAGTTAAATCCCTAGTACCCACCCCACAAAGAAAAGGAAAGGCAATATATGCAAACATATTCTCATTTACTTGTATATGCATTAAAAAGTCTTCAGAAGTGTATGCAAGAAGTCTGGATTTATGGTAGAGGGTATAGGAATTTTATGGGTGGGGAAAATGGATATGAAAAATAAAATTTCCATGTGTCTCTTATATTTTTTGCACCATATGAATGTACTATATATTCAAGGCTAAAAGATCACTCACTCACACACACAAGTGGTGATATTTGAATGGTAGGATCATAGGATGTAGAATTTTGTTGGGTTTATTTTTTCCAAAAGAGTTTTCAAGTTATTCAAGTTTTTAGACCATAACATTTCAAGGGGGGTATGGAGGTGTAGCTCAGTGGTAGAAAACTTGCCTTGCACCTGTGAGGCAATGAGTTCAATCCTTAGCACCACATAAAAAAAATTAATTAATTAATTAATTAAAGGTATTGTGTCCATCTACAACTAAAAAAAAAAAATTAATGTCAAGAGGGGAAAAAAAAAGAGGCTTCTGGAGACACTCCATAAAGCCCCTTCCAATACAAGAAACTGTGGCATTGTATGGTGTATGACCTCTTTCCCAGGCTCGCCAAGGAACCTGGTGGCCTCTCCTGCAGCCACCTCTAATCACAGGCAGTATTCATCAGCCTTGACACATCTGGCCCAGGGAGGAGGAAGCTCTCACGGGGAGAGTAACAGCTGCTTAAAGATTCCCACCCAGCACTAGGATGGCCTCCTGCACACATTCACCACCAGAACCCACCCAGGTCTGTGAAATCAAGGGAAGGCTCAGAATCAAAGGCACCTGAGCATGCACCAAGAGGGGCTGTCACCTCTGCGGGGGCCCAAGGGACAGGCAGATCTTCTTTACCTTGCACCTCCACACACTGCCTGGTTGAAGGCACTGTGCCTCCTGATGACCTTCACCAGAGACTGGGCCTTCACACAGTATGTGGCTCCTGGGTCCATGGTTTCCAGGTGCACAGGAACGCCCCTACTCCTCACCACTTTGGTCTGTTCCTTTGGGAGAATAGAAAACACAGTTATTCTCTGAGGGTAGCAGGACTGGAAAGGTTGAGGAGAGCCAGGAAGGGAACACTGCAGAAATTTCCTATCTGGGGTACGTACAGAATGTTTCCTGTTAACTCACGCATGTTTGCACTCACTTGCTCGTTTATCCACTCACGTTTATTAGGCACCTAATAAGTATCAGGCACTGTTCCAGGAACAGGGACAGAGCATATAACAAAGGAGGCAAAGTCTCTGCTGTTGTAGAGCTTTCGTGGGGAAGACCAACAATATATAAATACATGTCAGGTGGCCATAAAAGCTGTGCAGAGAAAAGGCAAGGGGCTAGAGAGTGACAGGGAGGCACTAGTTTAGACAATGTGGTTAGCGGAAACCTTTCTGAAAGGATGATACTTGAGCAGAGACTGGAAATTTGTAAATCTGACTGGGCAAGGATTTGGCATGGTCACTGCTGCCACAGAGATCAGTGCATAAAATCAGAGAGCTGGTGGGCCATGCCTCCCCACTTGCCCATCCATCCCTCTGTCTATGCACTCCGCTGTCCACCTTTCCACATCTACCGCCTGCCCCGGGCCTGTGCTCTGCATCTGAGCCTGCAGAGGCTTGTGTAGGCTGAGCCTAGGTGACTCAGGGCACATACTTCTCTTTGAGCACTGGCCCTGCCAGTTACAAGGGTGGGGAGCCACTCTGTCCCAAAGAATCTGAGGGAGCTGTGTGCTGCCTCCTGCCAGGTGCTGACCCTGTCCCCAGCATCACTCCACCTGTCTGGTTGGCAATGCCATGTCCTATCAGTTGGCTCTGACCTCATGGGGATAAGGGCTGGTATTATTGCCTGCCCTACCTGCCCCCACACACGTTCCAGGGGACACTTCCCAACCTAAAGCCCCTATTGAGTGTGTGGCAGGGCATATGCACTGAACTCAGACACCACTAAGTGATCTGGGATACCTCCGGTCTGAGAAGGGTCCTATCAGAGACCAACTAGCTCCTTGCAACCACTAAGCTTGGCCCGATAAACATGAACAATGGGATTCCTCTCCAAAGACTTTGGTCTTGGGAAACTGAATACCTAGATCTGGAAGTAGGGATAAAGGGTAGAGGATACTGTGAGAGGCCTCAGGCTCAGAGGCCTTGAGTGGCTAGGAAGGCACCATCATAGGCGTACGTTGGAAGGTGTGATGAAGGGCAGGGCCTGGGAGTAAGCTGGGTAGGGAGCCACAGGAAGAGGACTCAGCGGAAGGAAGCAAGGCCACCACAGGTAGGGGTCCCTGGAGAAAGGAGACTCTGCCAGCTCTGCTCAGGTATTCTGTTAGAGCCCATATTAATACTCTGAGAAAGCCCATTACTTCCTGGTGCTCATGGGAGCGGGCCTCTAGGCCCTGTCTCCCTCTCAGCTTGGACAGGGGCTCCAAGGATTTGAGTGTCCCCTCACTTTCCATTGGTGCCCCACCCCTTCTGCTGCTGCTGTTTTGTGAGGGCTGGACTCCACTCACCTGGACTACAGCAGCCTTCCCACGGGGAGGGGCAGCTCCCTCCCGGGCTTTCTGCATGGCCTACCTGCTCCTAATTAAATGGGCTTATTCATAAGCCAGCTCCTGGCTGGCTGCCCCCTTCTCTTCCCTGCCAAGATCCACACCCTCAAGAGGCTTGTACCAGCCTCGTAGGCTCTTGAAATCATCCAGTTGATCTGGAACACCCTGGCCTGCTTCCCTTAACTGGTTGAGATCAGCTGATGAGAGAGGGGAAAAGTCCATTCAAAAGATGTTTCAGGTTAATCTAGCTTAGTTTGGGGCATGAGGCTGTCCCCCAAACTTCAGCAGATCTGCCTGAAAATGTTCCCAGCCAAGACCAAAGTGGACTAAGGCATTTTTATTTTTTAAAGAGGCCCACAGAATGGTGAGCATCTAGTCATCTCTCCCTCCACAGGCTTCACCCATAGCTGCTCATTCTCAGGCTGCCCAGACAGTGAGCACTGCAGGACCTGGCTCTCCTCACCCACCCTCAGAGAGCTATGCCATCTCCCCGCAAAGCCCGACTCACCTTGGCACCAGGCTCCCTCCTCCAGTAGGCCACAAGGAACTCAAACTGTGGCCCCAGGTCTTCCAGTTCAATGACCAGGTGGAAGCCATCTTTGGACACCTCCATCCTGGGTGGGGTGAGGATGGCTGTTGGCAAGACAAGGGCAGAATCAAAGCCAGTCCCAGGCAGGACCACTTTTTTAATGATGAATGAATGAAACCCAAATGGCAAAGATTTACTATGATTCTGTTTTTTTTTTTTTTTGGCCTCTTAACTTTGATAAAGTCTTCTATTCTTTTCCAGAAATATATATACTCAAGAAAAGAGGAAAAGGGATTACATACTCAAGTAGACATTATTACTTTCCCTTCTAAAATTGTGTGCTCCAGGTTCCACTAACCTAATATTTTAGTAGACATTGCTCTTCACCTTGGCTCATCTAATGAGCAGATGCCATTTCTTAATGCTTGCCAAACACCTGCCTGAACTTGGATCTATGTGGAGCATAGCTGGGCCCCATCTTTTCCTCTTAGGAATGAACATACCTAGCAGGGCACGTGCATCCCTATAGTTCTCATAGACAGTGGCATGTACAGGCATCTGAATACTTTCAGACATCTGCAAACCACCAGAGGCCTGTGGATAGGTTAGCTATTCTGTTCTAGGCCTCATCTCACATCCTGACAGAGGGATATTATTGGCAAGTCAAAGGCTTTTTACAAATTTTAACATTGACTCTAGAAATTACAATTTAAATATAAATATCATCTTTTACATTACTTGGATCCCAAAGAGAGAGGAATCCCCACCAGCAGGCCAAGAACAGAAGGGGTCACAGAGGCAGCTCCCACCCCCTCTCTACTGATGATGAATCCATATGTGCCTTGCAGATCCAGGTCCTCTGACCTCCATCTTTATGGAGGATAGATATTATTAGAGAAAATGACCCGAAGTTCAGAGAAGAATTTTTTGACAGTGTTGGGCCAGGAACCTCTGTCCTAAGCATTCTGCATACTTGTCTCATTTAATCCACCCAGGAAACCTAAGAGGGTAAATATTATTCTGTTTGTATGGAAATGTTAAGGGACTTTCCCAGAATCACAGTTAATAACCAGAATTTGAGCCCATGTCTATGTTTCTAACTCCCCCATGAGGGGTGTTTATTCTTTGTACCAGGCAATCCCAAGTCCAGCTATAATTAAAATAACTAGAAAGAATTTTGAACTCCCAATGAACAGGATGCACACAAATCAGTCAAATCAGACCCTCCAGGAATGGACCCCAGGAGTGTGGTTCTCAAGCTCCTCCTCGACTCCAGCATGCAGTTGAGGCTAAGAACCTCTGCTCCCAACAAGGTTAAGGGCAGAAGATCCTCTATAGGGGAGCCTTAAAGAAGGATCTTTCACATTCCTGGGGAAAAGTCAGAGTGGGCCTTTTACATACAGAAAAGGACAGATGGAATGACTTTAAGAGATCACCAAGCTACCCAGCCCAGTTGCTGATTCCACTGTGCAGGGATAGCTCAAGAACACATCTTCAACCTTCTGATGCAATTACAGGCTCCTTTCTTTAGCTCCCCATGCAGCAAGACCTTTTCCTGTTTATTCTGGCCTTCTCAGCCCATGTTTGACAGCACAGCCCTGCCCACATAGTTTGGAAGGCACTCCCTTATCTATTTGACCCCAGTCTTCCTTCCAACAGCTGCCAATCCACAGCAATAGTCTTGGCATCTACCAGGTGCCAGAGGGAGGTGGTGCTGGGTGCTACCTGGGTACTGCAGGCAGAGGCAGAGCTGCAGTGCCCTCCCCCAGTGCCTAGAATCCTGCCATTTCCACTAAGTCCTCCCATTGCCTGGGAAGGAGGCCAGAGGGAGGAATCCATTTTTGGCACCACAATTCCTACTGGTATTTCATTCCAACAATCCTGTTCCTGCCCCAACCCTCCACTCCTCTGTTCTCTGGCTCTCGACTCCAGGCATCCCTAGAGCAAAAAGTGATAACACCTACCCACAGTTGAGTGCTATGGTAGGATAGCACTCCGCTGAGTAATTTACACATTTCTTCTCATGTGGTCCCTACAACTATCCAGTGAAGCAACCTGTTGCCCCTTTTACAGAGAAAAAGGCAGGGACCCAAGCATCAAGTGACTGAACTGAGATTTGAACCACATCCCTCAAGTTCCATGGAGCCAACTTCCCTTTCAAAGCTGTCTTCATCTTCCTCAGCCTCTTGCTTGGGCGCCCCCACCTTCTAAGGCCCCACCTTCTAAGGTCCACCCAATGTCACAAGCTCCTTAACCACCCTGACCTTGTCCCATTACTTCCTCTGCCCTCACTCACAGCAGAGAATCTTCTGCCACCTCTGAATAAAAGGCTACCAAAGGCCCTTGCCCTTGTTCTTCCTGCAGCTCCCAACTGTCTGCATTCTCACCCACACCTGCTTAGGGGAAGAGCTGCCCTATTGCTTCCCACCTCCATCAGTCTTCCATCCCGGCAACCACACTGTCATCCCCTCCATTCCATGAGGTCACTTTCCTGAGGACCCGTGCAGGGGCCTTCTTCAGCCTTTTCTCCCTCCATGACCTCCCAGCCCATCCATCTTCTCTCAAAAGACATGTTAAACCCTGAGGTTCCCCAAGACCCCAGGGTCCCTTTGTCTCCCATATCTTCTCCCTGGATAATCTTATACTCTCCCAAATCTTTAGCTACCAACTCTGGTGTTGTGTGTCTCTGGCTTTGACCTCTCTGAGGCCCAGATCCTGATGTCCAGCTGCCAGTCAGGCATCCATGGCATGCTATTCTGCTGGAATCTCCATCACAAAGGGCACAGAGACACAGATGTCTCTCATTGCTCAAGACCAGTTGCTTCTCCCAGTGTCTCTGCTTTGGATGGCATTCTCTCTGACTCTAATCAGAAGCTGGACACCATCACCATCTCTCCCAGCCCTATCCCCTAATAACTGGTCTCCAAGCCCCATCCTTTGTCCTTTCTAACTCATCATGTCTCTTGAATTCATCCTTTTCTCCTCCTCCTTCTCCTCCACGCTTGGGACTGGGCTCCATCTTGAATCAACTGGAGTGTTACAACCCTCTCCTCGCTCTTCCACTGCTCTGGACAGGCTTGCCCATTCCAGGTCACTTTCCACACAGCAGCCAGAAGGATTGTGCTTTGAGACAGACCTTGCCTAGACACTCTCTCTTCCATGGCTACCTTCTGTTGACTTGACAAGCTTCATATCAAAGCCACATGGATAGCTGTTTCTCTACCCCCTGCCATCCATCAAGTCCTGGCTTCTTCTACTGTTTTCCACCTCTGCACATCCTGTCATGCTCTGGCCATTGCTTGCACTCAGCTATATGTGAACACCTACCCGGATTCTTGTCTTCTTTTTCAATCATTTTCCAGGTACTATAGAAATTAGAAGAGTCATTTCCCAGCAACCACAGAAGGGTACTATTTCTCATGGCCATTAAAGAAACAGATCTTTTTAAACAACAAAGTTGCTGACAGTCAGTAAATATGGAATTCAGGAGGCACCAGAAGGGAGGCAGTATAAGATTTATGGAGGTACGAGTGGTGTAGTCAGAGGCAATCTTAGAGCTATCTCCCTATTTCCAGAATAGCCAGGTTCCCAATGCCAGGGTCTCCACCATCCACAAACCCTAACCAAGACAGTCAGCAATGACATCCAAAGTCAAAGAACCAAAGAGAGAGAAGTGATCAGCAATTTTAAAAATATATCAGCAAGCTGGGGGTTTAGCTCAGTGGTCGCGCGCTTGCCTAGCCCATGTGAGGCAATGGGTTTGATCCTCAGCACCTCATTAAATAAATCAACAAACAAATAAAAACAAAGGTATCATGTCCATCTATAACTAAAAATATTTTTCAAAAATGTATCAGTAAGAGTGGTTTACATCCACCATACTCTGGCTTTGCAAGATTATTTTGATGATAAAAAGGATCCTGAAAGTCTTGGTGAACATGAGAAGGGGAGCATGGTAGAGCAGAGAGTAAGGAAAAAAAGTGCCTTACTTGAGTTTTGATTAAAGGGGTGCTTCAGGGTGCTCCAGGCAGAAGTCTGGGAGCCCAATGTGGCCCTGACGTGGAGTTTGTAAGGGACTGTGGCAGTGATGTCATCCGTGACGTCACACTTGGGTTCTTCAATGACTGTGCACCAGCTGGTGGGGATCCAGATCCAGCTTATGTACAGGCTCTCGTACTCTCTGGCCAAAGAAAAGAAGATGCAGCGTCACACCAACTCCTTGACCCAGGCGCAAAGGTGATGGGAACTGTCTCCATTCTCCCACTCTTCATAGTCAGCATTTGCTCCCCACCCCCAGCTCCTCCACTCTCTTCCCTCACCAACCATCCAGTCTTCACTCCTTTTGTCACCAGCCAAGGGAAACCTAGGCATGAACCCCAATCTGTGTATTTCTCTCCATGTCCACAGTCAGCACACTTATCTCAGCCACCCTCATGTCCTGCCTTGCTGAGGTCTCCCAGCCTCCGCTCTTGCTGTTCTTCAAGCCATTCACCACCCTCAGCATACCATGACATTTCTGTCTTCCATGGCTTTTTACAGCACTTAGAATGGAATCCAAACTCATCCCCATTGCTATAAGATTCTGGTCTTCTCTCTCACCCTGCTCAGAAGAGAGATATTCTTGCCACACTGACCTCCTGGTCATTTCTCCCAGAATGCTGATCTCTTAATTCCAAAGGACCTTTGACCAGCTGTTCACTCTCTCAAATGATCTGTCCCTGCTGTTCACAGGGATGGTTCCTTGCAGATCTGATGTAAGGGTCACCACCTCAGAGAGGCCTTTCCAACCACCTATTATAAAGCAGCTGCAGAGTCAGCCCTTTTGCCTCAGCCTTACAGTTGTTCTAGCACAAATCACTCTCTGAAATTGCCTCAAGCATTGCTACCCAGTAGAACTTTCTTAATTGATGTAAATGTTCAGTACTGGTAGTGCTCAATATGGCAGCCACTAGCCACGTATGACCCTGGAGCATCCAAAATGTGACCGGTGTGACCGGGAAGCAGATATTTGAGTTTAATTTAAATTAATTTAAACTTAAATAACTCCCTGTAGCTAAAGGATACCATATTGAAAAAGAATGGACCTAGTATATTTTCTGCCCATCTCCTCCTTCATATATTAAGTTCCCTATATCCAGAAATGTTGTCAGCTGTGTCTTGAGCCTACAATACTTACACACTTTTAAATAATGTGATCAGTTTGCATTTACTGCCAATGAAATACATTGAGCACTTTCTCTGCTGCTGTCACTACTCAACAGTTGCAAATTCCTGGAGAAGACTAGAGCCTGGTAGGCCCCAGGGCCAGCTGATCTTTAGGGTGAATATTTGTTTTGACTTCTAAGTACAAGACTATATATAGTCAAGAAAACTGAGATCTCTCTCTCCTCCCAAAGGATCTGGGTCTCCAATGATTTGTCCATCTCAAGTCAGGGTCAAACTCTTTGGACAGCTGACTCACTGTTGAAAAGAAGCCACAACAAAATGTATGTCTATACATTCATGTTTCTAGAGAGTTCACTGTCAAAACCAAAGGGCAGTTCCTTGCTTCCTTGACTCTTTCAATGCCCACTCACACAGAGGGGGCAGATCATTGGAGATAATCCATCCCTGGGCTCACAAGGCCTCCTTGAGCCAAGAAGGAAGGGGCTGTGTCTCCAGGAACTAATTGCTGTCTGAGGGAGGAAAAATTATTCAAACAAAAACCAATCACTCACCCCTGATACTCAACAGAATAGTGTACTGTTTCTCCAGGCAGGATCACTGGGCTCCATGTCAAGAGATACTTCATGTTGATTGAGTTCACAGAGAGGTTCTGAGGGGCAGGCAGACTGGCCACTCCATCTGAGTGAAGGCAGAGAGGAAGGCTGAGGGGTGGCTGACATGGGGGAATGCCACAGCTTCAGACTGGTAGCATCCAGTGAAAAGCCACACAGGTTTATGAATGATGACAACTCCAATTTTATCATACTTGTGTTAATGCTAAGTTTTGGCTACCATAATTATAATTCTGCCTTTGTGATAAAAAGGCATATTAACAATAATAATGGGTAATCTTAAGCAAGATCTTATATTCTATTAAGCTATGTGCTAGATTGTTCCTTTAATCCTCATTACCCTACTGGGACTAAGGACCATTTGTTCATCCACTATACAAATAAGAAAACCAAACCCTATTATATAGGCATGATATGTATGTACTTATTTTAACAAACATATAAAAATTGTACATATTTATGGTACACCTACCACATGGTGCTTTGATAAACACACATATTGTGTAATGTTCAAATCACTATCTATCTCCTCAAACATGTATTATTGCTTTGTGGGGAAAAATCATCCAAAGTCCTTTCTTCCAACCTTTTAGAAATATCTAATACATTATCTATACTCACTCTACTGTGCAATATCAGAATTTTTTTTCACACCAATTCATGTCTTTATATAGTACAATTCTTATTACACATATATATACACAATTTTTCATATCTCTGTATATAAAGTATATTGACACCCAATTTGTGTCTTCATACATGTACTTTGGTTAATGATGTCCATCATTTCCACCATCCTTGCTAATCCCCTTCCCCCTCCCTTTTCTTTTCACCCCTCTTTCCTATATAGAATTCATCTATTCCTCCCATGCTCCTCCTCCCTACCCCATTATGAGTCAACCTCCTTATATCAGAGAAAACATTCGGCATTTTTTGGGGGGGAATTGGCTAATTTCACTTAGTATCATCTTCTCCAACACCATCCATTTACCTGCAAATACCATGATTTTATTCTCTCATATTGCTGAGTAAAATTCCATTGAGTATATATGCCACATTTTTTTTATATCCATTCATTCACTGAAGGACATCTAGGTTGGCTCCACAGTTTAGCTATTATGAATTGTGCTGCTATAAACATTGATGTGGCTGTGTCCCTGTAGTATGCTGTTTTTAAGTCCTTTGGGTATAGCCCGAGGAGAGAGATAGCTGGGTCAAATGGTGGTTCCATTCCTAGATTTCCAAGGAATCTCCATACTGCTTTCCATATTGGCTGCACCAATTTGCAGTCCCACCAGCAATGTATGAGTGTGCCTTTTCCCCTACATTCTCCCCTACACTTATGGTTGTTGTCTTCATAATAGCTGCCATTCAGAATATCAGAATTTCTCAAATCTAAATATAATTTAGTACCTTTTGGCCAAACTGTTCCCTCTTCTCTCCCTCTCTCCTACTCCCCCCATGCTCTGGTAATCACCACTCTGTTCTAAATCTCTATGAGATATACGTTTTGGGATCCCACATCTGAATGAGATCATGTAATATCTCTGATTCTGCCTGGTTTAATTTAATGTAATATCCTCCAGTTACATCCACGATGTTGCAAATAAAATAATTTCATTCTTTTTATGGACAAACAGTATTCCACTGTACATGTACCACAGTTTTGTCTTTTTATAAATTAATCATTTAGGTTATTTCCATCTTTGTCTATTGTGAATAGTGCTGCAATGAACACAGGGATGTAGATATCTCTTCAACATACTGATTTCATTTCCTTTGGATATATACCCAGTAGTATGATTGCTGGATCATATGGTAGTCTTATTTTTAAAATTTTTGAGAAAGCTCCAGTTTTCAATAGTCACTATATTAATTTATATTCCTAACAAGAGTGTGAAAATATTCCCATACTTGTCAGTACTTGTTATCTTTAATCTCTTTGATAATAGACATTTGTTTTTGTTCTGTCCTGGAAATTAAACCCAGAGTCTTAAACATGCTAGGCAAGCATTCTGCCATTGAGCTACAACCCAACCCTGATAACTCACTCTTACTGGGGTGAGGTGTTAAATCATTGTGGTTTTGATTTGCATTTACCTTATGATTAATGATATTGAACATTTTTCATATACTTGTTAGCCATTTGTATGTCTTTTTAAAAATAAATGTCTATTTAGATCTATTATCCATTTTTTCAATCAGATTATTTGGGTGTTTTGTTTGTTTTGCTATTTGAATTCCTTATATATGAAGGACATTGCTTATGACAGGCCCTTATTCCAGGCTTTGATGCAGTCCTGTGCTATGTCACCTTAAGCAACTTGAATTAACCCGAGCCTCCCACTGCTTTGTGGCAAACCCATGCAGGCTCTTGCCAGCTTCTTGTCATATTCCTCTCCTGCTCATGCCAACATTTGGTATGGAAGCACATTCCTTCATGACCTCTAACAGTGCAAAATGGGCTATCAGCTTCCAGGTGAGGAGTGCAGACTCAGGTCAGCTATAAGTGAGTCCAGTCATAAGAGGTGCTAAGCCAGCCTAGAGACTCCACCCCAGAGCAATTGCAAGGCCATGAGCCAATCTGGGACATAAGTATCTGCTCACATAGATGTGTGTGGTACACCCAGAATGGTTTGCTCAGAATGAAAGAAGCCTGTGAAGCTGAATCTACTTTCATAAGGACTTTGGGTACCCCAAAGCGTAACCTTGCAGGTAACCCCAGAGTGATCTTGACTCTCTACTGAAATCCTCTCTTCTCCATTTTACATGCTCCTATTTTAATGCCCAACACCTGCTTCTCTTTGCTGTTATAATCACAGTGATAACATCAACAGCACAGTGGAGTCAGGGGACAGCTGGGGCCCTCTGTGCCTATCTCCATATTGGCACCTGCTGTTTGTTATCAAGCCCTCTTACCACAAAGAAATGGGGACAGGGGGTTTCTGGGGACACCCCATCTGATTCCCTCGCCTCTTCTCTAATGTAGGACACTGGTGATACACCTTCATCTCACACGTACTAGCAACAGTCAGCCCTATGAGGAAACACCTGGGGCACCCACAAGGAGGCTTCCTGACCTCCCAATTCCTCACTTTGAAATCATCAAAGAGATGGAAAGGAAAAAGGCCATGTGGGGGTGGGGGTGGAACAGGAGGGTGAAGCATGGTCTCCTCTGACATCCTTCCTCTGGGAAAATTTAAAAAAAAACTATTTTGGAAATATGAAGCTGTATAAATGTAAGGCTACATTTCATATAATAAAAATTAAGTATTAATATAATTTATTCATTAATATACTTCAATTATATACTTTAAAAGCCCTCAAAAATTAAGTCTTCAGACCCAGATGGTTTCACTAGAGAATGCTACCAAACATTTACAGAAGAATTAACACAAACTTTACACACACTATTTCAATACATAGAAGAGAAAAGAAAACTTTCCAACTTATTTTATGAGGCTAGTATTACCCTGATGGCAAAACCAGACAAAGATAATTTATATTTTGTTTGTTTGTTTACAATGCTGGAGATTGAACACAGAGTCTTGTATGTGCTAGGCAAATTCTCTACCACTGAGATACAGCCCCAACCCAAACAAAAATAACTTGCATAAGTGTTTTTACGAACTTAGGTGCAAAAAAATCAATAAAATATTAGTAATCCAAATCTAATAATGTATAAAAATTATGACCAAGTAGGATTTTTTCCAGGTATGCAAGGGTGGTTCAACATTTAAAAATCAACTAGTGCAATACACCATGTCAATAAACTAAAGAAGAAAAACCACATCTTTTCAGTTGACACAGAAAAAGTATTTATAAAACCTAACACTCATACATGATTAAAACAAAACAAAGTCTCTCTTCAATTAAAAACAGCAAAGAGTTTATGTGAACTTGAGAAAGACCATCCACAAAAAGTCTACAGCTATGATTTTAGCAACATAGTAAGAGACTGAATTCTTCCCCACTAAGAACAAGAATAGGCAAGGATTTCCACTCTCACCACACTTATTCAACAGAATACTAGAAATTCTAGTCACTGTATTAAGGAATGCAAAAGAATAAAAAAATACAGATTAGAAAGGAAGGAGTAAAACTCCCTCAATTTACAGATGATATAATAGCGTATGTAGAAAATCCCATGGAATAAAACAAGAACAAAAACAATTCTTGATATTCCAAGTAAGTTCGAAAGACATAAGATAAACAAAAATTAATCATATTTCCATAGATTAGCAATGAAGATTTACACATAGAAATTAAAACTACAATCACTCAAAAAAACAGTGAAATGCATGAATGCAAATCCAACAAAATATATCAGAATTGATATGGAGAAAAGTTTTCAATGTTAATGTGAAAAACTAAAAAAGACTTAAATAAATGGAGAGACATATCATGTTCACGGATTGGAATATTCAAAATAGTTCAGATGGCAATTCTCCTCCAAACTGACACACAGGTTTCACACAATTCTATCAAAGGCCTGTCAAGATTGTGTTTGTAAATTTTATTTTAAAAGGCAAAGGAATTAGAATAACCAAAACTACTTTTTCTTCTCTCTCTCTGTGTGTGTGTGTGTGTGTGTGTATACACACACACTCAGCATGTGCTGAGCAGCTAACTAACCCAAACTAAAATAATTTTGCAAATAAAGCAGAGGAACTAATCTACTCAATTCCAAGAATTATAATAAAAATTGGAAGCACTCCCTCTAAAAACTGGAACAATACAGGGATGCTCTCTTTCACCACTCCTATTCAACATTGTCCTTAAATTCTAGCCAGAGCAATTAGACAGATGAAAGAAATTAAAGGAATATGAAAATAGGAAATAGGAAAAGAAGAACTCAAACTATCATTATTTGCTGACAACATGATTCTATAGAGGATCCAAGAAACTCCACCAGAAAACTTCTAGAATTAATAAATGAATTCAGCAAAGTAGCAGGATATAAAATCAATACCCATAAATCAAATGCATTTCTATACATCAGTGATGAATCTTCTGAAAAAGAAATTAGAAAAACTACTCCATTCACAATAACCTCAAAAAAAAAAAAAAACTTGGGAATCAACAAAAGAGGTGAAAGACCTGTACAATGAAAACTACAGAACACTAAAGAAAGAAATTGAAGAACACCTTAGAAGATGGAACAATCTCCATGCTCTTTGAAAGGCAAAATTAATATTGTCAAAATGGCCATACTACCCAAAGTGCTATTCAGATTCAATGTGATTCCAATTAAAATCCCATCATTCCTTATAGAAATAGAAAAAGCAATCATGACATTCATTTAAAAAAATAAGAGACCCAGAATAGCCAAAGCAATCCTTAGCAAGAAGAGTGAAGTAGGAGACAACACAATACCGGGCCTTAAACTATACTACAAAGCTATAGTAACAAAATATGGCATGGTATTACCACCAAAACAGACATGTAGGGCAATGGTACAGAATAGAAGACACAGAGACAAATCCACATCAAGACAGTTATTTCATACTAGACAAGAAGCCCACTCATTCCATCAGCACACTCTACCTTGTCACCCTGATGATCTCTTCATTGTCATCACCATTTTTTTCTAATTTTGTAGGGAAGTTTTAGGGTCACAGCAAAACTAAATGGAAAGTAAACAGGGTTCCCTGCCATGGACTGAATGAATGTCCTCCTCCTCCATTTTCTCTCTCCTGTGTGAGGACACAGTAAGAAGATATCCATTTGAAAAAGGGCCTTCATCAGGAACTGAATTGGCCAGCACTTTGATCTTAGTCCGACAAGCCTTCAAACCTGGGAAGGATAAGTTTCTGTTGGTTAAGCCGTCCAGTCTGTGGCATTTTGCTATGGCATCCCAAGATGGCTACCACACTGACATAGGCCCTTTCACATACACAAAACCCCCTTGCCATCAATATCGCACACATCAGAGCCTTGCACTTGTTGAAATCAATGAACCAATTGTGACACATCACATTTCTTTTGCAAATATTTTTTCCCAGTCTATGGCTTATCTCGTTCTCATGACAGTGTTTCATCATCTAACATTTTTATGTCTAATTATGTATGCACAAAGATTATCTAGTGCATGCCACAGCTTATGAATACATATTTGCAGGATACTGGAGGGTAAATATCCAGAATCAGAATTGTTGGGTCAGTGTGTTTGCATTAGTAATCAATGTTACCAAACTAACCTTCTTATAGGTTAAATCCATTTAATTCTCTTACCAGCAATGTAACTATACTCCCACTAGACACTCATTAAAACAGTGGACTGTTAAACTTTAGACTCCTAATGGACAAACCATCCAACATACTCCAGAGAATGTACGAGTGCCATAAGAAGAAAATAAGGTCAGCCTACAGCAATGGGCAGCTGATGCCCCAGGCTGGGAGGAGCCCTGGCCATGGCACCAGGGCTGCTGGCAGCAGAAGCCTCCACAGCCCTGCAGGGAGCCTGGAGCACAGCTCTGCAGAACCATGCTCAGCCCTGGACAGAGGCACATGAGTTCCCATCACAGGCTAGAGTGTGACAGTCCCAGGTGCATGCCTGTCATGCTAGCCACCAGGGAGGCTGAGGAAGAGGAACCTTTGAGGTCAGCCTTGGCAATTAGACCTTGTGGCCAAGGGGGAAAAATTACAAGGGTCTCTGAGGGTGGAGCTCAGGTAGGTCACTTGCCTAACAGGCTCAAGGACCTGGGTTCAATCCCCAGAACCACACATACACGAAAAAATGACCTTGGAAGATGGTTTAAAATGATGGGTCAGGTACACAGAAGGAACCAGGAGAGGGTTTTTAAAGCGAGGACTTAAAACAAAATCCACAGGTGCGACAGGAAAACAAAAGGACACAGAGTCAGTGGGACCTGAAATACCTGGGCGGGTCTGTCTTCTAAACCGCCTCCTGCCCCCAGGTCACCTGGGCTCCTCCGTCGCCCTCCCCTCTCCAGGGGGCCTGCGGGTCAGGCCACCTCTTCTCTGAGGTCCACGGCGCAGGCCACACTGCTGAGGCCACCGCATCCTGAACAGGACCCTGCAAATCAAAACCCACCTGCTGTGACCAGCAGCTCCGCCAAGGAGAGCCCTCAGGTGAGAACCGGGACAGCGGGGTCGGGCGGTGGGCGCTGTGGGGACCGCCCCGACGGCTCCAGGGGACAGGCAGCCCGGGACCGAGGCTCCAGTGCGGCGGCAGATTCCTCCCGGGTCCCACCCTCGTGTGGGCGCCTAGATAGGGGCCGCTCCAGGTCAGCTCACCTTCTCCGCTCCTGGATCCCGGGAGCCAAACCCACCACACCCGGAGCTGCAGCCCCGCCTCCAGGGCGCTACTTCCGGGATCCTCCCACATGGAGCCGTGCAAGGTGGTCCTTTAGCCAGGGATAGAAGGTAATATTAGCCCAAAGGCTTATTTGGGCTCATGGTTCTGGGGGATCCATCCCTAGACCTTGTGACTCCTCCACTACTTTAGGGCTTTGGAGTGCACAGTGGAACAAACTGCTGACATTATGAGCTGGGAAGCAAAGAAAAAGAGAGGATGGGCATGAGGTCCCAGAATGTACCTTGGGGTGCTCCCTCAGTGACCTAGCCCTACTTCCTAAAAATCTTTAGGACCTCCCCATAGCATCACCCTGCATGGACCTGTGGGATACACTCTTCCTTACCAAAGCAGTGTTGGAACTTAAGGGAGACTCTCTCTACCAGGTACCAAAGCACTGCAAGTGGAATATCCCTGCCTATTCTGGGCTCCTTGTGCTGCCAAACAACATGCACGGGGAGGGGTGCTATGTTGCCTATGCTAGTAGTCCCAATGGCCAAGGGAAGATCTGCTCTACAGTGTGGCAGGGAGAGCCAGGTCTGGAGTCTTGCAGGTGCATTGGACATCTCTTATTATATTTCCATGTCCCACTGTACAAGTTTATGGAAAAAACTATAGCAACCCAAGTAAGACGGGACTGCCAGTGGAGTTCCCGTAGGAGAAGAAGGTGGGATCACTCTGCCAGCTAAAGATCCCTGTTTAGCAAAGGCTGAGGGGATCATGGAGCAGGTGAAGGGATGTCATTACCCCGTAGGTCCTGGGACCAGCTACAGAAGCAGGGTTTCTGCAGTCATGCTGCTGTTACTTCATTGTTGCCTGCAGTCCCACTACTTTATATAGAGGATGTCGCTGGTGGCTCCCTTTCTGTTTCAGGTGGGAGTGTGACTGTAACAAACTACCATAGGTAGGGTAGCTTATAAACAATGGAAATTTATAAGGACACCAGTTGCATTCCTGAAAGCCCCACCCTCATGTCGCTGAGGCTTCACCTCTTAAGACCATCATATGGGGGGTTAGGGATCCACACATGAATCTGGGGGACACAATCATTCAGACCATACCAATGACCAAGCTGACATTAGCTTCCAGTTATATGGTAGCTCTTTCCCACCCATATTAAAGAGTGAATATTGAGGCGCGAAGGTGCAGACTGGGTGGGATTAGACTCTCCACATCGTTGGTCCTTCCATCGGCCCCAGGAGGCTGACCTCTGTGGATTCTGTTCCACTGGCAATCTTGCCTTCTGGCTGGCATCTGGGTTCTCCCATTGAAGAGACCCACCCAGAAATGGGGAGGAAAGTGAAGGTGGGGTCTTATTCCCTGACTGCCTTTCTAGGGTGTCATCTCCAGCTGGTCTTGTCCCTCTCCTCTCAGGGATGGCTTCATAGGTGTAGGACTGGCACAGCTACACAGGGTCCCACATTCAGAATGGCCCTGGCTCTGCAGTGGCCATCTGGAAATTCTTAATAATTTGCTTTGAGTTTGCATTTTAAAGGAAGTTCAATCGGAATAGCAGAGCATGTGCCAGGACCTGGAGCCTTGCCTCAGGAGAGGCCCATCTCCCAAGGTGGGCTCTCAGCCACCTGCTTTCCCACTGAGTGCCCTGGCTTCACATGGCCTTCCCTTCTCCCCTGGTGCAGCAACTGCTGCCATGCTACCCCCCAGGTAAGGTGTGGGTGCATGGGGGGTTAGGGTAGGGTGCCCACACCTGGGGCATGGCTGTGGCCGTCCTCCACCATCCCACAAGTCGGCAGCACCCTGGCCATTTCCATAGGCACCTCTTGAAGGGTTGAGCCTTTTCCCCAGCTCCTGCGGGTGCCTGGTGCATCCTGGGGTGAAGGTTTTAATTCCTGGGGGGTTGCTTTTCCTGCCATGTTGGCTGGGGTGGCAGCTCTTAGGAATGGAGGATGCCTGGCTTCACTTGCTTGCCTCCTGCTGGGGCGTGACACATCCACCCAGTCCTGTGGCTGGAGGCAGCAGAACCCTGCAGTGGGGAGGAAGGCTCTGCTAAGATCCAGAGCAGATGCCTGCGAGGGTCTGTAACCTCTCTGGAGGGAGTGCGACTCTAAATAGTCAATGAAAAGCAACATGACAGAGAGAGAGAAGGAGAACGGAAAACACGAGAGAGGAAGAGGAGAAAGAGGAGGAACCCCTGAAGACACTGTAATACCTCTCAGTGACCGTGCCTTCTGGACAGAGGGCTTTGCCTTTTTACTCTGCTCTGGCCCCTCTGAAAGCAGACATGTCTCCATCCTCCCTGCTCCTCCTCGAGGAAGCAGCAGCGTCTCCCTCTCCCTTTGACCTGGGGAGGGGGCTGAGGAGGGTGCCAGATCAGCCTGGTAGCCCTAAAGATTATTCTAGAGCCCCTGTCCTTTTATAAGTCATCCTTTAATTAAACCCGCCTCAGATCCTCCTGCCACAGCAGGTCCTTCGCCCCTGGGCCAATTCGCTGTGTCACGTGGACAGCCCAGCGCAACTGGGGCCTTCTGCCAGCCTGCTGGGGGCAGAGTCCCCTGGCGCGGCCCAGACACTGGAGCATCTGGTGCGCCACAGCGGGGATGCCCTGACCGGCCCAGCCGCGGGAGTGACTCGCTTATGTCTGGAGCCCCGCGATTAGCCTCTCGCCCAAAAGGTGAGGGACGCTGTCCCTGGTGCCCGATGGCGCCCGGATCCCAGCGCGTCCAGTCGCCCTCCCCGCGCCAGACGCCTCCCCAGAGAAAAGCCCCGGAAGAAAACGAACCAGCTAAAAGCCAGCACCGGCTGCTGCGAACCAGGGCCTCTGTGGGGACATGAGGCAGGGAGCCCCTCTGCGCCCAGAGAGCCCTGGCTGCTATGGAGAGCTGCGAAGCCAAGAAGCGCACAGTGGGCTGGAGGGTAGCCCTGCGAGTTGGGGGTCACTTGGAGCTGTCAAGCCTGTGCCACAGGAGAGGTCTCCCATCTGCAGGGACTGAGCTGGATTTCCTGGAGACCTGATTCCAGGTCTTGCTGGCCTGGCTCCAGAGCCTCACACTGCGCTGTGTACCACAAGGAAAACAACCAAGGGTCCCAGCGCAAAATGGGGTTTGCAGCCCTGGCTTTTCATGGGCCTATGAGACCCAGCTCCACAGTGGGCTCTGTGTGTTTGCTGTGACAGACAGGCTCCTCTGGATGACTTGGAGCTTCCAAGCAGCTGCTCTTAGGCTGCGTCCTTTGGAGGGATAAGAAACAGAGGGTGGAGAGAGAGGCAAGAACCCCTGTTTTAATGGAGCAGTTTTCAGATCTCGGGCTGGTCTCCTCCTTGAGCCTCTGTAAGGCGGGATTGGTAAATCACAGTCACTTTGTGGGATTACCACGCAGGTTGGGTCCAGCCCAGTGTCTGGCACACAGTGATGCTGGGCATTTCCTTCAGACCATGCAAGTGTGTAGGAGGTCAGAGTGTTTTAGTCCTGCTTCCCATCTTTCCTGGGCTGGCCCTGTCATTCAACTCTGGGCTGAATGGCATCCCCTGCTTCCTTGCTTCCCAGTGGGCTAGTAGCCTGCTGGAGAGAGTCCACAGGGCCCTTATGTGTGGGGTGGAACATTGGGCTTCCCATCTGGCCTGCTTTTCTCCCACAGAAGTCAGGCCCCTTCCATAAGGTGGATTCTACTAAGTCCTCTCTGTGAGTGAGTGGGTGAATGAATGAGTGATCAGGCAAAGGACAGGAGGAGGAGATGGTTTCTTGGTTCCCAGTCTTGCCCTTGGTCCCAGCATCTACAAAATGACAGGCTTTGTTGTGATCATAAGAGTCTTCAGTGGAGAGAAAATCATTTTAGCCAGAGATGCTCGATGCCCTCCCTCTGTGTGTTTCATATTTCTTTGTCTAAATAAGAGACACATGAAAATGACTAATACTTTGAGAGATCAAGAAATACAGCTGGGCATGGTGGCACTGGCCTGAAATCACAGTAGCTAGGGAGGCTGAGGCAGGAGGATCTCAAGTTCAAAGCCAGCCTCAGCAACTTAGCAAATAGAAGAACAGAAAATAAGTCAGAGTCCTGGCTGACTCCAATGTGAGCCGTTTTGTTTAATGCATGTCTACAGAAGCCAGAGATTTTGCGACTCCAGGTCTTTCAGAGACCTCCTCCAGGCAGCAGGCACTACGGGTAATGCACCTGGTACCAACAGACAGTCCTCAGCAGAGTCCCATATTTTCTGAGGCGGCAGAACATCTAGATCTGGGGAGGTGGGTGGCCAGTTGACTGGGTTAATCTTTTGTAAGTTAGCTTTGGGTCACATCAGGAAACTGCATAGTCCCTGAAAAATGCATCAGCATCCCTCACTTTCAGAGTTGAAATAGAAATATCCCAATGCTAGGGTTTCCCAACCTCACTGTTGGTCAGACTCATTGGGAAGTTTTTAGGAAGGTACTTTGTTCAGCTTTGCCCCTGAGATTCTGATTTTACTGGTCAGGATGTGGCTCATGCCACCAGTAACTTCAAGGCTACTGGGGGATTCTGAGGTGCAGCCATGGCTGAGAGCCTGTACCCCATGCTGTTTCTTGTCAACTGTCCTCTGTGGTCACCTCTTGATATTTTGTGTGCTTCTATTTGAATGTTCTCACTCTTCAACTTTTTCATGCAGGTCTGTGATTACTCTGGCTTCAAGCTCTTGGGTCCCTGGTGTTACCTTATAGCCATTTGCAGAAAAGTTTGTGTCAGGGGAAGATGGCAGTTACCAGAAGCCTGCAGAGGGCTGGCCAGGGCTCCCTGGGCTCACCAGAGACCAGTGTGGGTTTAATCTGCAGTGCCCTCCAGAGCACCATAAAACCAGCCAGCTAGGTGGGAATGATTCAGTGACAGAGGGGACAGGGCTTCTGATGATCTGGAAGGCATGTCCCTTGCCCTAAGAAAAGCACAGTCACCCACCTCCAGCTGTGTCATGGGTTTGATCATAGATTGCAAAAATGCTCACCAAGTCTTTTGATCCTTGAATGCAGGCCCCTTTGCAAGGTGACTTTGCCATTCCTTTCCATACAGTTAGGGTCCATTTCTGCAGCCCTTGAACCTGCAGTTGGCCATGGGACTTGCTTTGGCCAATGGGACATTAGCAGATGTCCACAAGCAGAGGTGTGCGAAGCCCATGAGTGTTGGTGCTTGCTCTCTGGATGCTCTGGATGCACACGGCCAAGAGATGTGAGCAAGATCCTCCTAGAACACCCAGTGCTCATGACCTTCAGGATCAGCTAAGTTGACTCCAAAAGGACTGCCCAGCTGACCTGCAGAACCCGGTAAAATATGAAGTTCAGGTGATGAAGTATTGGGGTGAACAGCAATAACTAACCATAACACAGCCCCACTTTGCCAGATGTTATCAATCTTTTAAATAGAAATCATAATTTCAAATTTTTGTGTAAGTTCCAGTTTTTTTTAAAAAAAAATTGAATTAGTAGCCAACATCCTAAACACATTCTACAGGCCAAACAAAACATACCTTTAGACTGCACTTGGCCTGTGGGTTGTTGGTTTGCAAGTGGCTATGCTGAGGGACACGAGGTGTTTGTCCTAATGCCTGTTTGCCGTCACTCACTCACCCTTCTTGCCAGAGTGGCCGGTGCCCTTCACCTGTGGCTGCTGTCTGTACGGGATGCGCACTGTGCGGGTAGTGCCCCAGCTTCTCCGGGTGGTCTTTCCATGTGGAAATGTGGGATCACTCGTCCTCCTGGAGAGACTGCAGTGTGAGATGGAGTCCAAGGAAGGACAGTGCAAGGGTAGCGCCTGAGCATGAGATCAGGCGTGGAGGGGGAGCCCGTAGAGGGCAGTGGACAAGGAATCCCATCTGTTTTTTCCAGAGAATGTTGTTCCTGGAGGGAAAGCCAGGGAGAGAACGTTGGAGAGAGGGGATTGTGGGGCCCCTAAAGGCCAAGCCAAGGATTTCCCACTTGGTTATCTGGGCAAAGGAGAGTAGCTCTAAGGGAAGAGAAGTCACTGGCAGCTTTCACACAGGGGGCCCTGGGAAACAGGCGCCTGCTCTGTTTATCCACGTGCAGGATGAGTTTATGGCAGGACTGGATTCAGGCAAGACAAGGGCAAGACTGTTTGTAGTGACAGAAGGAGTGTTGACATTGGGAGGAAAAACCCGAGTGGAAGAATGTAAGTTAAGACGTGTGGGGACTTCTCTTGACCTTGAGATAGGGCTAGTTTTGCTGATTTTCTTATCTATATCATCAAGACATGTTAGTGTGTTTTCAACTCACTTCCATCAGCAGCTTCAGATTCCCGGCTCCTGTCACCTGCCTGCCTGACGGAATCTGGGTCTCGCGGTGGTCACTCCTAGGGCAGGGGAGACTGAAGAGGGTGTCTTCTGGGCGTTTGGAAGGAACGTCCTTGATCTCCCCTGAGAACCTCTGGAATCATCTGTGCCTCCTTTCTGTGCTCTCCCCTCCCTTCTAAGGATTTCAAAGTTGGATCAGGAGGGGAGGGAGAAAACACAACTGTTTAAAATCCAGTTTTCAATCTCGAGGAGAAGAGGAAACGTCACAGCTATGAGAAGAGGAGACAAGGGAGTCGGGGAGGTGCATCCCTCACGGTGCAGTGAGAACCGACCTCAGGAGGAAAGCTGCAGGGAAAGGCCAGTGTAGACCCTGCTTCCCACTGTCACTGGACCGTCAAGTCACATTTGAATTTTAAAAAGCGGATCCCAGGTCCCGCCTCCTGTGGGGTCTGACATGGCTGGTGTGGGGTGTTCTTGGCACCAGGGTCTTTGAAAGCTCCCCAGGGAGTGGACCCCTGCCGTGGAGACTGAGAACCCCTGTGTCCACCAGGGCCCTCTGTGGGCTGGTGCAGCCTGTAGGAGGTGCCTCCAGGGGAACATCTGTATTTGGTGGTTGCCATTTTCATGGTAGATACTGACAGTGGTTCCCAAAGGCTATCATTTGGATCTAGAATGTTCCCCAAAGTCCCATATATTAAAGGCTCCATCCTCAGCCTGTGACTCTCTTGGGAGGTAGTGGAATGTTTAAGAGGTGGGGTCCAGTGGGGGATCTTAGGTCATTAAGGGTGTGCCTCTGAAGGGCATGTTGGGACCCTGGTCCCTTCCTGGCTTTTACTTTCTGCTTCCCAGTTGCCTTGAGGTGAGTGGGTAGCTCTGCCATGCATTGCCTGCCATACTGTGCTGCCTCACTACAGGTCTAAAGCAACAGGGTCAATCAAATGTGAACTGGATATGGAAACTGTGAGCCAAATAAACTTTTTCTCTTTATGAATGAGCAACCTCAGGTCTTACAGTGGCAGAAAGCCAACTAATACATCATATGAACTTGAAAAGTATAAAGTGTTGGAATGGGGTGTCTAAGATAGGTCACATTTTTGGGTTGGATGAAAAGAATTTGTTTTCTGGGAAGACACAAATGGCTTTAGTACAAGTAAGCATGCTTACTACAGTTCATCTGCTGAGAACAAGTGAAATGGGCAGGAGAAAGAAGTTGCACAGTAACGGGAAGGAGGGAAGTAGGCCCAGAAGGCAGAGTAGAGGAGATTGCAAGTGGAGACAGATGTCAGAAATGTGCCTCCTCTTGAGGCAGGGAAAGCCTCGAGAGCACTTCTGTGGGCTGTCCTGGAGCAGGCTTGGTGTTACAGAGCCTGAGCAGATCTTGACAACCAGGGGTGTCCGCATGGCCAGGGGCACTGGAGGGAAACCTGTGCTGGTCTCATTAAGGTCTGTGTCTGGGTGATGTCTCAGGGAGATAACCCCCTGGCCTGGCTCCCAGGGATGGTGGGAGTGGTTTTCCCATCCTCCCTCTGGAGGGCCTGTGAATGGTCTACCTCAAGCTTGTGAGTGTCAAAGGGCTCCTGTCTCAGGGTCCAGTCATAAGGATGTTAACAGCTTCATTTTTAAATTTTTTTTTCCTGGGTGTCAATCAAATCCAGGCTTTGTACACGCTGAGCACACACTCTACACCAAACCCTGCGTCATCTTCTCAAACCAGGAACAGCAGAACTTTAAAAAGATATTGCTGTAAATACTTTTTTAAAAAGTCAGAATTCTTTGCTGCCCCAGTATGATCTTTCTGAGGTTTAATAGGACTTTATTTTTTTAAACATATATTTATTTTTTTCTTTTTCTTCTTTAAGCATAAAAGACAGTAGAATCTATTTTAACATTTATATAAGGTAAAGAATTTTCTTAAAGTTGATGTGCATGCACTGAAAAATCTAGAAACAAATCAACTCTTATTGATACAAGATGTTTTTACCTAAAACAGAATTCTAAGAGTATACTGGGAAACTACTTATTGCTCAATATTAAAGATGCTTGATGGAAAAATAATTGATATTAATAGTTTTTTTATTAATATTTTATTAGATATGTTAAAGAAAAATGTATAATGTGTCAAAAACATATATAGTGCATCTTAGGTTTTGGTAATGTGCCCTGGTGAAGTGTCCTCCTGCCCTGGAATGCGTGAGACTCCCAAAGCGATCCTTTCTTACAGCAGTGAATCCATCTCTAAGGATATGGTTCTGCATCAACTTTTAATTCAAGCATTTCTTTTCTGTTTGGATAATTTTTAACAGCTTTATAGAACTATGATTGACCATCTGCATACAGTTGGGAATCTTTTGACCCTTTGAATACGTGATGCATTTTTACTGACCAGTAAGAGACACCCATTCAAAACAGGCAGGAAGATGGCTTCTGTTTACAGTGGATAGCTCAGGCAGTCAATTAGCTTATCAGACTATTTTTCTTTCTGAAGTCTATGGAAAGGGCTAAATAGCTGGTCAGTGTGTGTATGTTCTTATCTCATCGATGCAGAATCAGAATGTGAAACATCACACAGGGAGGCAGCAGTCCTGGTCCTAAGGAAAGGCAAACAAAGTCTCTAGAAGCCCCTTTGGCTGGTCGGTGTTAGACACTGTTTAAAATCACATCACCCTTAGTGACAAGCAGGAGAAGTGCACGCACGTGTGTATGTGTTTGGGCGCGTGCGCATGCTTACCTGCACAAGTCTTCTTTCCCATACCATTTGGAAGCCTGTGGGATATCTATGTCTTCTTTCATCAAGAAGTAATGCACTTTTTTAATCCTACAAAAACACTCATAGGGCTCCAAGATATTTATGTGTGCACGTGTGATATTCTTGTGTGTGTGTGTGTATAATATACAAAAGAATGTTGAGCTGAGCACATTGGCACACGCCTGTAATCCCAGCACTTGGAGGCTGGGGTAGGAGGATTGCAAGTTCAAAGCCAGCCTCAGCAACTTAGAAAGCCCCTGTCTCAAGGCGGGGGGTGGGGGGGTGGGGGGGTAGGGGGAAGGGGGACTGAGGATGTTGCTGAGTGGTTAAGCTCCCTGAGTTCTGTCGTACCCACCTCCATAAGAATATGTAATGCAACTATGTTTGAATAGAAAAAAAAATGAGTACTATCAGAATGATAAGTTGCTTGTTAAGAAGAATGCAACTCTGTGTCCTGACAGGGGGATAAAGTCCAGAATATATTGGCTGAAATGTGTCCACCATGAGTTACATGAAAGCCTTGTGACTGGTTTTCAGTTCCATGTATGTATAGAGATCTACCTTAAGTAGATTTGGAAGACATGGATAATTCACTTGTCAGATTTTGCCTCAAAAATCCCTTCAATCACCCACCAAAAAGCATAAATATAATTTGGGGTTTCTATACTTGGGTTTGTGTGCATATACTCATATGTATATTTGGACAGACGGAACCTTTATTTATGTGTAAATATGCCACGTAAGCCATGTACATATTCTGTTCAGTGCTTTCTTATTTTCCTTCCTCAAATGAGAACCTGTATTTGAGTTCTAGAAAATGCAGTGTGCACGTGGCCAGCTCTGCTGCAGGATCCTTGGTCCCAGGGCACCCACCAGGAAAGGCACCTATGGCTCTGCTGATGGTGGCAACCTCTAGGGAGCCGGGCTGGAGGTGGAGGGGCAGGGCTCCCCTCCGTGCCTGATGCATTCCAACAAGGAAAAAGCAGTTTAGTTCCTGTGCTGACATTTTCTCCCTTCCAGAACCTTCTCTTGGAGCTGCCTATGTTTCTGATGCCCAGTACAACAGGAACGTTCCATTCCAAACTTCCCCTCAGGCTATCAGGTAATTTAATCATCTAGCTGTCCACTTGTCCACCTTAAGTTTTAGAGGTTGAGACAAACCTGGAGGCATTCTTTCTACAGAAACTTTTCAGAGGGGTCTAGGTACGGCACATAATTTGGGTAAAACCCAAGAGTGTTTTGTTCTGCGGTGCTGGGAGCCGACCCAGAGACGGGCCTGTGCTAGGCAAGCGCTCCACCATGGAGCTGCAGCCCAGCCCCTGAGCCTGGTGGTTTGGGTTAAGTTCTAAGAGCACAGTGTCCCACGTGCAGGGAGCATCCGGTCAGTTAAGAGCAGATCAGGGGTAATGGACACCACCAGGGCCAGGAGATGGAGTGCCCAAGCTAGACGCACGTGGCCAGCTTTCTTCCTAGCCAGCGTTACCTGGAGTGCAAGGGAGGGCTTCTATTTTCCCTTCTGTCACCTCCTAATGCTACCCACACATTCACTCCTTTCCTGGGAATCCAGCCTTTTCTATCTCCCCCTAAAGTTTCAACTAAGACCAAGCCCTTGGCTAGAGTAAGGAAAAACCCTCTCTTACATCAGCGCTCGGTGTCAGGGTCTCCAAAAGCAACAAACACCTCATGTGCCCAGACTGCCAAGCAGGAGTGGGGGACTGTCCCACCCTGCAGGGATCTGGCGTGTGGCAGCCACATCTGTCCTGAGTATACCGCGTTGAGACGGGCTGTGCACATTTTCACATTGGACTCAGCCACGCCCACATGGCATTAGGTCACTGTAACTGAGGGTTCAACTTGTCAGTCTCTGGTTCAGAGTGTTCTCTTATTACTGTCACAACAACTCCGTGAAGAAGGTGCTAAAGCTGGCTCGAGACTGTCCACCAAGTGTGCTTTGAGATATGATCATCTTCTTGATGTTTTCTGTTAGTGTTCTATAGTTTGAGCTAAAGTGATATCACCCCTGCTCCTGAGAACCTAAAGGGCATGTGACCCATCACGAGTCTTATTTATTTATTTGTTTATTTACCCGTTTATTTGGCAGTGCTGGGGATGGAAACCAGGACCTGGTGCATGCTGGGTACTGCTCTACCACTGAGTTGCCGTGCCAGCCCCGACCCCTGTTCATCTTAGCACAGAAGTTTGAGTGTTATATAACTCCTGCTCAGTGGTTAGAACCACCTTTACTGTTTTTCCTCTCCAGACTTTACCATTTTCATAATCACTGGGCAATGCGGATGGCCACGTACTTCTTCATCTGTGTCAACCTCTCTCTTGCCCTGTTTGAGGAACAGGTGCTGTTTCTGCTACCATTCTTGGTAAGCATTAGATAAAAGATGTTCAACCAGACCTTGTCACCAGTGAGTGGGGCCCCTTGCTTCTCCCTTGTTTTCCTCAAATGTCAACAAATAGGAATTTGACTTTATTTTTTTCTTGCTGGGGCTTCAGAGAATTCTGCTTGTTGGCTAATGTGCCAATCATAAGGGATTTTGAGGGCAATGGAACTTCAGAATAAGCTGCTGAATTTGTAAAATGAATCAATTTTTAAATCCCGTCAATATGATGTCTCAGGGTAAGCTACAACAAATATATGTTTATTCAGTGCAACGTTGTTTGTTTCCTTCAAGAAAATGTTTCCTGATACATATAGGCCAGGAGCCAAAACCTGGAGACTTTCTCAGTTAAGAGAAGCCAGGAACTTTGTGTTTCATTGGAGAGTTTTTGCCTAAATCTCAGAAGCTAAACCTCAATGACACGATCTGATAGTGGGTTTATTGCAGAATGTCCCCCATTTCTAAAATGATAGTATGGACCATATCCCGCTAGGCCAAGGGTACTTTTGGCTTCTGCCTTCTATTTGATGATATTTTCCCCTCTCTGCTCCCTCCAGCTCACTCTTGAAAGGCCTTCTGTTCTGCCAGCCATAGTGACATCTGCTGGCGGACATGGGAAGTCACAAATCTGGGGGACCCTCTCAACCAAACCTTGTTAATGCTGCCATTTATCACAGGGGCAGGGGTGCGGGCTCTGGAGGGCTGGGCGTCCTGTCATTTCTCCCATACCCTCTTCCAAGATAGCAACCATGTCTCAAGCAGCCAGTTCCCACCTTCCACTCACAGAACTGAAAGTCAGGCAGATGCAAACCCCAATGCTAGCGTGGGCCCTGGAGAAGAAGCCACCACTCCAGGTGACAATAGACTTGACTGGATGCTTGGGGACTGAAGCAAGGCAGTTCTCACCCACTTCTGCACCCTCCTCATTTTCAGTAGGCCTCTGCCTGCGGCTAGGAGAGGAGTGGAGCTCTGTCCCCCACCTGGCCCCGCTGTCTCAGCGCTGCTGTAGGGGCAAACTTGCAACTAGGTGAGTTGAAAGGGGATTATTCCAACTCAGAGTTTCTTTTCTTCTGATCTAACACAGAAGATGTCCACTTTGCATTTCTGAGAAGTTCATGGTGTCCTAAGAACTCCACTTCACTTTGGCTACTCAAAGTGGGGTCGCTTGGTCAGCAGCACCAGCATCCCCACTCAGAGCTTGTCAGAAACGCTGCCACTCAGAGGTGCTGGAGTTTTGCACTGATAGAAGCCACCTTTGAAACAAGCCCCAAGGCCATACCTTTACACACCCAAGCTCATGTGCTTGTACTCTACACTGGGTTCCTCACCTGGGCGCCCTTGGCCCATCAGGCCATATCCTTCTTAGTCTGTAGAGGTCTTCCTCGTGCAGTGTAGACATTCAGCAGCACCCATGGCCTCTACCTGAGTTTTGCACCAGCACCCCTGACTTGTGATAACATAAAAGGTCTCCAGGCATTGTCAAATGACCCAAGGGGAGGGGGAAAGTCACCTGTGTTGAGACCCATCATCTTCAGGGTCACCTGAGACCTTGTTACAAACACACATTCTCAGACTCCGCACCAGATTGGCAAAACCAGGAACTCCAGTGGGGCCCAGGAAATTAGTTAACTCTCTTTGAGACACAGGAACTCTGAGGTGGAAGAGGACTCGGGAAAGGCCCTGCAATGAATCACTATTTGGTGACAGACCAGTCACAGGGGCCACAGCATGACCAAGAGGTTGCAGGCCGTGGGGGATAAAGCCAAACAATACAAGGTGTCCTTGCAAAAGTGGCAACTGGGCAAAAGTGAGCTTCTCCATCCGTGTGGATTAGACGGGACGTCAGGTAGATCTGCAGGCTGTTGTAAACAACAGCCAATCAACATACGCTTAGAAAATCATGGAAAGACTAAAGATGGGGGCGGGGTGCTTCACAGATGCTGTGTGTTTTCTTCCTCTACTTCTAGGATTCTCTCTACCCACCTCCTGAAGTCAGTCATACAACTATCCCCATTTCAGATATGCAAACACTGAGGTCCCAAGAGGTTACAGAACATGCCCAAGGTCATTGTCCAGTAAGAAGTGAAAGTGTTCTTCTCATGCTGGTCTCTGATTCCAAACCCACACCTGCCTTTCTTCCCAGGGCACTTCCTGGTCTGCACACAGGGATTACATGCCTTAAGATTGGGAGGACAATCCTAATTTCAAACCTTCTACCTCACGTTATGCTGAAGACAATCCTAAGCAGCAGAGCACGTGTCTTATTTGGTTTAAAAACTCCATCTCTGGTATTAATGAGATCTCTCTGCCACAGCCCCGCCAGACAGCCATTTGGGACCACAGGAGTGTGGAGAAAGAGTGACCACAGGAGTGTGGAAAAAGAGGACATAATTCAGGAAAGCGAAATACAAAGAAGCAAGAGCTGAATATACTAGAACAGACAGGACCAGCAGAGAGAGCCCAGCTGAGAGAGGCCTGGAGCAGGGCTGGGGCGAGCCAGCGCATTCCACGGGTATTGATGAAGTTCTGCTGTGTGCCTGGCACTATGTTGAGAAGTAGATGCTGCATTGAGTACAGTCTCTGACCTTGCCCTGCTAAAGATCCCAGTCTGGGGATTTAAAGCTGGATGACATTGTCCAGCACTATGCCATTTCTTCACACCCCAGCTGACCTAGAGCCCCCAGCACCATGGCCCATTTGCCTACAGTGAAGGCTAGCAGCAGAATCCTGCCATGGCTGGCAGGAGTGGGTGGAGAACCCCAGCTCTCTCACTCTGTAGGAGGGCTTCTATTAGTAGCATGATCTACATGGACCCCAGCACTCCTTAGCAAGACTGTGCTTAGTCACTCAGTGACAACAACTGACTGGTACACCCTGTCTTCCAGTTCCTAATCACTTCCTGTTCCCACCTGGAGTTTTCTAGCATCGCCTTCCAAGAAAACTACTTGCTAACAAATCTGGATCCCAGAGTCCCCACACTTTACCTCAGGGAAGCCAGAGCATGAAAGAAGGTTCTAGAAAGATGTACAGTGATCCAAGTCTATCTGGCCATTGTATGCCTGAATTTATAGTACTCCTTGGCTGCTCTGATTGCCCTGATAAGTTTAGGAGAAAAGACAAGCCATATTTTGGCATGTAAAATGCATTCAGGCCGAGTCACTTTCACACAACCTACCAAGTAGGGGTAGAATGAATTTTAAGTACAACAGAATGCCGAATGCCTACTCATTCCAGTGAAGACATGCTGCAAATAAGACTTAGAAGATGTGCTGCAAACAAGACTTAGAAAAGTGCCCTCAGAGAAGATTCTATCATTCTGCATTTGCTTCTGAAAGTTGAAGCACATAGTTCTAATGAGCCCAGGAAGACAAGGTTGATACCCAGTTGAGTTGGCATATGATGTGCCAGAGCTCAGGACTTCAGGGCTGCTGTCTGGTGGTTCCCGGGCTCTTCTCGTCCTCACCTTCAATGAGTGTCTTTTTGTTGGTGATGTCATTCAGCAATGGATTACTGGCCCAGAGACTTGTTCAGTATTGCTCAGCAGTAGTAAAACACTGTCACCAGTTGTAGGTAGCCAACTCCAGGTGAGAAACTTGATAGATGTTAATGCTCACGGCTTCAAACCGGCAAGCTGCCCCTCAGTGATCATGCTCTCTAAAATATACACCATGCTAAATTGTGTGGAAGAATTCTACATCTAGCCAAACCACAGGAGCTCTCAAAAGCCAGCCCAATAACATTTAGAGGATTCACTCTCCAAAGCAAGCTTGCCAATGCCTGAGTGTCCACACACTCTATTGGCGCCAACCTCACCTCCTTTTAGAATGCACACATCCAGCAAGATATCATCGCCTGTGGTGGTTGAGCGGCCTTTCCAATGGACAAGGTAGATGTGAATGTATCACGTGAATAAACCAGCATTTACCAACAACTGGAAGAAACAAATTCACTCTCTGTTATATGATGATGGAGCTGCTCTGTGATCTAGACCATCCCCCTCTCCTGCATCCTCTCTGTTTGCCTCTGCCTGGATGGACCTCCAACTCAGCCCAGAAGGATGTGTCCTTTCTAGTCAGAAGCCCTGTCATGGCTTCCAATTCCAGGCCCTGATTCCTGGTTAACTGCAGCCAGAGCTCACTTTCAAGGTAGTCTCTTCAGATTCCTTCCCTACCCTAACCACAGTGTGGGTTCTGGCCCCACCCTGACTCTCTACACCACCATTCCACATTATTGTCTTCTTCTCCCTCATTGTGACCCAGGACTACCCATGACCATGACCAACTGTTGAACCAGTGCCTCAGAGGGTAGAAATGACCAGAGATTGCTAACTTGAAGATTTCACACATAGTTAATGAGACATCCTGACTAGTCAAATGACATAAGAGGAAATCAATGAATTCTAATCTCAAGGGCAAATCCTACAGTACACTGACTGTCAAATTCAGCTACACACTGGAGCCACCTGGGAGCTGTGCATAGTACTGACCACTGGACCACCCACTGGCCCTGGGCTGATGGAATGGCTCTGGGCTAAGATGGGACAATGAGGTTTGTAAATTACCAGTTGAGTATAATATAAAGCAAACTTTGAGAACACTGCTTTTTCCCCACATGAAGAACTGTGTGCAAACAGATGCAGAATTACACAAATCTGCAGCATAAGTCTCCTTGAGATCCATAGATTAAATGCACTGCAGTGACCAGCACCCTGGCTAGGAACACCACCAGCCCCCTGGAAGCCTCCTATTTCCACCTTCCAGGTGATCACAGCCCTGCCATCCAAGCATGGAGGAGTCCTCCCTGCTGAGAGATCTCAGTGTGGAGAATGGAGAGCCCCTCTCTCCTAGAGTCCCTGCTTTGACAACAAGTGCACTGGAGAAGTTTGAATAAAGTGGGAGGCACATGGGCAGGCTCCCTAGATGAGGCCCTATTGAAGGGAATCTACATTTCCAATGGAACAGATGCTTCAGAGAGAAACTGAGAGTGCCGGCTCTGAGAAGCGGTTCCACTTCATGCAGCTTCCACCAGAAATAAACCTCAATGTGCTTACAGAGAACAAGATCGTTCCTTCAATTGGAAGCTGCCTGCACAAAATGCTTCTGTTCTGCACTTCCAAGCTTTTCTCAGCCAGCACGTTCAGACGACGTGAAAGTGCAAATTGTGCTACCCAGAGATCCCTTGGGACATCACCAATATTCAAGTGGAACATTGGACGGTTGACAAGATTAATGGCCCAGAGTTTCATTGAAATATTTTCCTCAAATTTTTTGAAAACTCACTGGAAACGAAGGTACCCATGAGCAACAAACTCTGCTTTATACAAGACACAGAAACTTCTAAGTAAATCCCGTAACTGCTGGCTCTAAGAAGGATTCCAATTCCTACTAGTTCAACCAAGCCCAAATCCCAATATGCTCTCTAGAAACACATTTACATCCTGCAATTGAAGCTGTTTGTATACCCTGCTTCTCTTCTGCACTTCACACTCTTCTCATTGAGCACATTCAGAGAACAGTTCAGGCTCAATATCCAAAGTGTGCTAGCAGGAGAGCCCTTGTACCTTGGAGCACTTGCTCAGAGAAGAAGTGTTAGGACTGATGGGTGGGTCAATACCTCAAAGATTCTTTGGAATCCATTCCTCAAACAGATTCTGAAAACTATCTTGAAGTTGCATGAGCCTGTCTGCAATGACCTCTGCTTAATATTGAGTGCATAGATGGTTCCAAGTGAAAGGGTGCCATCAGCTCTGACACGAGGTTCTGCTTCCTGCATGTTCAACCAAGGAAAACCCGCCACGTGTTCACTGAGAACAAATCTACTTTGTGCACAAACTTTTTCTGTTTGCCCCCTACAAATGCATCTCAGGATGCACATTCAGAACACATTTCCTGCAAAAAACATGAGAAAGTATCATTGCAAAAGTCCACTCTGGTCTAGCATCACCAACATTGATTAGGAAATGATTTGCACAAGTTTCATTTTATCCCCTTGGTCTCCTTCTTCTAAAAACTCATTGAAACTGCAGGTACCTGACAGTAACCAACTTGCCATTGACCAAGAGCATAGTTGCTTCCAATGGAAACTGGGCCTGTCAGCTCTCAGAAGCCATTGGATTTAAGGCTACTCCAGCCAGGTACAAAGCTCAATGGGCACGAAGAGAAAAAAGTCATTTCCTAATATGAAAGCTGCTTGCCAAAATTTTTCTGTTTTGCACTTCCAAAATATTTTCAGGAAGCACACTCAGAGCACAGTTTCAGCCCATATGCAAAGAGTGCTAGCAAGAGTGCCCTTGAACCTAGGTTCAGCAACTGGAGGAGAACTGTGGGCCCACTGGGAAGAGCAATTGCCCAAGGTTGATTGAAATCCATTGCTCAATTGTTTGTCACAGAATTCACTTGAAATCCAAGTGCCTGCCTGCATTGAACTCGCATTGACCAATTGTACAGATGGTTCAGAGGGAAACTGCCACCTCTGAGAAGCGGTGCTTCTTCACGCTAGTTTAAGTAGTGACAAACCCCAATGTGCTCACTGAGAACAAAATGAGCTCCTGAATGTTGAAGCTGCTGAGAGACTGCTTTACTTTTGCACTCCCAAACTACTCTCAGCAAGCACATTCAGAGCGGAGGTCAGGCCCAAAATACAATGTTGGCTGGCAAGAGAGTCCTTGCGCCCAGGATCACCAATTTTGAGAAGCCAATGAGGACTGCTGAAAAGATCAATTCCACGGAATTCCATGGAAATTCACTCATCAGACCTTTCTGAGAACACTTAAAAAGAAGGTTTCTGCATGCAAGGAACTCTTGGTGATAGATGGCAATGTTTGCCAAATGCAAACATGCCTACCAGCTCTGAGAAGCCATTCTCATTCACACTGCTTCATCCAGGGAAAAATCTCCATGTGCTCACTGAGAACAAGTTAGCTTGTGCTACTTGAAGCTGCTTCTGCAAACAGCTTCACTTCTGCACTTCTAAACTGTTCTCATCAAGCACATTCAGAGCACAGTTCAGGCATGAAACACAAAGTGTGACAGAAAGAGATCACCAACTTGCAGGAGGAAAGAGGACCAGCTGAGAAGGTCCGTTCTCCAAAGTCTCACTGACATCCATTTGTCACACTTGTTTACCACATACAGTTGAAGTGCAGGTGCCCACATGAGTGAACTGTTTTGGATCAACGGCACAAAAGCTTCAATGTGAAAGCATGCCTGTCACCTGTAAGAAGCAGTTTTGCTTTCTTCTAGCTCACACAGGAAAAACACCATGTGCCCACTTACAACAAAGTTAGTCCTGCAAGTTGAAACTGCTTGCAGCAAATGGCTTCCATTCCCCACTTGCAGCCATCAGTGGTTGACAGATGGCACAGAGGCTTCAATGTGAAACCGTGAATGCCAATCATTACAAGTGCTTCTGACACTCTAGTTCAACCAGGGACAGCCTAAAGTGCTCAACGAGAACACACTTTGTTCCTGCAAGTGGAAGCAGCATGCACGAACTGCTTCAGTTAGAAAATTCCAAGTTCTCAGCAACCACATTCAGAGCACAGTTCTGGCCCCATAGAAAATGGGTCCTACCAAGAGGATCCCGTACCTATGATCACCTTCATAAGGTAGCTTCCCAACTTCTGTGTGGAAGTGTGTTTCTCCTTGGCCCTTACACTGTTGTGGAGACCACTAGGAGTTCAGCTTTGTGCAGGATCATCTGACCTGGACTTTTTGCAAGACCTGTACAGCCATCACACTTGCTCAGATGCTACAGGACTTTTCAGACCAGTCCAGGCAACTTAGGCATCCATTCATTGTCTGCAGTCTATAGATTCCTAGATGCATGGCATTCATTACCATCAAATGCAGAATTTTCATCAAAAACTATATATATATATATCATTCCAATCTGAATCAAGAAAATCGGAAATATCCCCAAATCCAAAGAGTGGATCCCCATTGTGATGCTACCAGTGGAAAATTCCACAGCTGACCTCATGGGATGGTTCACAGTCAAAACACAGCTGCATGAAAAATATTACATGACATGACCTTCCTGCTATGTGAAAAGTGGCATGTGAAGAACACATGTATGTCTTCCTCAGACATGGGTTCATTTGCAAGACACCTTGTGCAATTGAAAATACCCCAAAATGGGAGAAATCAGAACCACGTCTCCAAAGTATTTCAGCAGGGACCAACTCCATCTGTCTATCTATCTCTCAGTGAGTGTGTGCGCTCTTGTGTGTGTTTGTGTGTCTTTGTGTTTGTACCATGATAGCTGATACTTCATTGCCCCCATTGGAAAACTGACTCAGATAATGCCATCTGCCAAACTCCTAAAAACAGAAGTTCTTGCTGATAGAATGAAACATTCCTTCCTGTTGGTTTGGATGTGTCCGTTAGGAAACACTGCTACATTTAGTATACTCAAATCATCAGAGTAGATCAGGTAACAAAAACATATATATTTTAAAATAATAATATATTAATGGAAACAACAAATACAGGATAGAGTAACAACTGTGTTACTAACAAGGTCAAAGACAATGGCAAACTATAGATTCAAACTTTGAAGCAAATAGTAATCAATGTAAATATTCCTGGGCTGCCTCAGCCCCGCCCAGGCACACAGCAGCAGATTTTTGCAAGCATCCTCAGGAGGGCTGGAGCCTTCTTTGCAGGACTAGAGGGAGGTTGAGGCTGGATCCATTCATCATTCTTTTGGGAGAGGCTCCTTTTCCTCAGCACGAAGTTGGATTTTTTGTGAGGATTCTTGGCATAAAATACGTTGGCCTGCGCTGGAATCCTCAGCTCTGGGGAGAGAGGGGTGTACAAAAAGAAGGTGGCACTCAGGAGGTGCTCCCTAGGACACCCCAACATCTGAGAGCCCGTGCCAGAAAAGGCCAGAGCCACACACCTGAGAGCTCTCCAATTCAGCACCAATACCAACAAAGACAGCCTCCACAGTCCTCCCTGAGGAAGAACTAGGCAGAACACTTCAACAGACCTAATGTCTGTTCCTACCAAAGGCTTTGGACTCCAGAACATCTCAGGTCCTCTTGCATCTGCCAAAGAACACCACTAGATTTACATCTGAAATCTCCCACAAAAGGCTCCTGTGCCAAAGATTCAGTCCCCACATGAGCCATCTTCATAGGTGGGTTTGGAGGGAAGCATTGGATGGTGAGTGCTCTGATGTCAACATAAAATTCTCATTCAAGATGAATACACTACTGGGAGGTGGGAGGGACTGGAAGAAAGGTTGAGCATGGTTGGAGGAAGACCTAAACAGGGGTGCGCCCTGGGCAACAGTACCTTGTTCCTGTTGGCTCCACTGAATCCTCATTCTCCAAGTAGAGGTTTTCTTCCTCCTCTCCATCTTTCTCTCTCTCCCTCTCCGCCACCCTCGTTCTCTCTCTCCCAGTCTATGCCTCTGTGGCAAGGGCTGAGGAGCTCTCCACTGCCACACACTAGAGCTTTATGGACAGCCTCAGTGCACAACCAAAGAGAAAGCTATGAAACCCAGAGAAAAGGCCTAGGATTCCTCCTCTGAGTTATTTTCCTCAAGTATGGCCACAGTGAGGACAGGCTGACCAGCACAGATACAACATTAGAGCCATGCTTCTGTGTTGGTGGAGCCTGCCTCCATGTGAACCAGGCTTCTGAGAATGGAGGCCACATTCCAAATGCTGCCCTACTGAGAACAATGGTTCCAAAGACCAGCAAAGGGACTGCTTCCCTCCAACATGGTGTATGGCCCAGTGGTGCCATGACCCTGAGTGGGGGAATACAATAGCCCACTTCTCCTTCCTCTGAACACCTGTTTCCTGTCACCCTCCTCTAACCGAGAGCCTGTTCTCCATCCCTTCTGGGTTGGATGTGGGGATCTCTGCTATGAATTTCTTAGGCTACCAAGGCCCCACACAGACTTCCTCTTCCATAGACTCTACTAACCTAACAGAAGGTTAAGATAGGAGACAAGTGATCCTAGAACTCATTGGGATGGTGGTCTTCAGTGTACATAGGCTGGGATAATGGCTGCTGTGGTGTTTGGCTCACAAAAACCAACCAACCAACCAATGAAAAAGCACTGGCATTATTATCAGATGAGCTCTGTGGCTACGTGCTCAGGAAGCCCTCATCTGACTTTAGTTAGGGATCACAACCTGGCTATTGTGATCAATCCTTGGCAAGTGGACTCAGGTGTGGAAGACCATGGAATTTAGGCAAAAACAAATGATTCAGGCTGTCTCCCAGGCTGTGTTTTCTTCCCAATTTCATCCTGTTACTGCTTGCTAGAATCCTGGCAATGCTCTGCCCAGGCAGTGGATTTCTGGTCACACAGAAGGCTTTCAAAAGTACTGCTTCAGTCCACAAAATGCCAGTTCCATCGATAGCCCATGCATTCCCACGTTTCTTTGAAACCACTCCTATCCCAGACCATGAAAGCATACTGCTCCTGGAAAGAGGCTTTCCTCCTCACTCCTCAATGATGTCAGCTTTGTATGCCTGTTCATGTCCTGGGCAGGGCACCTGGTGGGGAGCCGCAATATCCACTGGGGTACACTATTGGACCTCAAGAACTTCCACCAGCAGAAGTGCAGTTGTCTTTGTGCAAGAACCCAACACACCCTGTTGGAGTGTTCTTAGGGGTCAGAGACTACTCTTTGGTGCTAAGAGTTGACCTGAGTCCACATCCTGACCCTTGCTCTCTGCCATCTGATTGTCTCACTTACTCTGACGGTGAGAGATGATTTGGCCCAGCTCATAATCCTCCGGTTTCTCCTGAGTAAGCAAGTGTAGGTCGAGGGCGCTGCGGATGACGACAGGAGCCCTATCCTGGCAGGTCACCTGGAGCAGCATGGGAGACAGGCCTTCAGGAAATGGACCTTGAAGTGACTACTCAAGGACAGTGGGCAGGGGCATTCTGGAGGCACCTCCACTCTAAATACAAGGGCAACATCCATGACCCTACTACCTGAGGGTGACCTCCTGCGCATCGTGTAGGCTCTTCCCATAGGCTATTAGCCCAATCCTTGTACATAGGACTTCCTGGGCTTGCCATTGCTCTTTGTGGAGCTGCACTCCTCTCGAAGTGAAAGGACTCAACTACCTGCATATAGATGCAATCTCATCCCACAAGTTGGGAGGAATGGGACAATAGCCTCCAAGATCCCAGGTCTGCCCGAGGATGCAGGTGGCATTGGGAATGGCCTAGGCACAAAACCTAGAGGCTTTGGTCTGGATTGCCAGGGCCAAAAACAGACCCAGGAACATGACCACACACAGGAGTGCTGAAACATAGCCACCAGAGCTCCTGGCCTCCAGAGGCTCAGTGCTGGCTGGGATGTAGGAGGGCACCTCATCCGGCAAGGGTGGTCATTGGGTTACCTGGACATTTAGTGTGCTTGCTCCACATCCATATCGACTCTGCAGAGAGACTCTCTCAGCTCCTTGTTCAAGGAACATGCAGAACCTCACACTGCTGTCCTCCTCCATAGACGTCAGCATCCCATACAAGGGAACCTGCAACCTAGGTCCTATCCTATTCTCATCTGTCACCCATACCTGCCCCTGCCCTTCTGGACTGCATGCTGCCACCTGACACACAGACTCCCTCAGACATGGCAGTGGACAAGCTGCTGCTCTCCCTCATCTCAGCTCCAGCCCTTCACACTGACCTCTCCCTTCTTGATTCCCCTCTATCCTCCTGATCATCCAGAAGCTCCAAATTCAAGAGGGCATGAGTAGTCCATGGTATTGGACCAGTGTCTGCTCCCCACCCAGGTGTAAGCACCAGGGGACACCCCTGCTCCCAGGCTTACCAAAACAGTCTTGGCCATCTTTGGACTTTGTGTTTCTAAGTGGACACGAATTAAGCAGGTGTCTCCCACCTGCTTGTGGGAAAGCGGCCTGGAGGACTTGCAGGTTGATTCTGAGAACTGTGGGGGATGGAACATCAGCAAACCCAGAAACAGAAAGCCACCCCAGCCTGTCAGTTGGCTCTATGGGCTTCTAGCATATATGTCAAGGTGCTGAGGCTTCTTATTTCCCCAGGTGGGAGTGGAATGGCAGCACAAGTACAGCTTGAATAAGGTAGGTGTTTACCTCCTTTCCCTTGACCTGGGGGCGTTTCCTCACAATGAAATATTTTATTCCCGGATTCATGGACAGACACACCAGTGAGTGGTCAGAGACCTTGATTTCTGCAGAGCAAAGTGGAGAGAATTGTTAGGTGGCACTCAAGGATTATACCACAAAACACCCACACCCCCTGAGAGTCTCTGCCAGGCCCACCACACTTTGGTATTTTGGGGCCAAGGCCCACTTTCTCTTGGCTGTGAGTTATCCTGAGCCCACTGTCGATCATGTCTCCCCACTGTCTGATTGTCCTACTTACTCTCATCCTCAGACATCATACTCAGCAGCTCAAAGTTGTCCACATCCTCATGCTGCAACAAATTTTGGTCCAAGGCCCTGCGGATGAGGCTTGTCACTGTCTCCTGACATGTCACCTGGATCAGGGTGGGACAAATGTCATCAGAGAATGGCTTTTAGAGGAGCTACCCAGAAGACTGTGGTCAAACATTTAGGAGAAATCTCAGCTACATATTCAAGGGCACAATCTTGTTATCCTGCTACCCGAGTGTGTCCTCCATATACCCCCTGGGTTCTTGCAATGTGCTACTAGAACAATCCTGGTACAAATATCTGCCTGTACCTGCCATCTCCCCTCCCCCTGGGGAGCCACATTCCACTCAGGTCAAAGGACCAAAGTGCCTATGCACAGACACACTCTCATCACACTGAGATGAAAGCAATGGGCCATTGATCTGCGCACCAAGTGTGCTCTGGGATGCAGGCTTCTTTGTGGGTGGAAGAGGCAGATGCACTGAAAATTTTGGTCCTTACTGCCACTACACAAAACAGACTCAGATACAAGAGTGTGCACTTGAGTGCTTCATGACAGCTTTGAGAGGCCCTGGCCTCTGGAAGCTCGGTGGGGGTGTGGTTGTAACGATGTACTGGACTCAGCACTGGCAGTCACTGAACATGTCTCCTCTGCAGCTGGACACCTGCAGCATTAGCGTGTTTACTGCACATCCATAGAAATTCTGCCAAGAACCCCTTTAGCTCCATATTTACATACATGCAAAGGCTAACATTCCGAAGCTTTGGCATGACCCCCTAGGTGATCCCGACCCCAAATTCCTAAACCTAGTCATGCTAAGGAGGTTCTCTTCCCTGCCACCAGGAACACATCCCCTCCTACACATGTGACAAATCACTGCCACCTCCTCTGCTCCAACCTCACTCATTGAGAATACCAAGTTCTAGGCACTGCAGCCTACACCCTAGACATATCTCTGCCTTCATCTGTCCACAGCACTTCCGTCTGCACTTCTGGCCTGCAAATGCAAAACCCACAATACACAGGCCCACTCACCACTGGAGCTGGGCATGCTGATGCTCTCCCTCCTCAGGTCAAGCCCTTAAGACGGACCTCTCTCTTCTTTATTTTCCACCATAGCCCCAGGGTTGGCTGTGTCTCCTGCCTTCCACTGTGTGGACACCCAGGAGGCAGCCCTGCTGTCGGGCTTACCAGGATGCACTTTGTCTCCCTCAGACTCTGTCCCTCTAGGAGGACGTGAACAAAGTGGCTGTCTTCCACCTGCTCGCTGGAGTGAAGCAGTGAGGAGCTGCTACTGGTGACTTTTCTCATGCACCACTCATTGCTTTGGGTGGCCTGGGGCAATGATCCTGCAGCCACTGCAGAGCTGCTGCTCCCAGCTGCTGGGGTCCTGGATGCCACTGCCACAGAAGGCTCCAAGAACTGTGGGGGATGACAACATCAGCAAAGCCCAGCACCTGCACCCCACCCAGCCTGGCAGTTGGTTCTGTGGGCATTCTACAACATCCATCCAGAACCTGAGGTTCTTGTCCCCTTGGAGGATGTGGAGTGGCACCAGGAGTAAAGACTGAAGAAGGTGGCTGTTTACCTCCTTTGGCTTGACCTTCAACGACTTGCTGGCAGCTGTTTCCCGAAGAAGAAAGTTATAATCCACTCCTCCATCCAGGTCGTAATATACCTTCCCATCAGCAGGGATCCTCAGCTCTGGAGAGGCAGGGGCAGAGGCGTGGTAGGTGACAATCAAGGAATATACTATCCAACATCCCCCACAAATGAGAACCTCTGCCAGCTCAGGTCTCACACACAGACCTGAGAGCCCCTGAATCCAGATACTGTTCCACCAAAGACTCCCCACTGATTCCTCCCTGAGGACCCTCTATGCACAGGAGGTCCACTATAGGAACACCTTTCAAGGAAATAGCCCCTTGTACCCCAGAACCTCTTAGTTCACGTTGGACCCACCAAAGAGAAACAGCTAGACTTTGTATCTGGATTGGTCCCCAAAGACTCATGTGTTCAAGGTTTTCTCCCCACTGCAGCAATGATCACAGGTGGGTTTGGGGAAAAGCACTTGATGGTAGGTGCCTCCACCTTGCCAGTGGATTCATCCACTCATACAAAGCTACACTAATTTGAGGGTGTGGTTTGGAGGTGTGTTGAGCGTGGGTGGAGGATGTCCACAGCAGGGCTGTGCCATCCAGAGCAATATATTTCTCTTGAGTTCCCCACTTCTGCATTTCCTCCTCATTAGTATAATTCTCATTCACATTTTTAATCAATTTATTGTTATACTTCTTGTGCGGCTTGTGTTTCTCCTTCTTGTTCTTGATCTTCTTCATCTTCTCCTCATGCTTCTTCTAATAGTCATCTTGACCTTCTTATTCATGGTTTCTTCCTTCAACTTATTTTCATTTTTCTATTCCTCCTCATCCTCCTCCTCCTCCTCCTCTTCCTCCCCCTCCTCCTCCTCCTCCTCCTCCTTCTTCTTCCCTCCCTCCCTCCCCCCGTCTCTCTCTCCAAAAGGGTTTACAAGCTGTGAAGGGTTCTATTCTACCACATACTTCTCTCTAGAAATGGCCTCTGGTCCTAAGTGGACTCAGTTTGCAAGGAATAGAAAGATTGGAAGCCAGAAATGATTGTTCATTGAACTGCTTTTCTCATGTACTCATCTAGGTCAGGAAAGGCTGCCAAAGTAGGCACCCTGTGGTTGTCTGTCTTCTTTAACACAAGACAAAGAAGCCTGTGTTCTTGGCCCCTTGTGGATAATAGCTTTGCAATGCCTCCTCAGGCCAAGGAAAGAACACATGATAGGCAGGTCCACAGCCCCTGGAGAACATGAAGAACCTGCAGATTTATGCCCCATCATTACACTTTGTTTTGTGCACAAGTCCCACCATACTCTTCCTGGGCATTGGGTCAATGCACACTGTGTTTTGGCTCCCAGTTATCCTGAGCCCACTGTGACTCACTGCTCCCTACCCTCTGATGGTTCCACTTACTCTGATGGTTCGAGACAATTTGCAGAAGTTCGTAGATTTCTGGATCCTCCTGCTGGAGCAAGTGTGCATCTAAGGCCCTACGGATGATGACTGGAGTGCTGTCCTGGCAGGTCACCTGAGCAGGGTTGGAGAAAGCTCATCAGAGAGGGAATTTGGGAGTAGCTACCCAGAGGACAGTGCTCAAGGACAATCAGAGACAAGGGAGCTCTCAACACAAGGGCACAATCTTGATACCCTGCTACCTGAGGCCTTCATGTGATCATGTGGGGTCTTCCAATGAGCGTCTAGCCCAATCTTGGGACAAGAGTTTGCTTCAACCTGCTATGCCCTACAGGGACAAGGGAATAAGGACCAAAAGGCTTTGTACAGACACACTCTAGTCCCATCAAGATGGGAGGAATGGTCCAGTGGACTTCCATATCCCTGCTCTGGTCTGGGATGCAGCTGCATTTTTGTGTGGACCAGGCACAAACCCTAGGTGCTTTGGTTCTGACAGCCAGGGCACAACACACACTAGGACTCTTTAATGATAGGCATGGAAGCTGCTGGGCTCGAGAGTGTCAGTGCTTGCTAGGGTGTCAGGAGGTTCGGACTCAGCAGGTGCAGTGGTTCAACATGGCTCCCCTAGAGGTGGACACCAGAGTCTCATGATGTATACTCCACACCCAGGAAGATCCTGCAGAGAGAGCCGCTAAATCTCTATTCACATACATGCAAACTAGGACACTAATGGGCCCCTCCAAGGCCCCCAGTTGTCTGTGACCCACACCTACCCACCCTAATCATTCTACAATGGCTCCCTTCCCTTCAACCAGCAACATATCCCCTCCCACACACAAGAAAATGACTGCCAACTCCTGTGCTTCAACCTCCATGGTTCAATATACTCCTCCTCAATACCAAGGTCAGTAGAGGATGGCCTGTACCCTCGATATTTCTCTGACCTCCTCTGAACCCAGCACTCACTTGTGCACTTCTGACCTGCACACCCCAAAACACGCAGGCCCACTCGCACCCAGACCTGGCATGCTGCTGCTCTCCCGCCTCTCTCTTCCTCACTTTCTGCTCTCCTTCCTGACCTTCCAGAAGCTCTAGTTCAAGAAGACAGGCCTAGTTCAAGGTGTTTGCTGTGGACTCGGTCTTCTCCAGTGTGGGCTCCCAGGAGACTCCCCTGCTCGAAGACTCACCAGGATGCTCCTATACTGTGTTGTCATTTCATTTTCCAGGTAGACGTGAATGAGGCACCTGCCTCTCACCCGCCTGTTGTACTGGGGCCGTGGGGAGTACCGAGTGGAGACCCCTGATGTCCTGGACTCTGGCTCTTCCCCTTCCCAGGGAGAAGGCTCTGGCTCTGGGGTTGGCTGAGGAGCCGTGACAGGAACTGAGCTTGTAGCTAGAGGAGAAAAGATGCCAACATGACTGCCTTGCCCTGACCTTCACACAGACAGACAATACTCCTGCTGCCAGGAAGAACTCAGGACCTTAGCCCACACAGGACCTCTTTGCAGACTGGGGTCACTTCCTGAATGGACAAAGGCTTATCCTAATTTCCAGCCCAACACCAGGCATACAGACTCCCTGCAGTGGGACAAGAGTCAGACCTCTCCTCATATACCCTTAGGTACTCACCCCGGTCCGCCTGGCTCTCAGGCGCTGCCTGGCTGGATATGCCATCTTCAGTTGTGGCCAGGAGGTGGTATGCTTGATGCTCCAGGTACAAACCAACCAGCAAGAGCCCCATATATGGCAGCAGCTGCTGCAGACTCAGAGAGCCTGGAGGCTGATGGGAAGCCTCGGTGTAGAAGTTAATCCAGGTTCCCAGGAAGGAATGTGAGGCACTGTGGGGAGGCAGGTGTGGAGTCAGCAAAACCCTGGCCTTGCCTTCGCCATGGCCTCCAGAGAAAACCTCTGACCCTACACTTCTGAACCGTCCCTGGTTCTGAACACACCAGTCCACCTCAGACCAGACACAGTGGCTGTACAGGCAGGGACAGGACAGGTCGCCACAGGCAAAGAACCTTCAATGAAGGAACGTTAGATCCATGGTACGACCAGCTCTCCCCTCCTCTGGGCAGGCCTGACACTCTTCTTCCTCTTGGCTACCTGCTCTCCAACCTGGAATGCACCTTCCAGGAGTGTCTGTCCTCCTGCCCACTCTTTTCAGGGCTCAAGAGACACCTCCTCCCCTGGCGTGGGCTGCAATGCTACCTCATTCTCTGTGAGCTCTAACTGAGTCCCCCTGAGTAGCGGTGGACCTCTCTTTTCCCATGAGTGCAGACCACATCTCTGTGGCCCTGAGGGAGGACAGAGAGGTGTGGTGTGGGGGGATCCATTGTCCCAGGGGCTTCCCCAGTGGACCACGAGTACCTACAACTCCCCGCCTTACCCCTCCTACTGTTGAAGCCCCACACCTTACACTGCAGGCAGAGCACAGAATTGGGGAGAGCAGTCTTTCCTCAGCCTTCCCAAGTCAAATCACCTTGCAGGTCCCTATTCTGGAAACAGGAGCCCACCCTCTTGACCCCAAGCCCATTCTATGTTGAAGTTGGTCCAGGGGTCCACCATAGTCACTGAAGAGGACAACGTGCAGTTATGCCTCATGGAGTCAGGGATGCAGTCACATGTAGGATATGTACTCATGGCACCTGCGGTTTTAGGCTGACCCCCATGAAACGGGACACAATGGCAGTCATTTGCACCCCATTTTTCACTGAATTATGAAATGTGACTGGAAACGTGTCTTCACACAGTGGGTGCTTTCTCCATGTTCATCAGTGAATGAGCCCAAACTGTTGATTCCCACATCTCTCTGGGTGTGGGAGCTGCCATGTCCAAAGCCCCTGTCCAGCTATGTCCCAGCTAGGACGCTCTGTCCCACTATGTATACTAACATGTCTTTATTAACCCAAAAGTGCTTTTCCCAAGGCCCGAGTTTTGAGACTCCTCTGGCACAGATCTACGTTCTTCACGAAGCCAATATCACACCAGAAAGACCACCTGGCCTTGCTGAGTCCACCTGGGAATGAGCTCAGTGCACACCATTGAGCTGTGGTGCCCAGTGTGTGGGGACTGCTCCACGGACCTCTGTGGATCAGCTGGAGTCAGGATAGTTTCTCTGCCTGAGAGGGGAAGTTCACTCCCCTTGCAAGGCTGTGGCAGGCACCTCTAGGACTCGTCCCATTCGGGGCTGACATTCCACTATGAGTGTGGTCCTCTATCTCATTAGGTATCACAAACCTTTGGGTCCCTGAGAGGTACATGGCAGCCCCAAGACCCAGGCATGAGGGGGCTACACACTTGGGCTTGATGGTCTGGTGCTTACCTTGGGAACAAGAGATCCAGCACCTGCTGGGTGGGGATGGAATCCCAGGAGATTAACCCCATGTTGCTGCTTAAATGTAGGTTCCTCCCACAAATGACAGGCAGGAGCTCATTCCTAAGCTGGTCCTGCCTGTAAGGTTCAAGGCTCTGTACCCTGAAGGGCTCCTCCGTGTTCTGATTATTTTCACCCTGGGTTGGGACCAAGAATGGTGGGTTCAAAATGGAAATGGTGACAAACAGAAAAATGACTTGTGCCAATACACTAGAGTCAAAGCACAATGGGACAGTTCCCATCAGTACAAACACACACACACACACACACACAGAGTAAGAATAGGAGTCCTTTGCCGTTCATCAGGGATCAGACTAGAGGGCCTGCTGGGCTCACCTGGCCTGTGCTACTCACTGTTACTCTTGAGCTCCTCTGCGACAATTGCCAGAGGCTCTGGCGTCTAAGTTGAAGCCTCACCCAGTGCATCCACAAAAGGGCTAGTTGGCCCCTCTGAGATTCCTGGGAGCCTGTGGCTCGGCATTGTTTGCAAGGACAGGGGAACATCCTTCTCACTCCAGTGTCTCCATCCAAATGAGCTCGGATGGCTTGGTCAGTGAAGTGGGTGCCTGGATACCAGGGTTCCATGTTCTGTTTGATCCATTGTCAAGGCAATGATGTCATTTCCTGTGCCCATACCTGAGCCTCTTTTCACATAAGACCACTTTCAAAAGCCCTATGGGCTGCTGATTTCTCCTCCATGCCTACCCATCTCAGGTGCGCAGGTGTTCACCAACAACTACCCAAATACCCCCACCAGCATCTGCCCTGCTTGGTGCCACTAGAGTTCCAGCTTGGAGCCTTCAAAAATGCATTCACAACCAGTCCTTCCCTCTCAGCAGCCTTTGGACCCTGGTCCCATCATTGTGCAACTCATGGTGTGCCCAGTCTTTTCTGGAAAGTAGGGTAGCATCTAATCAGGGATTGGTGTCTCTGATTCATACATAGCATATGGTTTCTATTAATTCAGTGAGGGAGCAGGAGTAACGAAGCTGATTGCACAGATGACCTCAGGGAATACTGACAGGCCAAATGAAAAATAAGTTCCAGCTAACCATTGGTATTTGGGCTTCTCAGCCCAGTCCTGTTTTTAAAAAAGGTGCAGACAGGCAGTGTTCATTAAAAAAATGTCTACCATTTAAAAGTGGGTAATTTAAATGGCATCTAGTTACACATCTGCTAGAATGGTCTGGCAACATATGAATTTTATTCTAACAACAACAACAAAACATAGAAAAAAACATAGACATAAAGATAAAACCTTGTCTTCACCAGGATGCCTAGAAATAGGTTTTATTTGGCTCATGAAAATATCTTTCAATAGAACTTCTAATTTCTGAATGAACTCATTCAATTTTATAATGTCTGAAACCCTCTGTGAGCATGGGAAGCACGGCTGACAAGACACCTACAGGGGTGTCTCTTTGCTATCACCAAAGACCATTCCCCTCCCGGGGCAGCTGAGAGCAAGCTGGGCCTTGGAGCAAGGATTAGTGCTTAGGTATAGACTATGCAAGCAAGGGACAATGTCTTTAATAAAACTAAAATTAAAAAGTCACATTGAAAAATTTTTTAAAAAAAGAAGAAAATAAGGTCAAGTAGAGGAACGGGCAGAGGCATCCAGAGGAAGCCCATTTTCACAGGAGAAAATCCCCCAGTGAAAAGCATCAGAATAGATACCAAGAAAAATACCAACAAAAACAGTGTGCTCCCACTATGTATCTACTCCACATGCAAAAGTTAGAAAGCTAGATAATACAATCCTGGCCACAGGTAGAGCTATTCAGAAGAGCCACCTGGCAGTGCTTAGTCAAAGAAGGAAGCATGCACACTTTGACCTAGAAATTCCACCTGTGTGTAAACCAGGTGGTGCTTAAGCAGTTTCACAAGGGGATATGCACAGGGAAATTTATCTTTAGGTTCCTTATAGAGTTGTCTGTGCTTACAGAAGGTTGAAGGCTGTCAGGGTGCCCACAGCTGGGAAAGTCAAAAGCTAAAAACGAAATGGATGCCAACCTGGATATATTAATAGAAATCAATGAAAAACAATAGATTTACATGACAGTAAAATCCCTGAGTTCAAGTTCTTGCTAGCCTACCTACCAACAATCATGCTTGGTTAAGACACTGACATACTTCAAGGCAAAAAAAGGAGAAAATATAATGTCATTATTACTTTTCTTAAATGCAAAAAAGGAAATGGTAATATTTACCCAGCCATGACCTGTTATGCATAATATGTGAGATTATTGTGGACATGTTGGTAAATGATGATCTACTCAGATACGTTCCGTGACTCACCAAATGCAAAGGTCCATGAAGAATTACCGTCTCCACACATGAATTCATCGCCAAAAGCCTTGAGACAACAGGGGCTTCACAAAATGGCTTCTTGGCCAACTTGATGAGTGTGTCCTCGGACAATGCTTCCACCTGAAAGATGTCACCAACTTGTTCTCATTCACATTTCCACAGTGCCACAAAAAAGAAACAAAGTCTGATACTCTATTGAGTGAATCCTCAAGTGGACCAAACACTATACTTCCTTCCATATTTTAGAATTAACAAATGCAACTTCAACTCAATAACTTGCATTGGGCAACATGCAACCACAACCTCTTACACGTACTCTTTTACACACTCACGTGTCCTAGGTTCTGATCTAACTGTCCATTGAGCAGTCAGAACACGTGCTACTTCACATTCCTTATAGGCGACCATCCCATTCTCTGCCAAGCTGAATACAAATCCCTGGTCACGGGAGAATGGAAGCATATCTCCCACAACAACATGCATCAGGAAACATCGGGGTTTTCAATAAAAACTCTGGGGACACCCTTTTGAAAATCACTTAACCCCTGAAAAGGCGCCTGCCATTCTCCTTGCTGTGGGGGGTGGCATATTTGAGTCGATTTTCAAACACCTCTTCACAGTTGAGAACATCACTGCACACACACAAAATAACAACAATTATAATAATAATTATTATATTATTATTATTTTAATAAAATCACTGCAGAATGGCATGGAGTAGGGAAGCAGCTCAGGACAGGACACCCGGGAAGCTGAGAGAGTGCTCCCCTCACCAGGACAGAGTAGCAACCCCAGGGGCAGTCCCCAGAGACCCACCTCCTCCAGCCACACCCTACTGCCTACATTACCACCCAGTTAGTCCCCACCAAGGGACTAATGCACTAATTAGGTTAAGGCTCTCATAACTTGCACTGTATCACAGGGGAACTTTTGAGGGACAGTAACAGACCATCACATCTGTGAGCTGCAAACATCTGTACCCTCACCCTTTCTCATAGGATGTATTCCTGAGCTGTCAGCCTCAGGCCTTCTGTAGTTTCATGGATTGGAAATCTCACTTATAAATGGTGCATCCAACTGAACACACTGCTCTACAGGGAGTCAGGTATTTCTGGTCCTATATACACTGGACAGAGAGATGTTGAGGTCCTACTAGGTGTCAGGTACTGTTCAACATTCCGGGATACAGCACAGACCTGGCCTTGGCCTCCCAGAGTCTGTCATTTAGCTACTTGTTTATGTGTAGCCTGGGATTAAGCAAGCTTTGAGGGGAAGGTAGGTGTGTGTGTGTGTGTGTGTGTGTGTGTGTGTGTGTGTGTGAAGATTGTCACCATTCACAGATTACATTTAACTAATTAGTGTTGGGAGCATCAAAGGCAAATGAAACAAAACCTCTTCCCCAGGGCAAAAGAGGGGAGATAGGGTGCATACTCAAATTTTAGTAATTTTATAGGTTACTTCCGATACACTGTTATAATTTTCCTTGGGTCTCTATGGTTCTACCCCTCATAAAAGAAGTCTGTATTTGTTGTAGAGGGATCTTTAAATAATATATTATGGAAAACATCAAAAGAAAATGCCTTGCTTAAGAAAACAGCAGGCATATTAATGACCATTATAAAACATTGGGGTTTTTAAAGTCAGCATCCTGTTTTATACACAGCCTACTGCTAAGAATTACGCTTCACACCTGGTGTGGTGGTGCAAAAAATATGTGGTTGGCCATTATTTTTCACATCCAATGGACTGTTTTTTTTTTAGTGTATTGATGTTATATTTTTATGAACAAAACTTCAGTTTTCATGAAGTCCAATATTTCTATTTTTTTCTAGTTGCCTGTGCTTTTGGCATCTTATCAAAAAAAAAAAAATCATTGTCAACTCCGGTGTCCTGAATCGACTGCCCT